>NC_029794.2:108021363-108044688 GCF_000816755.2 Arachis ipaensis | reverse complement strand
CAAGATGTAGAGAAAGCCATTGGAATTTGGAAATGGTCCCATGAAGTCGATTCCCCATACGTCAAAGATTTCGCAAAAAAGCATATTTTGTTGGGGATTTTCGTCCTTCTTGGAAATATCTCCAAACCTAATACATTGGGGACAAGATTTGCAATAGAGAGAAGCATCTTTGAGAAGAGTTGGCCACCAAAATCCGCAATCGAGGATTTTTCTTGCCGTTCTTTGGGGCCCGTAGTGACCACCTCCTTCGGAAGCATGGCAAGCGTCCAAGATTGCTTGGAATTCGGTTTGAGGTATGCACCGTCGCATTATTTGGTCCGCTCCACACCTCCACAAATAGGGATCATCCCAAATATAGTATTTGGATTCGCTTTTCAGCTTATCCTTTTTGTTTTTGTCGAGATTGGGAGGGAAAGTGCGTGAAACCAAATAGTTTGCTATTGGGGCATACCAAGGAACCACTTCCGAGATTGCATGCAAAGCATCTAAAGGAAAGGAATCATTGATAGGAGTGGTGTCGCCTTTTGTGTGTTCGAGGCGGCTTAAATGGTCCGCCACTAGGTTTTGGGAACCGCTCCTATCTTTGATTTCCAAGTCGAATTCTTGTAATAAGAGCACCCAACGAATTAATCTCGGTTTTGATTCCTTTTTTGCCAACAAGTACTTTAGTGTCGCGTGATCCGAGTACACTACTACCTTGGAACCAAGAAGATAGGCTCGGAACTTGTCCAAAGCAAAAACAATAGCTAGGAGTTCCTTTTTGGTAGTAGTGTAGTTGGATTGGGCTCCGTCTAATGTTTTGGAAGCATAAGCTATGACATAGGGAATCTTACCCTCGCGTTGTGCTAACGCGGCTCCTATCGCATAATTCGAAGCATCACACATGATTTCAAAGGGTTGAATCCAATTGGGTCCTCGTACAATAGGGGCTTGTGTCAATGCTACCTTGAGTTTGTCATATGCTTCCATACATTCCTTGCTCATCTCAAATTCTGTGTCTTTTTGTAGTAATCGAGAGAGAGGTAAGGCTACCTTGCTAAAGTCCTTGATGAATCTCCGGTAGAATCCTGCATGTCCAAGGAAAGAACGGACTTCCCTCTCGGAGGAGGGGTAAGGTAAACTGGATATGACATTTATCTTTGCCGGATCTATAAACCGTTCCCAATACTCATAGAGTGGTTCCGTCTCACCTTGCACAATGCAAGACATTTCTTTCCTTAGCCTATCCATCTTTTCCGGGGGTAAGAATTTATCCAAGAACCCCCTTCTAAGTAGGTCCCAATCGGAGGTAACTTCACTAGAGAGGGTGTAGAACCATTCTTTGGCCTTGTCCTCAAGAGAGAAGGGGAAAGCAAACAACCATATAGCAACTTCATCGGATCCTTCCCGTCTAGTAGTCGAGCATATGCGATGGAAGTCCTTGAGATGTCGAATAGGATCTTGTGCGGGAAGCCCATGAAACTTGGGTAGGAGGTTGATCAAAGCGGTCTTCAATTCAAAGTTCGCATTCAAATTGGGGTGAGTTACATGAAGGGGTTGAAGGACATAATCCGGTGCACCTGCTTCCTTGATGGTAACTCTCCTTGGAGCGTCCATGGTATTAGTACCTAAAACAAAAGAAGAATTGTTAGTGAGATTGATGGGAGTATGATTAATGCCTTCTTTGAGTGACGGTTCAATGTTCACTTCTAGTAAGGTGGTTGAGGTGGTGAAAACCTCTTCACCTTTTCCAAATCTTAGCCGCCTCCGAGCTTGTCTAATATGAAACAAAGTCCGTTCTATTTCCGGATCAAAAGGGGCTAGGCTCGGATTCGGTTGTGAACGCGTCATGCAATGAAAGGGAAATGGAATTCATTGTAACGATGAGGAGTTAGTCAATTGAGTAGTTTACAATGAAGTGCAGCTATGTACATATATACACGCTTAATCCAAAACAATAACATGGCACACTAAGCAACTTCCCCGGCAACGGCGCCATTTTGACAAATGAATTTTTGCCGGTATAGAAATTATCAAATGATCAATTGTAGTATAGTCTAAACCGACGCAAAATCCTTCATCAAACAAATCTACAATCTATATCCGAGAGTACTAGTCTCCCGAGTCGTTCTCCATTGGAATTGCCAAAATGTGCATCTTATTGATTTAGTAAGCCTTGTTGGAATTCTTTGAAGGTTTTAGCAAAGTAATGAGAAACAAACAATCAATTATCAAAAGACTTGGCTTAGGGTTGGCATTAGAAATTCTATCCTTATAGTTCATTCAATGTTGACAACAATTAGGCCTTGCTTCATTTAGTTATCCCCTAGGTATAGAGGGAGGTCAAATGAAAGCAATCAACTTGAGTCACAAGTCCTAGCTTCACCTTATGGGAATCTAGCTTTAGTGCACTCCAAGCCAACTAGCAATCCCTAATTCCAAATCAACTATTGATACAACTATTCAACTTCTTCCAAGGACCAAACCCTATGCCAAGTGTGAAAATTCTACTCCATAGCTAGTGTTGTCATTTTATCAAACATGTGATGAGCAAGAAGGAAAGTCATAGTAAAATGAGATGAAAAGTCGAATTGAAAGTATTGCAACACAAAGATCTAACAACAAGTCTCAAAGAGTAGCAATGAAAATCGAATTCTCAAAATAGAGACGAAATCCAAAATTACAAAGTTGAATTCTAGATCTATGAGAATTGATCAATTGCATCTACTACTTGAAATTGGAGAAAAAAATCTATGACATGAACAAAGTGGAGTGAGAATTGTAATGGATCTCACCAAAAAGTCATTGAAAATTCAGAAATTAGATGAGGATGAACCCTAGTGAAGCTTGGAATCTCCCTCTTCTTCTCCCAAAAAGTGTAACTAACTCTCCTCTCCCCCCAAAATATCTAGATCTAGAAAATGAACTAACTAAGTGTCCTTAACCCTTGCTCCTTTGGTCTTCTTAAGCTTTTCCCGCCAAGGTGTTTCTCCAAAAGTGGGATCCTTAACTAATATCCGTCCCTACCCGCTCCGGTATATATATAATATATATAATTTTGATATATAATATGTGTAATATATGTAAAATAATTAGTAAAATAATTAATAATATTGTATCATATTTAAATTTTTACCTTAATTTATGTTATGTATGTGATGTGGTTATATAAATTTTAAAATTTTATTTTATTTGTTAGATTTTAATAACTATAGGGGTGAGCGGGTACCCGCAGGAACGGATTAGGATTCAAATATTTACTACCCGCGGGTAAGAGTGGGACGGGATCTATGCGAGTTATTGTAGGGCGGAGCGGAGTCGGGTAGGGCAAAAACCCGCCCCTACCTGCCCCGTTGTCACCCATAGTTGGTGCATTCATCTTACTCGTATCTTCTCATGCAGCTGTCTTCCCCTGCTCGTGAATCTGTTTGCGGGATTCACGCCTTTAGTGCCCGTGAGCTATTCCCAACCGTTACTTGGGGTGTCGTTCCGGTTTTCGTGTCCAGAGCATTTAATACCCTTTATGAGTGATTTAAAAGCAAGTGAAAAAGTCTATTTTACCCCTATCCTTTTGTGCTTCTTCCTCGACGGTTAACATCCCATCATTCATATCTCCCTTTCACTTTTCATTCCCCTTTTTCACTTTCTTCCACAATTGCTTCCCCCCCCCCCCCCCTCGGTTCCCCATTTCTTCTTTCTCTTGCCCTGTGATTTGTTGTGTTCATCTCTAAGCTGTTCGTGAATCTGTTGCTACTGTAATTCTCCATTTCAACCTCTTTTACCCCAAATACTAGTAAGTGATCATTTTTTTATGTTTATTTTGCCCCCTTTGATGCTTCTTTTTGCCATTGCTGCTGCATTTTACTACTGCTTTTACTTATGTAGAACTAGTGCCTGAAAGATAGCTCTTAAGGGGGTGCCGTAAGTGTCTCTTTTTGGATTTAGGCCTGGAAATAGTGCAGTATAGGATAGTAATGACGTAGGAGAACTTAGTTTTAGTTTTGGCTTAACCCGAGCTTCTGACTTCCCGATATTTTAACATAAGTGGTGCTCGCATTGTAGGTATAGCGCAAAAACCTCATGTGAATCATTATGTCTGTTGTATCACCGACGTCATGAGCACATCTTCCAGGGTGACCGGGGAGGATTTACAAGAGCTTTCCAACTCGAGGGCATTATGCGCGCGGGGGGGGGAGGGGGGTCCCGAGGAAGCTAACTATAATATTTTCGTGCCGGGCCACCGGGAACGTGTTTGTCAACTCAACCTCGAGGCTCTCCAGGTTCCTGACTAGATGTGAGTGTACAAGCCCATGTTCACAGTTCTGAGAGTTCCGCTTGCTTTTTCTCTGTTTGTCATTGGCCTCTTAAACCAGTGTGATGTTGCTCTCTCGCAACTTTATCCGAATAGCTGGGCATCCATCCAGTGCTTCGAGATGGTTTGTGAGTACCTGAAGCTTCCAACTTTTGTCAAAGTTTTCTTGTCTTTTTCTTACTTACAAATCCCTCCCGACAGGGTAAGCATTAAAAGGGGTACCTTTCCTTCCGAGTTGTGCAAAACCGGCAAATCTTTGATCTCTTCGAGGATTTGTTTTATGGTTTTAAAGAAACTTTCTTTAAAGTAAGGCCAGCTCTAGGTCATCACCCTTTTTGGCTTACCCTTGAAGGGAAAGGCATATACAGACCTACTGGAGTTTCGGTGCTGGCTACAATTCCTTAATAAAAGTGACCTATGATGGATTAAGTCGGCAGAACCAACAGATTGCCAATGTCTTGTTGATGATTTTTTGTTCTAACAACCTCAACCCCCATCTCTTAATGGGTGACTGGGAGGCCGGTTGCGATTGTGTGGGTAAGATCCTATCCTTTATTGTTGTTCTTCTGTTTTCTTGTTTTGTGCATTGCTGTTTTGCTTCCGATTTCATAACTTTCCTTTTCTCTTCTTTTGTAGTTTGGATGGCAGCCGGACATACTTCTTTGAGCCGTCTGATGACTCATCTTTTTCTTGAAAATGATGAGGATAGCTCGAACACCCTTACTCCTAAACCTGAAGCTCCCCCGACCAGCGAGGGTGAAGCTCAATTGTGGCCTCCGACCGAGATACCTCCCGAGAACATTGCCACCGACAAGGCTGATCGGGGTAAAGGGGTTATGATTGAGCCAGAAGCAGAAGTGATCGTCATGTCCAACCCCAAGAAGAGGAAAACCGACCCTAGCTCAGGGCACATTCTCACTGTGATGGAGAAAAATTTTGACGCGGGGTTCTTTTTTTACTCCCAACTCTTGCCGGGCACTGAGAATTTCTTCCGGGATGAAGGTCTGGCCACTCAAGCGAGGTGAACATACCAGAGCCATCTCTGGGCTACCGCCATCGCCAAAAAGGTGGAGCCAGTCTTGACTTAGTGCTAGGTTCTAGAAGGGGAACATAGAGCTACCAAGAGAGATATTGCTAACTTGAAAGCTGAGGGGGAAGCCCTGAGTATCAGACTTGCCAAGGGGAAAAAGAAGGTGAAAGAGGTGAACGAAAAGATAAATCGCCTCGTTGACCGAGACTTCTCCCTCTCCAAGCAACTTAATGATGCACAAGGTCGGGCCACCGTGGCAAAAAAACAAAGTGAAGGAGAAGCCAACAGAGGCCAAAAATCGATGGACTCCACTCCCCAGGAGACCACGAACGTGAAAAAGAAAAATAAGGAGATCCTCAAGGATGCCTAGGATACCATAGCTGCTACCGAGGAGGCCCAAGTCTCTCTGTTTGCTCCCGACTACAACACTTCCACTGTTGGTGGCTTTAAAATGATTCAAGAAGGTATGATCGTTAATATGCTAAGGAAATGACATGCTTTAGGACTTGTAATATTTCTTTGAACTCTTTTTGTTATCAGTCCAATGTGATGCCCCTTGTATTTGTAATTCTGAACTTGTCGTTTTGTTGGGCCGATGTGATGCCTTTTTGGACTACCATTTTAATGGTTTCGATACTTATGACTAGAATCTTGCATGTTTTATTGGTTACTTTACCATTATATCATTTCTTCATGTGACCGTTTAGCCGTAATTCGATGGATATCCATATAACGTTGCACAGAGGTTCCCAGGGTGATCAATCCCGGAAAGCTAATTTTATAACTTGGTAACGAAAAATACCGATAAATTTGTGAAAAGTAAAACAAAGTAAATAAAAGTAGAAACATTAAACAAGCTTGAGAGAAAGAAAAGATAACCGGTTGGACGGGAGATCGTCAGGTCCCTAAGAATTCCAAATCTCGCGATCACTGCCTCCATAGAAACTTTCGGCACTTCGCGGATGATATGCTTGCCACGGCCTCCACCCACTTGATATAGTAGTCAATGGCCACAACTAAATACTTGACTTGTCCTGGGCCATCGGGAAGGGGCCCAGCAAGACGACTCCCCATTGGGAGAAAGGCCGCGAGGCCAGGATGGAGCTTAGTTCTTCCACCGGCGCCTTGTATAAACTTGCATTTTTTGGCACTTACAGCACTTTTTAATGAACTCACTGGCATCCGTCATCATGGAGGGCCAATAATAACTAGCTCTGACGAGCTTACAAGCCAAGGATTTCCCTCCTATGTGGTCTCCACAACATCCCTCATGTACCTTCTTCAATACATACTCTACCTGTTCGGATCGCCAGACACTTCAACAAGGGTTGGTTGAAATCCTCTTTTATATAACTGACTTTGTACCACTGTGTATTTGGCGGCCTCCTTCCTTATGACCAGACCCTAGCTTTTTCCCCTTTTTCCAGCAGCTCCCCTTCCTTGAGAAACCGTTGGATCGGGTTAATCCAAAAAAGAGGTTCCTTTTGACTTTGAGTCAAGCATAAGGTCACCGACGGCTTCTTTTCGTTCCAGGCATGGAGCTCACCAATTTTGACAAAAGGTTTGCTCTAGCATTTCTCTCCTTGGGTAAATTTTGGACCACTACCTCTTCAAAATCTTTGTACAATTGTTTGGTTCTTTCTAGATATTTTTGTACAAGAACGTGTGGTTTGTTCTCACCCAAAAATCTTTCACCCTTTCAGTGACACAGGTTCAAAGACTCAGTATAAAGCTGCGGACGATTAGTAGATTTACTTATATTTCCTGTTGTTTTTATAGAGTTCCCTCGTCCTTGTTGTTTTAGTTTTTATTTTATCCAGAGGGATAGTGTTCATATCCTAGACCGAGCTACGCTATCCCGGATGGATGACGTCAAGGTGGCCGACCTATTGTAAAGGTTGGTCTCCACCGACCTCTTCCTAAAGAGCTCAGATAAAATCACCATAGAGGCCCAAGCAGGCCCAATCAGAAGGACGCAGCCCACTCTAAAGGCGGCAGGCCTAAAAGATAGGTGACCTCACCTAAAGATAAGATAAGATAACTAACTTATCTCAAAGAAAGGTCACTTCCCACTACTATAAATACACTGGAGCACCCAGGTATAACTCATACTCTGATTCTACAAAAAATCTGCCTAAAGCATGTGCTAACTTAAGCATTGGAGTCTCTTGCAGGTACCACCATCCTCCGGTGACAAAGGATCAGCAGCATCTCCAACTCTACCAGGTCGGACACAGCAGCACCGATCAGCACAGAAGATCTCATCCGATATCGACCCTCAGTTTCAGGTAACCCTCGAAACATTGGCGCCGTTGCCCGGGAGCCTGGAAGTCATTCCATCATCATGGCGGACAACCTTGACAACGATCATAATTCTGGTTTAGAAGAAAGAACGCCACTTAAAACACAGATGCCATATCAAAGGATACACCTCAACCCAAAGGAGACAAGCAGTCTCCGAACACAGAAATCTTAGATGCCCTCCGTGAATAGCAGGATCACCTCAAAAGCTCAAACAAGAGGCCGAACATCAGCGAGAAGCCGAAAGAGACCTCCGGAGAGAAACAAGACAGCATCAAGAGCTAGAGGACAAACTCCTAAAGCTTGAGGCCAACCTCAAAACCAAGACCATTCGATCCAGTCGTGAAGATAGCCTTCACAAAGACCAAGACACGTTCACTGAAGAGATCATGAAAGCTAAAGTCCCAAAAGACTTCAAAGCTCCTGACATGACCCCATATGATGGTACATCTGATCCAAGCCATCACCTCAGTGATTTTAGAAGCAGGATGTATCTCACAGACGCCTCGGACACAATTCGATGCAAAGCTTTCCCAACTACACTAACTAAAATGGCAATAAAGTGGTTCGACAGTTTGCCCTCGAGATCAATCATAACTTTTGACGACCTTGCTAAAATAGTTCCTCGCCAGGTTCTCCATCCAGAAGGACAAAGCCAAGCATGCTCCAAGCTTGCTGGGAATTAAACAAGGAGATCGGAAAAGCCTTCGCAGCTACATAGAAAGATTCAACAAAGCATGCCTAGACATACAAAGTCTTCCAACAGAAAGCGGCCATCATGGGGCTCATCAACGGCCTAAGGGAAGGACCCTTTAACCACTCAATATCAAAGAAGCACCCAACATCTCTAAATGAGGTTCAAGAAAGGGCGGAAAATATATCAACATGGAGGAGAACTCCCGATTGGGAGATAGCTCAAAAGCTGGATTCTCCTACCCACCTCGGGACAAGGATAAAGAATCCAGGAAGAAAGAAGACCAACCCACTGAGAAACCTAGAAAATACCATAACTACACCCCTCTTTGGGTGTCTCTTGTGGACGTCTACCAAGAGATATACAACACTGAGAAGATCCCACCGCCTCGCCTGATAAAACACAAAAGAGGAGGAAGTCAGACAGAATATTGTGAATACCACCGAATCTACGGACATTCTACTAACGAGTGCTTCGACCTAAAGAATGTCATAGAAAAATTGGCACGAGAAGGGCGACTAGATCGGTTCTTAGCCAATAAGGCAGATGAACCGAGAAAGAGAAGAAGGGATGAAGAGACCGAGCGAGTTAAACGTCCACCTCACACCCCTGAGAGACATGTTCATATGATAAATGGAGAAGAGATCTCTAAATCATCTTGCAAAAGATACCTTAAAGAGGTATATCACGTCGGAGAAGGGGACAGGTCACCCGACCTCCTCACTATTACCTTTACCCAAGAAGACGCCACAGGCATCATCCCGGGGCATGATGATCCCATGGTCATTACCATCATACTCGCCAATTCTAATCTCCACCGAATGCTGGTAGACCAAGGAAGCTCCGCAGATATCTTATTCAAAACCGCCTTCGACAAGCTCGGCCTGCAAGAGAAAGAGCTCAGAACATATCCGAATAACTTGTTCGGACTTAGAGACACCTCAATTCAACCACTAGGATATATTTCACTGCATACAACCTTTGGAAAAGGAACTCGGTCAAGGACACTAAACGTAGACTACATTGTAGTCAACGTGAGCTCAGCTTATAATGCCCTAATAGGTCGGACAACGCTGAACCAGCTCGCCGCAGTAGTCTCCACTCCACATCTGTGCATGAAGTTCCCAACTCCAAGAAGGGATTGCCACAATAAAAGGAGGCCAGAAGCTTGCGCGACGCTGTTACAACGAAAGTCTGAACCTTAAAGGGAACCTCAGAGGAGAGAAAATCAACACTATCGAACTCGGAGAAGTTCGAGCTCGTGAAGAACTTCGTCCACAGCCTGAAGGTGAGACCGAAGAAGTCCAGATCAGGGATGCCCCGGATAAAATAACAAACATCGGGGCAACCTTAAAGGGAGACCTAAAGGAGCTACTGATACAGTTCCTAAAGGATAATGCCGATCTCTTTGCATGGAAGGTCGCAGACATGCCCGGCATAGATCCTGAGCTTATGTGCCATAAACTGGCAGTATATCCTGGATCTTGGCCAGTACAACAGAAGCGTAGGAAGCTATTCCCGGAAAGGACCCAAGCTATAGAGGAGCAGGTAAAAGCCCTACTTGAGGCAGGGTTCATAAGGGAGGTCAAGTACCCATTGTGGATAGCCAACGTCGTGTTGGTAAAGAAGTCAAATGGAAAGTGGCGGATGTGTACTGATTACACCGACCTCAATAAAGCCTGCCCAAAAGATCCCTACCCGCTCCCAAATATAGACACTCTAGTGTACGCCTCTTCCGGATACAAGTACCTCTCCTTCATGGATGCTTATTCAGGATACAACCAAATCCCAATGTATCTACCCGATCAAGAAAAGACCTCGTTCCTAACCCCAAAGGTAAACTACTACTACATAGTCATGCTGTTTAGACTTAAAAACGCAGGAGCTACATACCAAAGATTGATGAACAAAGTCTTCGCCGACTATATCGGAAAGCTAATGGAGGTTTATGTAGATGACATGCTAGTAAAAACACAAAGTGAGGAATCGTTGTTATCCAACCTCACCAAAGTGTTCGACACCATAAGAAAGCATGGGATGCGACTTAACCCCGCAAAGTGCACCTTCGCAGTAGAAGCTAGCAAATTCTTGGGCTTCATGCTCACCCAGAGAGGAATTGAGGCTAACCCAGATAAATGCAAGGCTATACTCAACATGAAAAGACTGATCTGCGTCAAAGAGGTACAATAGCTCAACGAAAGACTAGAAGCAAAGAGGTTTGAATAGAATCCAGAGTGCGAGCAAGCCTTCCAATATTTTAAGAAATTTCTGGGGCAACCACCCATCCTTACCCGACCGCGGGAAAGTGAAGAACTCATATTATATCTCGCCGTAGGAAGTCGGGCAATAGCATCAGCACTAGTCAGAGAAGATGAAAGTGGGCAACAACCCATTTACTTCATCAGCAAGGCTCTACAAGAGGCCGAACTAAACTATCAAAAGATAGAAAAGTTCACCTACGCCCTTATACTCACTTCTCGATGACTCCGCGCATACTTTCAAGCTCATACTATCAGAGTTCGGACCAACCAGCCCATAAAAGGCATCCTACAGAAAACAAACTTAGCTGAAAGAATCCTACAGTGGGCAGTCGAGTATTCAAAATTTGATCCTAAATATGAAGCTCGGACAGCCATCAAATCACAGTATCTGGCCGACTTCATTGCCGAGTATACTGACACCCCGGGTACTCCTACAAAATGGAATCTCTAGGTGGATGGCTCCTCAAAAAAACCGGGAGTGGCGCAAGTGTAATTATAGAAAGTGATCAGGGAACCCAAATCGAGCTCTCATTAAAATTCAAATTCCCTGCCTCAAATAATCAAGCTGAATATGAGGCACTACTAGCTGGTTTAAGGCTGGCTAGGGAGGTAGGAGTTCAAAAGCTTACCGTCTTTAGTGATTCACAAGTAGTCACCTCACAAATAGAAGGGAGCTACCAAGCTAAGGATCCCACCATGAAAAAATACCTAGACAAAACAAGAGAACAACTCAGACAGTTCGGGGGATATGAGGTCCGGCATATACCTCGGGAACAGAATGCTCGAGCTGATGTACTTTCAAAACTAGCCAGCACCTAACCAGGAGGCAGTAATAGAAGCCTCATCCAAGAAACACTACAAAGTCCATCAATTTCGGAGGAAGAAAAGGTCCTAACCATATCAAGTCAAGATCAAGGATGGATAACTCCCATAATCAACTACCCCAAGTCTGAAACACTCCCCACAGATAAAAAGGAGGCAAAAAGGCTAGTACGAGAGGCACAGTACTACACCATAGTGGGCAACATCCTATATAGAAGAGGAATTTTAACACCCCTCCTAAAATGTGTACCGACCTCCGACACTAAGGAAGTCCTGAAAGAAGTACACAGTGGTATGTGTAGCAACCACCTGGGAGCACGAGCGCTCTCCAAAAAGGTACTCCGAGCCGGTTTCTATTGGCCGATCTTACAAAAGGAGGCAACAGAGTTCGTCAAGAAGTGCCCACCATGCCAGAAGCACGCCAACTTCCATATAGCTCCACCCGAAGAGCTCATATGCGTTACATCACCCTGGCCATTTGGAAAGTGGGGGGCTCGACCTCCTCGGACCCTTCCTCCAAGGATTAGGGCAAGTCAAGTTTCTCATTGTAGGTATAGACTACTTCACAAAATAGATTGAAGCAAAGCCATTAGCTACTACCACCACTCAGAAAAGTCAGAAGTTCTTATACAGAAATATTGTCACAAGATTTGGAGTTCCATACTCCATCACCATCGACAATGACACTCAATTTACTGACACGGGTTTCAGGAACTTGGTAGCTGATCTAAAAATAAAGCACGAATTCACCTCTGTAGAACACCCACAGGCCAACGAACAGGCTGAAGCCGCCAACAAAGTCATATTGGCTGGGTTAAAATGGAGGTTACAAGACACCAAAGGAGCTTGGGCTGGAGAGCTCCCGCAAGCCCTATGGGCATATCGGACAATGCCACACTCCACGACGGAGGAATCACCCTTCCGACTTGCTTACAGAACGAAGGCAATGATCCCCGTAGAAGTAGAAGAAGGATCCCCTAGAGTAATCCTCTACAATGAAAACATCAATTCCCAAACCCAAAGGGAAGAGCTCGACCTACTTCCAGAAGTCCGAGAAAAAGCTCGGATTAGAGAAGAAGCACTAAAGCGTCGAATGGCTCTAAGGTACAATCGGAAGGTAGTCCAGCGAAGCTTCTCTACCAACGATCTCATCTTAATCCGAAATGACATTGGAGCAGGTCGATCAGGAGAAGGAAAGCTAGCAGCTAATTAGAAAGGACCATACCGAGTCACAGAAGTACTGGAAAAAGGTTATTACAGGGTGGCCGACCTCGAAGGGCGGGAGCTACTAAGGCCATGGCATGCCTATAACCTAAGAAGATACTATAGTTAGAAGATAGTAAGGATCTTAAGTCAAGGTGCACTCTTTTTCCTAAAATAGGTTTTTTAACGAGGCGCCAGGCCGAGATCTGCCCGACCTAGAAAGATAGGCACTAACATGTACATACTTTTAACCATATCTTCCTTTCATTATCATTTGAATAAAGTTTTTAGATTCCCTAAAAAGTTTCCTACCAAGACGCATTAATTTACGCTTAAAAGCAAAATTCATCGACTGATCATAAAAAGGTCGGCAAGGTGAAGAAAGAAAGCTCGGATTAATACAAGGAGTTATAAAAAGTAACCCATATAAAGCGACCTGACGAGGTCTGACTAGAAATGGGATCACTAAAAATAACTCAGAAAGAACCAACAGAGAAGTCGGACCAATATGAAAGGATCACTGAAAAGGGACAAAGACATCTCGCAAAAACCAAAGAGTGGCCAGAAGTGCTTCGCTGAAAGGTATAAGTCTTGAAGAAAGACATTACTTAAAAAAGTGAATGCACAAATCAAAACGGCGCTAAAAAGTCATCCAAACAAACTATAAAGAAAAGGTTCCCCATTGGAACACTACCTAAAAAGTTGTTGGATTATGACTAAAAAGCCCGAACAGTGAAGACAAACAGGTCGGTACTCAGAAAAGGCGTAACCTAAAGGGATAAATACAACCTCCACAAGAACAAGTGAAAATCCAAAAAGGTTGAAAAACAACTTAAGGCTCAAAAAGTGCTTGGCTAAAAAGGATACAACTCCGCTTAAAGAAAGCACAATCTCAAAACAGGGCTACAAAAAGTCATTCAAAACTAAAAAGGTTCTATGTAAAGAACACTAAAAAGTTATTGGACAAGCTACTAAAAAGCCCGGACACCAAGCCGCAAGGATAACTCTGCCAAAGCAAAGGGTTGACAACACAAACTCAAAGCAAGGCATGATCCAAAAGGCAAGGATAGAAAAACCCATATTGCCACTCCAAGAAGGTCGGACTAGGAGGTATCATAAAAACTTCCACAGAATCCACAGGAATCTTAGGGGTAAAAACGTTAAAAGGCATGATTGCCATATCATCAAAACATATACATTAAAGACTCAAAAGCTGCCTAAAGGGTAGTCCAAGAGTTTAAAGTGTTTGTTTTTCAAAAATAAAAGTTGCTAAGAAGCAACTAAATGCCAAAGTCAACCACAAGAGATTTACAGAAAATCAAACAAGTTCAAACAAAGTCCACAAGTCGGACTATCCACAAAATAGAGATATAACATGGAATCATCAAAGATCTGAAGTCGCCTCAGTAGCTACATCTTTAGGAGAAGGAGGCCTGGTCGCGAGCGGGGTGGCATTAACAACTCCGTCCGACCCACCCAGAATCTCCATCTCGGGCTCTTGCTCATGAGGGACCACCTCGGCAGAAGGAGTTGAAGAGGCTGAAGCTGTAAAAGCTTTGGCTGGTGGCACAGGAGGAGGACCCTTATCTTCATCATCTGGGGCAAGCACGATCTTGCCGTCCTCCACTACATTATCCAAACTGAACAAAGTGAGGTCAAGCTCAGGGGCAAGAACCCGAACCTGGGCCTTCAAATTTTCATACACATCGGTCACACTGTCCACCATGTGACCCTGGAGCTCGGCGTAATCATCCTGGGCAGACTGAAGCCTCTCCCTAGTTTTCAACAGCTCGCCATATGTACGGGTGTAGCTCTCCTTGTACTTTTTTGCCATTTCTTCAGCCAGATTTGCAGTTGCCTCAGCAGCAGTAGCTTGAGATTTCTCCTTCTCCAAATCCAACTCCAACTTACCCACCCTAGTATCTAGCTCATCCTTCAAACCCTTAATTCTATCAAACTCAGACTTGGCATCCTCCATAAAAGCCCTAGTGGCATGAACGGGAGACTCCCTGATAACCCGTGATAAAGTCGCACCAACATTGGCAACCCGAATACTATTACTTGTAATAAAATCGAGATGATGGAGAATTGACACATCATCCAAGGGAATCCTACCATGAGGAGCAATCGGTTCCGTGGCAAAAGCCACACCATCAAACTCCTTGTTATTCAAATCATAAGTTCCCGCAGTCTTTTGCTTCTTAGGAGGAGGACCGACAAAAGTAGAGGTAGCACCAGAAGCATCAACAGGAAGGTCGGTAGAGACTGTCTGAGCTCCAGGGGTCGAGATGATCTTCCTCGGGTCCTGAGAGTCAGAAGTCGGCTTCCTCGGGGGCACCTGGGAAGACCCTTCCCCCGATGTCTTCGCCGATAAGTTTTGGGCAGCCGTCGCCTTCTTGGCTTTTCGGAAGGCCTTCATAGAGTCAAAAGATTTAACCATCTCTGAAAAGAAACCAGAGAAAATATTAGACAGTTGGATAGGGACAAATTGGCAAACAATAGAAGAAAATTATCAGAAAGAAGTCGGATGCTACCGAGTTAAGCACGGAGGAGGGAAAGATATCCTAGAAACTTCTTGGTATCCAAATAAGGAGGCTCCCCCCCAATGTTCCTCTAAAATGCCCACAAAGGCTTGTTCTACTTCACTCAGACTCTCCCAAGGATATTTGACCACTACTACATCTTTTTGCCACCATAAAGGGAAGGTGGGTTCATTATTCTCATCAAAGAAGAAAGGTCGAGCATCCTCAACAGCTCGGACTTTGAAATAGTAATTCTTAAAGTCTCGGAAAGACTCATCAAACATAGAAAACATCTTCCTCCCCTAGGTAGCTCAGAAAAAAATCCAAGAGGCTTTCTTCTTAGCCACCCTGGGCTTATTAGCACAAAAAGGTAAAGAAAAAGAGTTTCGGTAGGTCGGACCTCCAGTTCTCGATACAACAGCTGAAAAATCTTTATGAAACCCGAAGAATTTGAATTAAGCTGGGAATGGGCCACATTACAGGACCATAAAAGGCTGGTCTCAAAAGCAGTAAATGGAAGAGTAATTCCAAGTTGGTTGAAGAAGTAATCATAAGCATAGAAAAAAGGACGCTCCGCCCGAGTTAAGGGAGGGAAACTAACCCTCTCCTTAGGATCGGGCGACACCAGCTCATAATTCTTCTCGTCCTCTCTATTACTACATATCCTATGGAACCTTCTAAGCCTCTCACAGAACTCGGGATCAGCCACGGTCACACACATCAGGACTATCGAATCTAGCCAATCGGCCATACCAGCAGGAACTCGGGTGGACATCTCGACAATGTTTTTACGTGAAGACATAGACCAACTATCCCTACAAAAGAGAAAAATAAAAAAGTCACTAACATACAACTCGGATAGAAACAAAAAGTGGAGAAACGACCAGTAAACAACAACTAAAGCAGCAAAAGGACACCCCAGGATTCACAAACGCCAGAAGTTCAGGGGCATCCTTTGGAGGCAACAGTACAGAGCACAGGAAAAGGAGTAAACCCTAACCCTCTCAAATAAAAGAAAAGCACAAATCTAGATATCAACAACGGAGAAGAAAAAAGATTGCGACTTTCAAACAAAAGCATACAATGATCGCCAAGAGAAAGCTTCGTCTTTTTCAGAATCAAACCTCAGTACAAAGAAAAATAGCACATGCAACAATCATCATCAGAAGTAAAACAAAATTAGAAAATAATGCAAAGAAGTTTAGAATGGAAGAACTAACCTGGAAAAGGAGAAGAAGGCAGAGAGATGAATGCACGAAATGAACAGCCGCTGCTAAAAACTCCAAAAAGATACAATCTTGGGTCAGGGGGCAAAACAGAAAAGAAGCTTCTTTTCGCTGAGCAAACGAAACGCACGAACGGTCCAAGAGAAAAATTCCAGAGAAAGAAGAAAAAGCTTGGGACAAAAGTGGTAATGGAGAAAAGGAGGTTCTTTTTCAGCTAAAAGGAAATGAAGTAGACAAAGGAAGAAGAAAGGGCTAAAATTCAAATTCGTTTTTTTATCTCAACGAGGGAAAAAGAAACGGCGAAAGCACAATCAAGTAGCATTAAAAGCGCGTGCGCATTCCCAAGGAAGTAACCCCCCTCGAGGAATGAACGCGACAATAAAGGAGCTATGAGCAAAACGCTTCGCATTTAAAACATAAAGCTCGCGAACGGTGGAACGGATTGGACCAAGATGCTTGAGCACGACTTCCCCAAAGAGATTGAAGCTCAGAAAGCACGATCTCATGGAAAGGTCCGAACTCAAGCAGGGGCACTGTTCATACCCTGGACCGAGCTACGCTATCCTGGATGGACGACGTCAAGGTGGCCGACCTGTTGTAAAGGTTGGTTGCCACCGACCTCTTCCTAAAGAGTTCGGATAAAATCACCATAGAGGCTCAAGCAGGCCCAAACAAAAGGACGCAGCCCAGTCTAAAGGCGGTTGGCCTAAAAGATAGGTGGCCTCACCTAAAGATAAGATAAGATAACTAACTTATCTCAAAGAAAGGTCACTCCCCACTACTATAAATACACTGGAGCACCCAGGTATAACTCCTACTCTGATTCTACAAAAAACCCTGCCTAAAGCATGTGCTAACTTAAGTATCGGAGTCTGTTGCAGGTACCACCACCCTCCAGTGACGAAGGATCAGCAGCATCTCCAACTCTACCAGGTCGGACACAGCAGCACCGATCAGCACAGAAGATCTCGTCCGAGATCGACTCTCAGTTTTAGGTAACCCTTAGAACAGATAGGTATGGTATTCGAGTTTTATACTGAATGTATTCGTATAGCATTTATTATTATTAGTAAATATGTAATTATTATTACTTGAAGATCTTTGATATGTGGTTTTAATTAATAAAAACAAAATTTTCTAATTTTTTTTTAAAAACTGAAATGCAAATATTGACGTAAAGGCTCAATATTAAATAGATAATAAAAGAAAACAGGTTAGTAACGCATTACTTTTGGTGCGATCATAACGTACTGGAAGTTGGGTCGTTACAACAATAATAGCTAATAATATTATTTTATTAAAGCCATGCTAATTAAGGTTATTACACCATATAAACTAAGTGATAGTGCTTCAAATAATCAAATATTCAGAGTAGTATTCTATGGCAGACAAAATAGTGTTCAAAGATTACTATAAAGTTATATATATTGGTGACCCTCTTTTTGTCAATTTGCTCTTTGGTCTCTTTCTCTATTCCCATTTCTTTTTTAATTTGTTGCCAAACTTACCTGTTCCCCGGGGATCATTTATTTTAAGTTGGCTTTCTTTCCTACCCACTTGATAGAGATGTAGAGTATATTACATATTAGAGTAAATGGTAAATTAGTTTTTAAAAAATTATTTATTTTTTAAATTAATTTTTAAATATTTTTTAATTAAATTCATTTTTTAAAGATTTTAAATTAATCATTTTAATTTTTTCATTATTTTTATTGTTAATAGTGTCAAAATTTATTGATATAACACATTAAGTGACACTACAACACACGCCTAATAGTTTTTATTAGTGGCTAACATGATAAGTTCGTTAATGAAATTAGATCAAATCAACTCCAAATTGAGGGATTCTAATGCCTCAAGTTCTCCTCTCATTTAGGTTTTGATTTGATCTTATTTCATAAATTTATTATGTTAATAGTCAATAAGACTCTTATATGCGTGTTGTATTATCACTTAACGTACCACATTAACAAATTTTGGTATCATAAACAACAAAAAATGACAGAAAAACTAGCACGATTAATTTAAAATTTTTAAAGGACGAATTTGATTAAAAAAATCTTTAAAAACTAATTCAGAGAACGAATAATTTTTCAGAAATGAATTTGACTATTTGCTCCTATATATTAATAAGGGTTCCAATAACATGTTAAATATTTAAATAACCTTTCAAAACATGACAGTTTATTTGTTTGTGGCCAATGCTTTCGTAAATTATTAAAAACAAACACTATATACAATTATAAATTAAAAATAAATTAAAGATTTAAAAATATATACGAAAAAAAAAATTAAATATTAAATATATATTTTAAAAATAAATTTATTTTTTATGTAAATTTTTGAAATCATTATTAAAAAAATAAGATATTTTCATTCTTAAAATTTAGTAATTTTTTGTCAAGTGATTTTTTTTATTTTTTATTGTGAATGACTAATTTTTTTGAAAAATAAAAATAAAATCTAGAGATCAAATTTTATTATGAATTTTTTTGTGTATCTTTTAAATATTTATTCAAATAATGCCACAAAAATTTAGATCTGATGGATAAGCTATTTGTTAAATATAAATTTTTTTTGTTACTTACAAAAAATATAATATTTATTAGTTCTTTTTATTGTGATAATATATATTTAAGAGAAATACTAAAGAGTCATTAGAATTTATTGATTTTGATCATTAATTAATTATTAATGTTTAAAAATATAGACTAAAAATATATTATTAAATTATTAAACTAAAAAAATTGAATTGATAAATAAAAGTGACAGAAAAATAATTTTGAACATTTTTCTATATTTAATAGCAACATAATACTATTTGATAGCTTAGTCTAATTTTTTATAGTTAAAGACGACCTAGCTGACTCGCTCAGCCGGCAAAACCGGAAAGTTTGGTGGTTTCTTTTTCTAGAATTGCGACGCAGATGCACTCATGCAACTATGCAAGACAATTTCTCCATTTGATAACGTTTTTGACTATTGAATGCGATCCCTTAACAAGTTTACTGTGGCATCTCATCTAAGCTATACAGTCAAAGCCTCTTTTTTTATATATATAATTAAAATTAAACACGTTAAAAAGAAAATACATTTTTCAGTAGATTCTCACTGGTGATACTGATGAGAAATAACAAAATAGGTGTAACTGTTTTTCAATTGTAATTTTATGAAAAAGAAAATAAAATTAAAGTTATGGAATTCTTGTAAATATTTTATCAAAGGAAAAGACTTTTCAATCTCCACCTATGATGAAAAAGAAAAAAGTGAACAATTCTCAGTGAAGCTACCTCTTTATCCTATTTTTCTTTTCTAATTTTTTTTGTAATGAGTAAAGGACATACAAAAGCAACTAACCAACTTGAGGTAAATTGAAATGATGCGATGCTATATGATATTTGATATGATATTGATAATTGTATTCATCATAATTTGACACCGTGTATATATATTTCTTCAAGATCAATTTTGGGAATTATTAGGCTCCATCAATATGGTACTTATAATATGTCCGAAATTGATGGCTGAACCAAATTTCAATTTTTAACTGCACTGTTAAGTTCAGGGAAGTAAGTTATAAGATAAGAACATGCAAGATAGAATATTCCTATCATGCAAAATTGAATTTGAGCTACAATAAATATCCAACCATCTAAACTAGTGGTATCTTATTATTGCTCCTCTCATGAGACTTATGACTATCATTAAATTCAGCCCCTCCCTCTATTAAACACAGTACCAAGCAAATAATAGCCCAAAAAGAGGGAATCTTTTTTTTAATGAAATATAAATTGATATAATATAAGTGTCACATTTAATGATAATTTGTAAATGATTTTCTTAGGAAAATAGCAAAAATATGAATTATAACTAAATAGTATTCAGAGAGGAAAAATACTTGAATACATAGTCTGAAACTTAAATAAGACATAAAAAAATCAATTACTAATTAAACAATTTGCTCATTCATTTTCATTTTATTTGTTAGAGTATAATTAGGATTAATTAACATTATTTAAGATATCTGAATATTTATTATAGGATATTATTATGTATTTATTATTTTAATTTTTTAACATTTATAAATATCTTTTTATATTGTATTATTCTACACAACTAGAATATACACAAATCCTTTTTTCTATTATTCTCTTTCACCCTTTTTAACACCATTAATGATAAAAATAAAATTTATGAAGAGTGTTAGGAGGTCAGCACTTTTGTTAAATTTTAGCCAATACTTAACTATTAAAAGAAAATTGAATGATTCTACACCATTAGATGCAATCTCACACCAATAAAATATCATTAATAGTTAATTAATTACTAAAAATCACAAAATTTACTGGTACCTACACTTTTTCAAAATTTATATATTAACTCAATCTAATACAATAACCCATCTCATATCAAAACCCTGTTCATTTCCATTAGGCTCAGTCCCCACCCCAACCAAGAAATAAAATAAAAGGCACAACAGTTGTTTGCATTGCTTCCTCAACTCATAGTCATGAATTCAAACTTGAAAGACATAAACAAATAATTTTCCCTTTTGGTGGGTCAGTTTGACTGGATTGATAGAGAGTGGTAGTAAGCTGGTAGGGACCATTCCCACTAATTATTATTATTATTATTATTATTATTATTATTATTATTATTAGTTGCCACCCTCCCTCTAGTTTCTTTCTTTCACTAGGATAAGGTATTGTGTTTCTTGGACCTCTCTCTCCCTCATGTTATTTTTTCCAACTAAGATTGCACTTTTTATTCTTCTTTCTATTACTCTATCTCCACTGTCTTTTCTGTCAGGAAGAGAAGAACTCCAAAGCTTAAAGAAGAAACTTCCCACACTGCTATTCTCTTTTCTTCCCTTCCCCTGCATCCAATTTGGAATGTATGTAAATGTAAGTCAGTCCCCCTTGTTAACTTTATAATATAATAAATATAAATATTAATTTTCTTTATTTAGCCCCCATATACATGTATGTATATATCACTTCCTCAATTGATGCAATGGTCCATTTCTGAGTCCTCTCCCACGAAAGCACCCTATAATAATATCCCATTATATTTACCTCCACTACTCACCACTTCACTTTCTATTTTCTTCCTCTGCTCTCTCTAATAACCAAAGCAGAAAGAAAAGAAAGAAAGAAAGAAGTTTTCTACTTTCTGATATAGGCATAAACAGTGTTATTAGTGCCTCAAGAATATGCTTTTCAAACTTAGCTTTAAGGCTTCCAACATCACTCCACTTTTGATTTTCTGTCACTCTGAATAACAAGTTTGCTTATTCTCTTCTTCCAGTTTCTTTCTTCCATGAACGAAGCCCGAATTGAAATCACGATTCCACACTTGTTTAGATGCCCAATAAGCTTAGACTTGTTGGAAGATCCAGTGACACTATGCACAGGCCAAACCTATGACAGATCAAGCATTGAAAAATGGCTTTCTGCTGGTAACCTCACTTGCCCAGTCACAATGCAGAAGCTTCATGATCCTTCCATTGTTCCCAACCACACTCTCCGCCACTTGATCGACCAGTGGCTCCAACTTGGCTACCAATTCCACCCTGGAAACTCCGCAACAATCGATTACTTGACCAGCCTCAAACACGCTCTCGAGTCTCGTGACTCCTCCTTGGACCACAAGTTACAAGCACTCCACAAGATTCAGGTACTCTCCGACGAGTACTGCTCCTTCAAGCGCACATGCTTTAACCAACTGAGCTATTTGACGCTTCTATTACAACTTGTTTTCGAAACAAGGTCCATGGAATTCACAGAGCTGGCGCTTTCTTGCATCGTAAAGTTGCTTCCTCTCGTGAATTTGGATCCGCTGAACATGATCAAAGACGAGTCGAAGCTATCAACGTTTGTTTCGTTATTGGAAAAGGGAACAACCAAGACCAAAACAAGCTTGTGCCATCTCATAGATTCAACCGCAACATCAACACAAACGCAAGAGTTATGTCACGTTCTTGGAAATTCACGGAAGGTGATAGAAGAGATTGTGAGACTAGCTCGCGAAATCCAGGAGGAAGAGTCATCTAAAGCAGGAATCAAAGCCATGTCAGCATTATGCAGCTTGCAATCGAACAGAGAGAGTTTGGTGAGAGGAGGAGCAATTGATGGAGTGATAGCATACATGTTGGAATCTGACAAGTTGCAGAAGAATTTGGCTCCAATGGCAATGGGGATAATAGAGAAGCTTGTGGTGTTAGAGAGTGGGAAAGTGGGAGTGGTGAACCACCCAAGTGGTATTCAAACGGTGGTGAAGATGGTGTTCAGGGTTTGCAACAACCAAGAGTATTGCTGTAGTGAGGTTGCCGTTGGGGTGCTTTTGGTAATTTGTCGTGATTATGGGGTTGCAAGAGAGGAAGCCATTGGAGCTGGGATCTTGACTCAGTTGCTTTTCCTTCTTCAGAGTCAGTGTGGTAACAAAACCAAGACCAAGGCCAGGATGCTTCTCAAGTTGTTGAGATCCAAGTGGAATCAGGAATCAAACAACAAACTATGAACAACAATCAACAATCTGTAGATCCATTGTGAATAATAATTAATTAATAAATTAAATCAAGCAGTATTTAGTTAGTTTTGTGGGGTCTTATTGTATTAATCACATTGTTGTTGCTGTGCAGTATTTGTATACCACATATATACTTTGTAATTATAAATGATTATTGTCACCCCGGGAGATTTAATACTCAGTTTTGGGCCTTCTGGCCCTCATAAACTATGAAGTATGAACTTAGTTAGCTTGAGATTATAGAAATGAAAAAGTTTAAAGAACAGTAATTTTATTAAAATTTGTCTAGCATTTAATTAGTAAAAAAAATCTTATATTATTAGATGTAATCTTACATTATTAAAAATACTAATAATAACTACAAATCACAAAATTTCTTGTCCTTATCATTCTTCTATAGAAATTAATTATGTTATGGTTATTAATTTTCTATTTTATGTACTTTAA
>NC_029794.2:108009422-108020042 GCF_000816755.2 Arachis ipaensis | reverse complement strand
TTTACTGTTTATAATTTAAAATTTAGAATAAATAAAATTATTTTTAAAAAATTGACTGATACTAAAAAAAAAATTATTTTCAGATTTTTTTTGAATCAAGAAAAACTCAACACACAAAAGTGGAGCACCAAAATAGGTCATGACACAAAGAAAAAGAAAAACAGGACATACTAATGCGATTAATCCATTGTCATTTCTGGTATTGCCATCAACAACCACATGGATCGGCACTAGACCACTCTTTGAAGCTCAACACTGACCTCCTTTTGATGTCTTCAATGCTACCTTCTTCATTCTTAAATATTCTCGTATTTCGTTCCATCCAGATGTTCCAAATTACTGCACAAAAACCAACCAACTGCTTATTCTACTCAACTTTTCTGATAGGTTCTCCTATCCAACTCTCGAACAGTTCCTTGATCGTCCCCGGAACAACCAACACTCTATCAAAGTAAGTCAACCAAGCATACCACACCTGCCAAGTAAACTCACAGCAAAGAAACAAATGGTGGACAAATTCTACATCTTTTTTACACAAAACACAGGTATTATCAGTTAGATGGATGACACCTAATCTACTCAATCTCTCTTTGGTATTTACCCTTCCCACTAAAACAAACCAAGCTAAGAGCTCAATTCTTGGCGGAACCAAAGCTCTCCAAATTGAGCTAGTAAAGTTGTAACTCGTGACTTCCTCCGATACAGTTTCTTTCTGCAGCACCTGCACAAAAGAGTTAGTAGAAAAAATAGCCGTTTTATCAAATTTTCACACCACTCTATCCTCTCTACCAGGTGATAATTTAACTGGCCTTAGCCTCTCATGGAATTGGTTAACAAGTGCCAACTCCCATTGAAAAATTCAGGTTTTGCTCTTTTGCTCGTATTACATGGATGAGAATGAAGCTCTACATGATTATATAACTGTTAAAAGTCAATGATATCTATTCGGTACCTAATGATGTCGGGTACTCGACGGATCGGGTTGTGGTAGAAATATAAAAGGGGGGGCGACCCTGGGGCGACCTGAAATAGATCTTCGGGCTCAGGCGGGAGACTGGTGGAGCCGACGGTCGGACAGTCGAGGAGGGGTGGCCACCTGCAAGGACACTCAGACGATTAAGTGAGAGTCCGTACAAAAAGATGACCGAATTAGGTAAAAGTGTGACGTACCTCGGAGGGAGAGCTGTCCTCTCCCCTTATATACTGTGCTGGGTGGGTCTAGTGGTGACCTAGCCCATTGGTTAAGGAGCTTGTGTGTTGTCCTTAGTCCACGTGGGAGGGGCAGGTCGTCCCGGACTTCGGGTCGGGGGTTCGGACGCTGCCTCGAGGATACCGACCCGGGCGATGGCATGGTTCGTACAGGTGGTAGGTCGGGCGTGCCTTGGGTCGGGTATTAAGAGCTGGCCCATTGAATTTTCTGCTGGAGGTTTGGGCTTGGGTCGGGGGTGGTGCCTCGACCCGTCGGCTAGTTGGGATGGACTCGGCGGTCCGTAACAGTGCCCCCAACGCGCCGGCCTTGAGGTTTGGAGCTCGTGGCTGGGAGCGTTTGTCCTACTCGCCGGGGTGGGATGTGTTCTTCTTCTTCGGGAGCTCGTCGTTGGCGTTTCGTATTCCTTACGCGTGGTCACCTCGACCCTAGCGCTGCTTTCTTGGCTCCCGTGCTGGGCATTAAATGCTCATCATTTCATTGATTCGAAATTTGAGTGAAGTGGCGAATATGCCTCTGTCTTTTGGCGCTCTTCCTCGGCGGTTACGCTTTTTCCTTATTTTTGTTTCGTAACCCCCTCACAACTTTACTTTTCTTCTCCTTCTTCTTCTTGCTTACTTGCGCTGCTGTTCCTTCTGCTTCTTGCTCTTGCTGCATCGATTCTCCTTTTTTCTTCCAGTGCCCTTTCTTTCTCTTGAATTCTTCATTTCTGTTCACCATTTTGCGGATTCTTCCTTTCTGGTACATTTTTATGGTTTTTCTTTTGCTTGCTTCTTTCTTTTTTGTTTTTGCGTATTCCTCTTTGTTCCTTCCCTCCATGCATGCCTAGGTTTCTGTTTTGTTCTTGTTGTTTTTTTTTCTTCTAGAGGGGGTGCCACTGGATTTTTGCTTGCATTCTGGGTTAGTGTAGGAGTATCTAGAGGGTGATTTGAGGGGTTGTAGTTTTTTGCTTTTACTGTTTTGAGGGTTCCCGACCTCCTATCTTAACTAAGTGGTGCCTCCACTGTAGGTATGGCCGAGCGCCTTGTTCTCCCGGGTCAGGCTCAACGCCCACTAGCCGACTTTGTTGACCATTATGCTTGGGTTTCCTCCGACGTGAAGGATACCCCTTCCAGGGTCACAAAGGAGGGCCTCCAGAATCTGCGCCAATCCGGGCTCTTATGTGGAGGTGGTCCCGAGGAAGCGTTATATCAAGTTTACGTTCCTGCTGGTCGGGAGCGTGTATGTCAGAAGAACTTGGCCTCCCCTCGAGTTGTCGACTGGTTGTGGGTTTACGAATCCATGTTTACGACCTTGGGGGTTCGTTTTCCCTTCTCCCCCTTCGTCATGGGTTTGTTGAACCGCTGTGATGTTGCTCTGTCACAGCTTCATCCGAACAGTTAGGCTGCCATCTGATGCTTCGAGATAGTTTGCGAATATCTGGAGCTCCCGGCTTCGGTGAACATTTTTCTCTACCTCTTCCTGCTTATGAACCCTTCTAGCCAGGGGAAGGTGAAGAAGGGATATATGTCCTTTAGGGCCCAACAAGGCCGTAGGATTTTTGGCCTTTTTGAGGACTCCTATCACGTCTTCAAGTCTACCTTCTTTAAGGTTAGGCCAGTTGAAGGTCATCAACCTTTCTGGCTTACTGCCGAGGGGGCAAGGCGGATCCCGACCTACTGGAGCTTCGGGGCAGGATCGACTATTTGATAAAAGTATCTTATGATTGGTTGAGTCTGGAGGATCGCAATATTGCTGATATTTTGTTGGCGATTTTCGGCGAAAAAAAATCTTAACCCTCGCATGGTTATAGGGGATCAGGAGGCCGGTCGGTCGTATGTTGGTGAGTTTTTTATTTTTGTATTTTTAGTGTTTTGTTCTTCTATCATTCATACCTTTGCTTTTTCTTCCTTTGCTTGCAGTTTCCATGGCTGGTGGGAAAAAAACCTTGGCTGACTTGATGAATCTCATCAAGGGGGATGACGAGGGTGATGACGACTCATCGGCGACTCCTACGGCGAGTCAGGAGCAGGGGAAAACCGGGGAGGCCAGTGGTCAGGCCGATTCGGTCGATCAAGGTCAGCCGGAGGAGGCAGAGGTCCTTCCTGAGAACACCTCGGCGAACCCGGGTGTGGAGACAGAAACTCCTTTTGACGAGGAGGATTTAGGGTTTGGTGATGATGATTTGAAGGTCGTCAGCAACCTTAAAAAGAGAAAGTGAAATTCCGGGAAGGCGCTCTTGATAATGGAGAAGAACTTCGATGCTGGGGGTTTTATTGAATCCCAATTGCTCCCCGGCACCGAAGAGTTTTTCCATGATGCTGACCTTCCTGGGCAGGCGAGGTGGATTTATCGTAGTCTTCTCCGAGCTGCAGCTATTTCCAAGAAGGTGGAGCCTGTGTTGGACAACTATCACGCTATGGAAGTAAAGCTTCGGGATTCCCAAAAAGATCTGACGGACTCACGATCTCGGGAGGAGTCCCTAAAGACTAAATTGTCTGAGCAGGAGATGAAGGCTGAGGAAGATGCCAAGGAGATTAATAGGCTGATGGATCGGGATATGACCTTGATGAAGGATTTGAACACGTCCCGTGGTGAGACTGCTGCTGCCAAGAAGAAGGTCGAGGAGTTGGAGGAAATACTAAAGTTGGCGGAGAGCTCGGTAGAGGCTGCTCACCAGGAGATGGTTGTCTTGAAAAAGAAGAATAAGGAACTTGCAAAGGGGGTCCGGGAGGCCGTCAAGCTGACCGAGGAGGGGATTAAGCTCCAAGTGGCCGTGCTGGCTCCTGACCTTGATCTCTCGCAAGTTGGGGCTATGAAGACAGTGGAGGGCGGGAAGATTGTTGATATCCTTAAGCATTGAGATGGATACTTCTCTTAACTTTGGTATTCCTTGTTTTCGCTTTCTTGCTTTTTGTTTTATGGGCCTGTTTAGGCACCTTCATCTGTAATGAATATTTCAACTTTTATTTCAATGTTGTTTTCATTAGTGGTTGTTCACCGATTCGGGCCGTCGCGGCTTTGCTTTATTTTATTGCTTTCGATTATCCGGGCCGTCGTGGCCTTTTTGGTTGTTTGCCTATTCGGGCCGTCGCGGCTTTGCTTTATTTTACTGCTTTCAATTATCTGGGCCGTCGTGGCCTTTTTGGTTGTTCGCCTGTTCGGGCCGTCGCGGCTTTGCTTTATTTTACTGCTTTCGATTATCCGGGCCGTCGTGGCCTTTTTGGTTTACCATTTTTGTGGTATTTACCGCCCTTTGTTGTTTGTTTTAAGCTTAGGTCGCTTTAGTTCTCGGGGTGATCAGTCCTGAGCTTCCATTAGGTCGACCGTTCGTCATTAGTGCCCTTATGTTGTTTTGTCGTAAATCTTGCAAAGAACAAATTTTATTATATATGATATGTGAAACTTTAAACAGAGGGGTAACGTGATACATATAAAGGGGTAAGATTAAAGGAACTAAAGTGGGTGTGGCCGTGTTGCCAGGCCGATATATATAAATAAGGAAGTAAAAAGAACTAAAGCGGATGTGGCCGTGTTGCCAAAGTCGACTGGTCACTTCCCTCTACGAGTAGAACCTTCTTAGGTTTGCCATGTTCCATGTCCTTGGCACCTCGCTTCCATCCAATTTTTCTAGCTTGTATGCTCCTTTGCCGAGGACTTATTTTACCCTGTAAGGTCCTTCCCAGTTTGCGGCCAACTTGCCCTTTCCTGGAGTTGGTGGTCCTATGTCATTACGTCATAAGACCAGGTCGCCTTCCCCGAGGCTTCTCTTCAGTACTTTGCCATTGTATCTTAGGGCTATCCTTTGTTTGATTGCTGTCTCTGTCAAGTGTGCCATCTGCCTTGTCTCGTCAACTAGGTCTTTCTCGACTGCCTCGCTTCCCCCTCCGAGGAGTAGCCTCGGACTTGGCTCCCCTACTTCGACTGGGATGACTGCGTCGACCCCGTATGTGAGTCGGAAGGGGGTTTCACCGGTAGATGTTTGGGGGGAGGTTCTATAGGACCATAAGACTAAGGCTAGCTCGTCTGCTTATGAGCCTTTCTTTCCTTCAAGTCGTTTCTTTAGCCCTTTCAAGATGACATTGTTGGCTGCTTCTACTTGCCCGTTGCTTTGAGGGTGCTCAACAGAGAAGAACATTTGCTTGATTCCTAGTCCCGAGAGGAACCCTCTGAATTTTTTGTCGGTGAATTATGTCCCGTTGTCCGATATGACGGACTCAGGTATCCCGAACCTAGTGATGACTTGCCTCCACAAAAATTTTTGACAGTTTGCTGCGGATATGCTGGCTAGTGATTCTACTTCCACCCACTTGGTGTAGTAGTCTATGGCTACTATCAAATATTTTACTTGTCCTGGCCCGGGTGGAAATGGTCCCAAGAGGTTGATTTCCCATTGAGCAAAAGGTCGAGACGCCATCATCGAGCTGAGTTCCTCGGGTGGGGCTTTGTGGAAGTTGGCGTTTTCTTGGCATTTCCTGCACTTTCTGACGAACTCCTGAGTGTCCGACATCAGGGTGGGCCAGTAATATCCTGCTTGGATAATCTTCCTTGCCAACGACCTCCCTCCGATATGGTGACCACAACACCCCTCATGGACTTCACTCAAGACATAGTCCATTTGGTCGGGGCGCAAGCATTTGAGCAAAGGTTGGTGGAGTCCTCGCTTGTACAACTGCCCTTGTATAATCACATATTTGGGAGCTTCCCTCCTGATGGCTTGTGCTTCCTTCTCGTTTTGTGGTATTTTGCCTTTCTCTATATATCGGAGGATGGGGTCCATCCAGGAGGGGGAGTTTGGTGTTTGGGTTGAGCATAGAATGATTGCTAGCTCAGTTGCCAGCCCTTGGATTAACGACTTGTTTCCTGCTCCAGGCTTGGTGCTCACTAACTTGGAGAGGAGGTCTGCTCGGGCGTTCCTTTCCCTAGGAACATGCTGGATTATGACTTCATCAAAGTTTTTGCATAGATCTTTTACTTTCTCTAGGTATTTCTGTAGTAATGTATCCCTGGCCTGGTAGCTGCCATTTATCTGGGATGTGACGATCTGGGAATCACTACTTACCTCAATCCTTGACGCTCCGACCTCTTTGGCTAGAATCGACCCTCCTATCACTGCTTCGTACTCTGCCTGGTTGTTGGAGACTGGGAAGTTGAACCTGATCGACTACTCATAAGCTACTCCTGCCGAATTTTCCAGGATGATCCCGACCCCTCCGAACGCTTGGTTGGAGGCTCCGTCTACGTGGAGTTTCCACCGTGTGTTCGGTATGTCGGATGCTTCTCCTGTGACCTCTACTAGGAAGTCCGTCATTGCCTGGGCCTTGATTGCCTGCCTGGGCTCGTACTGCAAGTCATATTGGGATAGTTCTACTGCA
This sequence comes from Arachis ipaensis, assembly GCF_000816755.2. NCBI lineage: Eukaryota > Viridiplantae > Streptophyta > Magnoliopsida > Fabales > Fabaceae > Arachis > Arachis ipaensis. Next base: position 108,013,481 of record NC_029794.2, on the reverse strand, counting down.
CATGCCATCATTCTCCCCGAGAGGTCGGGTTTCTGGAGGACTTGCCGAATCGCCTGATCGGTTCTTAGGATGATCCTATGCCCTTGGAAGTATTGTTTGAGCCTTCTTGATGAGGTTAGCAACGCATAAGCTAATTTTTCCAGCTTGGTGTATTTTAGCTCTGCTCCTTGGAGCACCTTGCTGATGAAGTATACTGGTCGCTGAATCTTTTCTTCTTCTCGGACAAGGACCGCCGCCATGGATTGTGTGGTTACTGCCAGGTATAGGTAGATGGGTTCTCCTTCTCTGGGTTTGTTGAGTATAGGTGGTTCTGAGAGTACCTTTTTAAAATGGCTGAATGCTTCTTCGCATGCCGGGGTCCATTCGAAGGCAATTCCTTTCTTCATTAGATTAAAAAATGGGAGAGCCTTCTCCGCCGAGGCTCTGAGGAACCGGGATAGGGCCGTGAGCTTCCCAGCTAGCCGATGCACGTCTTTGACGCATCCTAGGCTTGTCATTTTGAGGACGGCTTCGCATTTGTCCGGGTTAGCCTCCACCCCCCCCCTTTGTGTTATCATAAAGCCTAGGAATTTTCCGGCCTCCATGGCGAATGCACACTTGAGTGGGTTGAGCCTCATGTTGAATTTCCTTAGTGCTTTGAAGATATTTTGAAGATCGTCCATAAGGCCGCTTGGTTCTGTCGTTTTCACTAGGACGTCGTCGACGTAGACCTCTACCATTGGTGCCGATGAGGTCATGAAAAACTTTGCTCATCAGTCTTGGGTAGGTGGCCCCCGCGTTTTTTAATCCAAACGGCATTACTTTGTAACAATAAGTGTCTCCTGGTGTTATGAATGCTGTCTTTTCCTGGTCAGGTCGATGCATCAAAATCTGATTATAGCCGGAGTATGCATCCATGAAGCTGAGGAAACGATACCCTGCCACCGAATCTACCAAGGTGTCGATGTTTGGGAGGGGAAAAGAGTCTTTAGGGCATGCTTTGTTCAGGTCGGAATAGTCGACACACATTCTCCATTTGCCACTAGATTTTTTAACTAGTACGACGTTGGATAACCATGTCGAGTATTCGAGTTCTTTGATGAACCCGGCTTCAAGAAGCCCATCTGTTTGCTTGGCGACCTCATTGGCCCTTTCTTGGGACATCTTTCTTCGCCGCTGTGCCACTGGCTTTGCGTCTGGTCTGACGGCTAGCCGGTGAGACATGACTTTGGGATCTAAGCCCGGCATGTTCAACGGCGTCCATGCGAAGAGGTCGCCATTGGCCCTTATAACCTCCATAAGGGGGCCTTTGAGTTCATGGGGTAAATTTTTGTTTACGAAGGTAAACTGTTCCGCTGACTTCCCTATTTAGAACTTCTCCATGTCCCCTTCTGGCTCTGGCCTTGGCTTGTCTTCCATTCTCACATCTAGATCGGCCAAGAACACGCCGGCCACCTTCTTGGATTCCTTCCTTAAGGAGAGGCTGGCATTGTCGCATGCGACCGTTGCTTCCAAGTCTCCCCTAATGAAGCTGACCGTTCCTTTGTCTGTCACGAACTTCATTGTTAGGAATTTAGTGCAAATTATAGCTGAAAATTCGTTGATGGTTTTTCTTCCTAAAATGATGTTGTATGCCGTGGAGTCACTGAGGACTACGAAGTCCGCCATTACCGACCTCCTAGCGTCACCAGCTCCAAGGCAGATTGGGAGTGAGATCGTCCCGTCGGGCTTTATGTAGTTGTCGCCGAGCCCCATGACACCGTGTTGGTGAGTCTTGAGGTCGGACTCCCTGAGTCCCATGGCGTCAAACACGTTTCTGAATAGGATATTGGAGTCGGCTCCAGTATCGACGAGAATTTGCCCGACCAACCCAGTTCCGACCATTGCCGTGATCACCATGGGAGGGTTCTCGAGGAGGTCGTGAAACCACTGGTCTTCTGGGCCGAAGGATATCGTGGGAGGTCCCCCGTTTGGGGTGGCGGGACCTCCCGTCGAAACAAAGAGGATCCGGGTATCCTTTCTTGTTGCTGACTTAGACTTGGGGGGGTATCGCGTCCGACCACGACGTTCACCACAAAAGTTGGAGGGTTGTCAGTGGCCCCTGCGGGTTCTTGTCTTGCCTTGACGGCCCGGCTTCGATCTTCTTCTGAGCGCTCCCGTTCTCGTCTTCTTGGCTCCCGGATAAGTCGGGAGAACTCACTCAACTTTCCTTCCCGGATGGCCTGTTCCAAGGCATCTTTGAGGTCGAAACAGTCTTGGGTCTTGTGCCCGAAACCCTTGTGATAATCACAGTAGAGGCTCTTGTTGCCTCCCATTCTCTCTTTCAACGGTTTGGGTCTGGACAGGATTCCCTTGTTGGCGATTTGTTGGTAAACTTCCACTATGGGCGCCGTGAGTGGCGTATAGTTTGTGAACCTCCCGACCCGCGGAGGTTGTTTGTGCTGCTTGGATGGGGTTCCGTCCCTGGGGGCCTCCTTGTATCTATCGACATGGGAGACCTGCCGGGCTGAAGAGTTAGGGAGCTGCCGCTTATTGGCTGCTACAACCTGACTGATTTCCTCATCATTGATGTATTCCTTGGCCACACTTTGGATCTCCTACATAGTCCACATAGGCTTAGTTGTGAGGTGCTTCCTAAAGTCCTCGTTTAGCAGGTCGTTCGTTAGGCAGAGACTGGCGACTGAGTCCGTGAGGCTGTCGATCTCCAAGCACTCATCATTGAATCTATTTAGAAACTTTCTGGTCGACTCCCCGGGTTTTTGGATAACCCCTAATAAGTTGATTGGGTGTTTCGCCTTGGCTATGCGTGTTGTGAACCGAGCCAGAAAGCTCTGGGATATGTCTGCAAAAGCTGTGATGGATCCTTGTGGGAGGGCGTTGAACCATCGAATTGCTGGGCCGGCCAGCGTCACGGGAAATGCCCGGCATCTGACCGCGTCACCTACCCCTTCCAATTTCATCCTCGCTTCAAAGGATGTGATATGCTCCTGGGGGTCCTTGGTCCCATCGTACCTCATGTCCGTCGGCTTGTTGAAGTTTCTCGGGAGCCAGACCTTGAGGATCGAGGGGTGAAAAGGAGTGGCTCCCATGATAATGGGGTCCTGTTGTTTCCTGGCTTTCCCCCTTTGGGATTCCCAGCGGCTTTCCGACCCGCTTTGGGTAGGTCGGGAAGTTGCTTGTGTGCGCGCCTCGTCGCGCCTTGTCAGACTCCTTTCTTGGCTGTCGTGTACTCGGGAGGGGGAGCGAGTGCGGGCGTGGGATCGGCTGACGCCGCCGTGGGAGTGGCTGACGTCTTCGTGGGGTCGGCCCCTTGCCGCCAGCTCCCGCTCAAGGTTTTGTACTCTATGCCTGAGTTCTTGCACGATCTTGGCACTGTCGGCTCCCGTCCCCCCGAAGGGACGTCTTTCGGGGGTCTTGGTATACATTTGTTGGTTTGGCTGAACGGAGGATCTCGGTTGTTCACCAGCACGGGCTGTCGAACTTGCCCTGCTCAGGCGGGCCCCGCCTCCTTCGCGGAGCTCCTCCGAAGTGAGGGGTCGTTCCATGTCTGCTCCGGGTCCCCACAGACGGCGCCAATGTTCGGTACCTGATGATGTCGGGTACTCGACGGATCGGGTTGTGGTGGAAATATAAAAGGGGGGCGACCCTGGGGAGACCTGGAATGGATCTTCGGGCTCAGGCGGGAGACTGGTGGAGCCGGCGGTCAGACGGTCGAGTAGGGGTGACCACCTGCAAGGACACTCCGACGATCAAATCAGAGTCTATACGAAAAGATGGCCGAATTAGGTAAAAGTGTGACGTACTTCGGGGGGAGAGCTGTCCTTTCCCCTTATATACTGTGTTGGGTGGGCCTAACGGTGACCTAGCCCATTGGTTAAGGAACTTGTGAGCTATCCTTAGTCCACGTGAGAAGGACAGGTCGTCTCGGACTTCGGGTCGGGGGTTCGGACGCTGTCCCGAGGATACCGACCCGGACGATGGCATGGTTCGTACGGGTGGTAGGTCGGGCGTGCCTTGGATTGGGTATTAAGAGCTGGCCCGTTAAACTTTCTGCTGGAAGTTTGGGCTTGGGTCGGGAGT
>NC_029794.2:108009046-108009407 GCF_000816755.2 Arachis ipaensis | reverse complement strand
ATCTTGTCAAATTTTTTTTTTTTTTTTTGTTGAATCTGTTCAATGAAGTAATTATTATAGGAGCCATTACGCATTCATTATAGATTAAAATTTATTTATTTGTTTCTCTAGTTGTAATCAACTGCTACTATTTTCCGGTCTTATGCATGTAGGTTCAAACATGTATATGTTACAATATACTTACGAACTTATTGGACTACTCAAAAGATAATGACATGATTATCCAATTAAAAATTATATTTGATTTGACATAAACAGTCACTTTCGTGGCTATATTTGTTTAGAATAATAATCTTCATAAACCAATTTTAAAGATAAAATAAAAGCATATAATTTGCGGGCATAGTCAGACTTTTTTATT
>NC_029794.2:107967689-108009029 GCF_000816755.2 Arachis ipaensis | reverse complement strand
TATTTATTAATTTAAATTAAAATATAAAAATTTATTAATTTGTATATTTAATGTCATTTTTTACAGTCAATAAATATTAAAACATGCAGATATAATCAGTGAAAATAAAATAAATTTATTTTTTTTTATTTTCGCACATGCTTAGAATTAGAAAATAAAGAAAAGTTATGCCAATAAAGTGTATAACACAAGTGCGTTTCCCAATGTGCTGTCCAAATTACTCTCTCTATGTAAATGGAAAACATCTGATTTAGCTGCAAGTGCAACATCTAATTTTGTATGCTTTAGTTTGGATTTGTTTTATGTTATGTTTATTAATTATTATTAAATAATAATCTAGCTATATGTGCATATTATAAGTATTAAAATGTTTGGTTGATTTGGCAACTGGAACAATGTATTGGCCACCACTGAAATTGCCCCACCATCAGTACCATTTTTATTCCTTCTCAATAAATAGATGGATACATGAGAAAATAATTGATATCATCAACCAACCATATTCTTCCATTTACATATTGTGCTATTTAAGTAACGGTAACGCTAGGGGGAAAAAAAGGGCCAAATTTTGTCTTATTTAATATTTATTTTTTGTTAGCTATGACTGCATATGCTTTTTAATATTTGTTTTCATATTTATTGACTGTAAAAGTAATGCTAAATATACAAATTGATAAATTTTTGTATCTCGATTTAAATTGATAAATAAATTTTTTTATTTAAATTAAAAAAAAGGCCAGAATATTCATGATAGGTAAAAAGGAACAACCTATACCGAACAGGTTATAGTATCTATTTATCATGTGACAGGTAATATTGGTAAAACGACGATGAATGGATACCTAATCATGTTGATGTTATGTTAGTATATGAAATAATGCTATATGGTACAACATACATTGAAATCATGAGAAACTAGTGGGGTATATAATTTAGATTAGATTAGATTATTTTGGTAGGCATATCTCTTTCAACTTTGACGCATCCATTTCTACGGTCTCATTGATAAGGCTATTGGAGGAACTTTATCTGTGAAACAAAATGGAGTCACATCCTCATGATACGAGGCTCTCACTCATCAATGCTTCTTTTGATTTTTAGCCTTGTAGTTTGAATGAATTGGGGGCACCAACTGTATTATTAATGATTTCAAAGGACAAGTTCCTTTTTCTCTACCTTTTTTTTTTCTTTTTTGTTTATTTTGTTCTTTTGGTTTTTTCTTCTTTGTTATTTTCTCCTTCTACGATAGAAAATTTCGATTCCATTCTTTTATTTATAGAAATATATATAGTGATGTAGTGATTTAACTCAACATAATAACCTTTTTTTTTTCCAAACAAGCAGGCAAGGTATATGCATGACAGTGTGTGAGTGGTGATTGGCCCACCTTCTGAAGGCTCTAGTGTTGGTGTTTAGTGCATGTTTGTGGACCAGATTGGTGAACCAGTTGTCTCTGACCCAACCCAATACAAATTATAGCTATTTTGAATATAAAAGAAAAAAAAAGAGCAATAGGGAGGTAATTTTTAATTAGTTTATATCAGTCAATTTTTTTTTAATTTTANCCGTTTGTTTCATTCGGTATAGACAAAATATTTTAAATACTTTGCAATTTTATTGTTTTCACACTTTCTAAATTAGTAAAACAATGCAAATGGGGGCAATAGCATTGTATGTGGACAGGTTGAGGATGGTATAAAATGCTAAGATGATGGGACTTTTGGTTTCAATGGACACAAAAGGGCCCAAAGACTTGGGAGATATTGATTGTACTTACTCCCTAACTTTAATTTAATCTCAAAATCAGTTTTTCATTCAAACAATTTCAGTATGACACGAAACACGTTGACAGATGAATTTAAATTTTTTATAAAATATAGGAACATGAGATATATATAAAATATAGAATATTTTTTAAATAAATTATAATAATATTTTAATATTTTATTAATATTAAAATAAATTAATTTTTTAATTATTTTTAATTATTTAAAATATTTAAAATATCTTTTATTGTAATAATTAATAATATATATTATTTTTAAATTTACTTCAATAATATACTTTAAAAATAAAAATTGACACATGATGATATTTAAATATATTTAAATATCATCATGTGTCAATTTTTATTTTTAAAGTATATTATTGAAGTAAATTTAAAAATAATATATATTATTTTTAAATTTACTTCAATAATATACTTTAAAAATAAAAATTGACACATGATGATATTTAAATATATTTAAAAAAAATATTTTATTTTTTATTAAAATACAATTAAATATAAAAATATATATATTAAATAAATATCAATAAATATCGTATTTAAAATATATTCAAACACACCACAAATAAAAAAAATATTGGTACTTTATAGATTCCGGTACATAATTTGAGTGCACTGTCGCTCGCCACACTATTATTCTGTGCTTTGCTTCCAAACAAACATTGAATATCCTGTGTCCAAAATCTGTTGGCGTAAATTGGGGCCATGCATCACTCATTATTGCTACTTTTTTAATTCTTTAATAAATAGCATCATGTGTGGGTGGTTGATTAATAATTATTAATAATATTATTATTATGAGCCCATGTGGGGGTAAATAAAATTTAATGTGTTATACTTAACGGACACTTGATAAGTATAGATTAATGTTACTTTTGGATCTCGAGAAGTCTATCGAATTTTATTTAACGCAGCCATGAAACATTGAAACGCAATAATAATATTTTCAACAATTTAGGAAGTATGGTCCATAATTTCGGCGTAGAAAGTGAATTTTCAAAGTAACATCTACCAAAAAAGATCGTAAGCTATGCTTTTTTAGATGAAAAAAACTACAACGCACAGGAGCAGGCACCAGGAGCAGTGCCACATTAACTGATACTTAGGCGAGGGGTCCATAAAAGCTATATTATAAATCTAATATTATGTAAATCTAATCTTATTATAGAGGTCTAGGGTAAAAAAAGAGGAGGTACCTGCAGCCGCACTTTTAGGCATTCAGCCATCGTATATTGGTATTAAGCTAATTTTATGGTGTCTTTTATTTGGTGTTTAATTTTTATCTAAATTATTTTTTATAATAATTTTAAAATATTTAAAATTTTTAATTTTTATACTTTTCATCTACTTTTATTAAAATATAATAGAAAATATAGTTACGTATAAAAATAATTAAGAGCTAATATAACGCGCTGAGAATTTTTTCATCGCGCCAAAAATCTCCTCTTTCAATTGCAATTTCTTCTCTTCTCAGCCAAGAAGGTTCCATTGTATGCACCTCACTTCTCTTTTCTTCTCTTCGATCGCGCCAACCTCACTCCTTACTTCTCTTCGATCGCGTTAACCTCACTCCACGCTTTCTTCTCTTCTCTACGCTTTCTTTTGCTTTGCTTCGATCCTGCAGTTCACAAAAGCTCTTCTCAGCGCTGTTTTTTGTTCTTGTTATCTTAGAGTTTTGATTATAGCTTTTGATTCAATGGAATCCACAAGCTCGAATGATGATGTTTGTGTTTAATTTACTTCATATGTTAATTTTTTATTCTTGATTTGATTTTAATTTTTTGATGATCTATGTTTTATTCCTGATTTGATTTTAATTTTGTTAATTATCTAATTATGCAAATGCTTCTGATTTAGCTTATGCTTTTGATATGTGGATTCATGATGTCATTTAGGTCCTTTTACATCATGTACATTGTTTGATTACATCTTGAAAAATTTATGTTATAAATTTGTGTAATGAGAAAAATGTTTAGCTCTTGGATTGGAGTTAAATTGGTAGTTTGCATATTTAAAATTTCTGCATTTTCTTAGATCAGATGATGATACTGATTCTATGAATATGTGAGGATTTTGAGCTATATTTGACTATTGAGTTTGATTATCATGTTTATCGAGTTTGATTATATTCAGGTTCAGTGCTATATTTAACTACTGAATTTGATTATATATGTTTACTGAGTTTGATTATATTCATGTTTAATACTTGACTACGGAGTTTGATTTTAATTTTACATATGCATATGTTCTAATTTAATTTTAATTTTTTATTTTTTATTTAAAAAAAAAAGAAGAAAGAAAGATGTTCAATCTTTTATGCAGAGATATACACACGTACACACATTTTGTTCTTTTAACATTGTTAATAATTTCTTAAAATTTCTTTTCAAATTCAGTAAATATCTATAATCAAACTCAATAGTCAAATATGGTACCGATCTTGACTATAATCAAACTCAATAAACATGTATAATCAAATTCAGTAGTCAAGCACTGAATCTGAGTATAATCAAACTCAGTAAACATGTATAATCAAACTCATTAGTCAAATATAGCACTAAATCTAAGTATAATCAAACTCAATAAACATGATAATCAAATGAATTGCTAAATGATAGTCAAATTCAATAGTAAAAATTCAATAAAAAATTTATACAATCAATTCTTTCCCCCTCGATGTGTCCTAAATTTTTCTCGGACTTTTTTTCTTTTATCTTCAATTATTTTTTCTAAGGTTTCCATCCTAACATTTGCATATAGACTAATTTGGGAGGCTCCTAGTTTTCTTTCTCTTGGTACTTTTGTCTCCTTCAAATTATCCAAAGCTTTCTTTTCTTTTTTCTTTCTTTCCTTTTTATTGGTAATTTTTGGGAATTGATAACCCTTTGCTAACTCCAAAATATTAGTTCGACAATCATTTTATGAGTATAAGAGCATTTGCATGATGATATTCTTCTTTAATCTATGACAATCATCCTATTATTCAAATTCAACCATACACACCAAAAAATTCAACAATCAAGTTCAACAAGCAAAATCTAATAAAATTTATCAAATAATGCACATGTTTTAGAAAAAAACTTACATTAGTCTATTGTAACATAACTTTAGATGTTCTCACAATTCCATCCATTTCTTTACAAACAAACCACAATTATATTCAAAAAATAAAAAAAAGTTATTTTAATATTAATTTCTTCAAACTTGAAACACAATCACTTTCTTTCAATAGGTAAAATGATGTGCATGCATACATTGTCACTGCAAACCCAATTCAAGAGGATGCTATAAAGACTGGTGACTTTGACTACCCAAATGCAGGTACATTAACACGTGACATTAAGCTTTAATTTGCTAATAACTACTATATAATTTGTAAATATTATTAATTTGCTCCATTTGTTTCAGCTGCACTTGTTCGGTATTCCATATCAGGAAATTTTTTGGGACTTCCTGCGGTGACTATTCCAGGAATGATTGATTACTTTCTCCTTTTACATAGTGCTACTCCAAGTCCAAATCATTTTATATCATTATATGTAATAGCAAAAACTTCACTTCACAAGTTGGATACACTGAATTGGGTTTGCCTATTGGTCTTCAATTTATAGAAAAAGCCTTGGGCTGAAGCAACACTTATTCACTTGGCATTTGCAATGCAGGTAAAGTTAGTTCCTTGCTTATTTCTAATCATTATTTTTTGAGATCAAGAACTAACATACATAGATATATGGTGCTGTATTCATGTTGTGATCCTAGGCCATCTGCATGCCGGAATACAGAAAGCCAGCAGTTTTCTATGACTTGCTAAGAGAAAATGAAAGTTAAATCCAGACCAGAGATTTTCTATGATCTATTAAGAAAAATCTGCTATAGTCGGACATGTTCTGATAAATAATGATGATAGCTGCATGTTCTTTTCAATCAAAACTTGATTAGTTGTCCTGTCTGCTCTATTGTGATCCTTTTTTAATCTTAATTTTAGAAAGGAGGTCTTCTTCTTAGTAATCAAATATCAAGTATGTTATAATCAAATATGTTGTAATATCATATTTTGAAAGCTGAACATGATCAAATAGACCCTAAATCATATCACAAAAATCCAGTTATAATCAAATACGCTGTAGATATCAACTATGTGATAACATAATTTCTAAAAACGGAACATAATCAAACTCATTCAGTATAATAATCAAACATACTGAAGGATTACCATGTGTTCATAATACGCAGCAGAAGAAAAGAAAGTAATCCTAAAAATCTATTTTGTGCTTAAATTTTATTCCAATAATATAATATGTAGATCAGATCTAAATACCTGTGTTCACTAATAAAAATCACTTTCTCCTTCGATGGTACGAAGGCGCTATGCATATCCACACCGAGACCAACCTTTACTGTCAACTCCTTGACTGATGGATATCTGATCTAAATTGAGAAACCTCTTACAACTCTTTGCACGCCATAAAATTCTTCTCCAAGAATTAGGCTCACATACGTTTATGTGTATAGAGGTAAAGGAATAAAACAATTCTCACTTGTTCTCTACTCTTGTCATACATATTTATAGTATGAGATTTGTTATTGATTTTAAATTTGAATCTCAATTCAAATTTGAATCATATCTTATTATTTTAAACTTGAATCTTTCAAATTTATGAATCATATCATAATTCAATTTGAAACAAAATCAATTAGGATCTCATCCAAATTTAGAATTCAAATTTAGAAATAGAATAACTAATTATTCTCAAATTTTATTTAATATTTTTAATTATCATATTATTATTATATTCTTGGTGCTAGCAAAGAATATAATAATATTCTATTTGAATTAATATAATTATTTATTTGATCAAATCAAAATAATAATTAAATAATTCTATAGCAAAGATTAGAACACTCGTTAGTGTGTGACTCCATAGGTTTAATACTAAGCGGGTAGTAAATTAGTCATACTAAATTTACTAATCAAGATTGGCGTCTAGCGACACTCCTTAAAGACCCGGTAGTATGAAGTAATATATTTTTACTAAGAACCTCAGAAGAACAAAGTATAATTCCTTCCATCTTTCCAGCTCTTGGTTAGCCCTTAGAGTATGATTTAATTATCAATCTCTAACTTGTTACCATTATTATAATGAACTGTGAATGATTTAAAAAACTCATTTTTTTATTCATTCAATCCCCTTGACTAAGGTTTTATTCATCTCAGTCATTATAACCATAGATCTCAAACTCTTTATCGAAAGTTGACGAATTTTTTATTGACTAATCATTAATTCTACAAGTATTTAAATCATACCCAATATCCATTCAACTAGCACCCTAGGGTATTAGGTGTCCGGAATCAAAGTATAATAAATACATTGTTAATTACTATGATAGTTGCAGGTAAAAGGAAACTCTATTACCATGTTCATCTTGCGAATATCCTATTGACAAATATGCGGTAATTATAACTGTTCCGTGCGTATGAGGCCGAGGTATAGCAACTCCTTCTGCTTGCAACCGCGCTCATGTGGGAGAGGTATACGTCGGCTGAATTGGAATACCGCGGCGGGAGCACCTGCAAAAAAGCACTCCGACGCTCAAGTAAGAGTGTGAGTTATGAGAAAATAAGAGAAGTAAATCAGAGTAAGTTCTGTGACCTGTCCTTTACCGAGGTTATCTGTGTGCTTATATAGACGTTGTTAGTGTGTTCGGTTATCGTATTTTGCGTGATTCTCCGTGATTTCCGATGATATTATGATAACGTTTTGAAGTGTTGGTTACTTTCCGAGCTTATCTGAGTTCATCCTGATTTGAAGGGTTTGTTATCGAGTGGCGTCCTTATCCGAGATATATGCTCGGCTTGGAGGCTGAGTTTTACGGTACATATCATAGCCCCCAAGCTTGCTTTGTTGTAAGAAAAACAAAGGCGAGCTTCTGAGTTTTTACCTCTGTTTGAAAATTTTTCTTCCGATGGTAGTCCTGTCCCCCGAGCTTGCCTTGGTTTTTGTTGGGAAATGGATTTTTTGGCATTTAATTAGCGCTTCGTTTCCCGCACTGGAAATGATTGATGTGCCGTTCGTGGCTCAGTTTTCGAAGGTATTCTAACCGTTGGATGTTAACATAGTAAATGAGTGGCTGGGATTGGGGCAGTTGATGAATGTGATAAGAAACCGTTTCGGTTTCCTTTGTAACTTTATTACTTGGTTTATTGTGGGTGAGCCCCCAGTTTTGTTTTCTTTTGTTTCTTCAGTTTGAGGATTTCAGTTTCGGAGAAAGATGGTGCTGCTGTGCCTTCCGAGGTTAATCCTTGGCCAAAAAGGAGGAGGGTCAAGAAAGAAACCGTGGTGGCTGAGAGCAAAGAGGGGGATTTACCTCTTTTTCCAGTCGTAGAGGCTGCTTATGAGTCTCAGAAACGGCTCCATGCTTACCGTGAAGATGACAATATGAGGTCGCTGTGGTCGAGGTTCTTTTCATTTGCCACCCTTGCCGATGAGTTGTGTCGCTTTCCTGAAGACTTGCAGATGATTAACGAGGTTGGGCGAGTTGGCATGAGTCGCTTTCTTCAGGTATTTGTAGTGTATTTTGTTTATTGTGGTTGCTTTTCCTTCTGTTGTATGACTGTTTGTGGTCACAGGTCGTAGGTGCCAGGATAGTTGCTGTTGGGAGAGCTCAAGAGCTTGCCATTGAGACTGAGAAAGAGGAGGCTGTGAACGTCGCTGAACTGTCCGCTTCTCTTCAGGAGAAGGAGAAGAAAATTTTGGAGCTGTCTTCGTCTTTAAATCAAAGGGGTGTTGAGTTGGGTGAGAAAGAGAGACTTTACTCGTTGGTTTCTGAGGAAGTTGGTAATTTGAAATCTGAGAATGGACGGCTTGCAGCCCGTGTTAAGGAGTTAGAATGTGAAGTCTATGAGGGTTTTGCCCAGGTTTTGATCGTGCTGCCGCTCAGGTCCGTGTGTTGTTTCCTGATGTTGATGTCAACAAATTGGATGCTACGAAAATCATTGTGAATGGGGAGTTGATTGATGACGAAGTTGAGAAGGAGAGTGATAGTTCCAGCATAGGAGATAAAATAGAATGAAGACTTTGTTAGGCTTTTATGAATTTTGTTTTGTTATGTCATGTTGAAAAGTTGTTATATGTTGACTCTAGTTTCTGGTTTGTTAAGACCTTCCAAGTATGAAGCTCGGTTTTGCTTTTTGATATGCATATCTATTTGAAAGAATCTTTTTCATAACTGAATTAGCTGTTTGTTTGATCTTTGTTTTTCTAAGTAGATTTCTACACAGAAATGAAAAGGATGAGGACGCAAAATTGATTATAAAAAAGTTTTGTATTGGTATATTGGATAGTTGCTTTTGACATGGCGTCCGACCTTGTTAAAACCCTTTGAGAAAAATCCTGTTTGGGATAAAACCTCAAATGGGAAAAAGAGTACCTTCATCCGCTTTGGATACATTATGATAGATATTTCCTCAAGGAGGATATATTCCAGTTTCCTAACACTGGTTCCCTTGACAGTGTCTCTAATTGGTATGCTCCTAAGCCGAGCACTTTGCTGATTCGAAATGGTCCCTCCCAATTTGCTGCTAACTTTCCGTGGGCCTTGGGCTTTCTTGCCTCCTCTGTCTTTCTGAGTACAAGTTCCCCTCTTTCAAATGTTCTGGGGACCACTCTTCTGTTATGCCATCTTTGTAGAAACTATTTCATGGCTTGCTGCTTTATTGTAGCTATTTCCCTTTCTTCCTCAAGAAGGTCTAGATCGGTTGCTCTTTCTTCGCTGTTTCTGTTCCGATTATATAACTCGGTTCGGAGTGTAGGTGTTCCGACTTCTACTGGTATGAGAGCTTCTGCGCCATACACTAATTTGAATGGGGTCTCTCCGGTTGCTGAGTGAGCTGTTGTATTGTAACCCCATAGGACTTCTGGAACAAGGTCAGCCCACTCGCCCTTAGCGTCGTCCAATTTCTTCTTCAATGCCTGTAAAACAACTCGGTTAGCTGATTCTACCTGTCCATTTGTTTGTGGATGCTCGACCGAGCTAAAACGGTGTTTTATATTGAAGTTTTGTAAGAATAGGGCAAATTTTTGATCTGTAAACTGTCTTCCATTGTCAGAGATTATTTCTTTAGGTATGCCATAGCGGCAGATGATGTTTTTCCATAGGAAAGATCTCACCTTTTCGGCTGTTATTCGTGCTAGAGGTTGTGCTTCAATCCATTTTGAAAAATAATCTATTGAGACTAAAAGAAATTTTACCTGCCCTGGCGCTTTCGGGAAGGGGCCTAGGATATCCAATCCCCATCTATCGAAAGGCCAGCTTACCTCTAAAGTGTGTAGTTCTTCTGCAGGTGTTTTTGATATCATGGCGTGCTTTTGGCAATTGTCACATATTTTTACTTTGGCGATGCAATCTCTCTTCATGGTTGGCCAATAGTAACCTGTGCGTAATATCTTTGCGGATAATGCTCGGCCTCCTATGTGGTTGCCGCATATCCCTTCATGGGTTTCTGCCATTACAGTTTCAGCTTCGTCTTTACTTATGCATTTTAGGAGTGGTTGCGAAAATCCTCGCCTGTATAAGTTTTCTCTGACGATTGTATAATAGCTTGCTCTTTGACGGAAGAGTTTTTGGTTCTGTTCGTCTGTTGGGATGATTCCTGTTTTGAGATACTTGAGGAACGGTGTCCTCCAATCTTTTTCCTGTGTAATGCTCAACATACTGTTAAACTCAAAGCTTGGTTTATCAAGTGTTAATTGTGAAAGTGTTGGCGTGTGTGATTGTGGCCTTGTTGTTGCTAACTTAGATAAAACATCGGCTCTTGCATTTTGTTCCCTGTTTACATGTATTATTTCTATTTTATGAAATTTTGCAATAAGGTCCTTTGCTATGAGCCAGTACTTCTCTAGCAAAGGATCTTTTACCTGGAACTCGCCTTTGATCTGCTGAACGACGAGTAGGGAGTCACAATATACAGTGAGGTGTGTTATCTGCAAATCTTGGGCGAGCTTTAATCCGGCTAGAAGAGCTTCATATTCCGCCTGGTTATTACTTGCTGTGAAGGAAAATTGCAATGATTGCTCGGCTATAACCTGTTCATCTTCTTTAAGTGTTACTCCGGCTCCACTTCCGTCCTTGTTTGCTGCACCGTCTACATAGAGTTTCCAGTTATGTTTTGTTTGCTTGTCTTCGGTTGTTAGTTCAGATATAAAGTCGGCTAGTATCTGCAGTCTTGGAGTCTTTCGAGGTTGGTATTGGATGTCGTATTTGGAGAGCTCGACGGACCACTTGGTTAGACGTCCAGCCAGCTCAGGCTTGGTTAGGATTTGTCGTAGTGGTTGACTTGTTCTGACTATTATGATGTGGCTTTGGAAGTATGGCCTCAACCTTCTTGCTGTTGTTACCAGTGCCAACGCCAGTTGTTCTATTCGTGGATATCTGGTTTCTGCTGGTTGTAGGACTCTGCTGATGAAGTACACCGGGTTTTGTGTTTTTCCTGTTTCAGAAACTAGCACCGAGCTAATGGCATGGTTAAATACTGATAGGTATAAATGTAATGGTTTACCGAGTTCTGGCTTTTGAATAATTGGTGGTGATGACAGTATTTGCTTAAGTTCTGTAAAAGATCGTTCGCATTCTTTTGTCCAGCTGAACTTTTTATCCTTCGAGATTGTTCGGAAGAAATGGTATGATCGGTTTGCTACTGCGGGTAGGAATCGTGACAGTGCGGCAACTCTTCCTGCTAGTTGTTGTACTTCCTTCATTGTTTTCGGGCTGCTTATTTTGAGTATAGCTTCACACTTTTCTGGGTTTGCCTCGATTCCTCGTGAGGTCAGCATGAATCCGAGGAACTTCCCTCCCTGGACTCCGACTGCACATTTCTCCGGGTTGAGCCTCATGTTGTATTCTCGAATTTGTTGGAAGACTTCTCGTAGGTCGTCGCAATGGGATCCTTGTTCTGGGATTTTTGCTACCATATCATCTACATATATCTCTATATTTCGTCCTATTTGTTGTTTGAAGACTTTGTCCATTAGTCGTTGGTACGTTGCCCCTGCATTTTTAAGGCCAAAGGGCATAACCTTATAACAAAAATTTCCATGTTCTGTGATAAAAGCCGTTTTGCTTTGGTCTTCTGGATGCATGAGAATCTGGTTATACCCAGAGTATGCATCCATGAAGCTTAAGATTTTAAACCCAGAAGCATTATCTACTAGTTTGTCAATGCAAGGTAAAGGATAGGCATCTTTAGGACAAGCTTTATTTAGATTCGTAAAGTCGACGCACATGCGCCATTTACCTGAGTTCTTCCTTACCATTACTACATTTGAGAGCCATGTGGTGAAGCAGAGCTCTTTGATAAAGCCAGCGTTGAGGAGCTTATTGGTTTCCTCTAGAGCCGCTTTTGTTTTTTCTGCTCCAAGGTTTCTTTTCTTCTGGGCTATTGGCCTGTTTGACTTGTTTATGGTGAGCTTATGGCAAATCAAGTTTGGGTTTATTCCTGGCATATCAGCTGGTGTCCAGGCGAACAGATCGGCGTTGTCCCGGAGTACTCTTATGAGCTTGGTTTTTTCCTCTCCTTCTAGTGCTCGCCCAATGTAAGTGAATTGTTCGTCCCTTGAAGTCAACGGAACCTTCTGGAGCTCGTCTATCGGCTGAGGCCTCTCCTGGAAGTCTTCTCTGGGGTCTAGTTCTGCAAGAGTCAAAACTTCAGACGTCGTATGAGTTTCATTTGTTCTCTGGTGAGCCCCTGTTTGTGTATTAGTTTTCTTTAGACTGGCATTGTAACATTGCCAAGCTTGTTGTCGGTCTGAGTGTACTGTTGCTATTTTGTTTTGTACCTGAAACTTAACACACAAGTGTAATGTAGATACTACCGCTCTGAACTTGTTCAGGGCGGGCCTTCCGAAAATAATGTTATAAGGACTAAGACAGTCGACTATTAGGTATTGAATATCAATAGTTTTTGTTAATGGGGGGTCCCCCATCGTTGTTTTCATCCAAATGTGTCCCTTTATCGGAACTCTTTCTCCGGAGAACCCTACCAGTTCTCCGGTTGATGGTTGCATGGCTTTGTCAGACAATTGCATTTTTGGTGGACGTCTGTTTGTGTATTCATTCTCTTTAAAATGGCATTGTAGCATTGCCGAGCTTGTTGTCTGTCCGAGTGCACTGTCGCTATTTTGTTTTGTACCTGAAACTTAACACACAAGTGTAATGTAGATACTACCGCTCTGAACTTGTTCAGGGCGGGCCTTCCGAAAATAATGTTATAAGGACTAAGACAGTCGACTATTAGGTATTGAATATCAATAGTTTTTGTTAATGGGGGGTCCCCCATCGTTGTTTTCATCCAAATGTGTCCCTTTATCGGAACTCTTTCTCCGGAGAACCCAACCAGTTCTCCGGATGATGGTTGCATGGCTTTGTCAGACAATTGCATTTTTATGAAGGTGGAATAAAAAAGTACATCAGCACTACTACCTGGGTCCAAAAGGACCTTTCTTACCAGTAACTCCCCTGTCTGTACGGATATTACCACCGGATCATCGAGGTTTGGGCTGGTTGAGCTTAGGTCGTCCTGGCCAAACGTTATTTCTGGCTCTGTTGTGTTGTGCTTTGTTGTGGGTGGTGTTCCTTCGATGGCCAGCATTGCTCGGTAGCTTCTTTTACGTGCCGAGTTCGTTTCACCTCCCCCTGCATAGCCTCCAGATATGCAGTTTATGACTCCTCTAGGGGGATCTGTGGTTGTCTATTTCTCCTTTTCTTTTGTTCGCTCATCTGGTTCCTTTTTGGTTTCTCTGCTTTTCCGTCCCTCTACATACTTGTCTAAGAGGCCTTGCCGAGCTAACCTTTCTAGTAGGTCCTTGGCTATCACACATTCGTCCACGGTATGCCCATACTTTTGATGGAAGGCACAGTGCTTGCTTCTGTCCACGAACCGTTGGTCTTGGTAGCTTCCAGCTCTTGCTGGGGGTTTGACTATTTTGGCGCTGAGGATCTCCTTGATTATGTTTTCCCTCTTTGTGTTGAATCTGGTATAGGTATCAAACTTCGGAGTGAGCTTGAAGGGTTTCTTTAGGTCCATTTTTCTCGGCGATCTGAATGCTTTCTCTTCCTCCTTTCTGGTTGGCTGTTTGTCTAACCTTTGTGCTTCCCGCAATTCTTCGATCTCCATCTGGCCTGCAGCTCTTTCTTGGAACTCCTCTAGCGTTGTAGGTTTGGTGATTGCTATGGTTTCTCTGAATTTCCCTGGTCTGAGTCCGGTCTTAAGAGCATGTAAATGGACGTTGGGGTCCAGATCTGGGATTTCCATGGTGGCCTCCGCGAACCGGGTTAGGTAATCTTTGAGACTCTCATGTTGTCCTTGCTTTATTGTCCCGAGGTAATCTGATCCATGGACGTATATCCTTGAGGCGGCGAAGTAGTCAATGAAGGACCTTGCCAAATCCTCAAAGGACGAGATTGATCATGCAGACAATTTGGAGAACCATAGTAAAGCAGCGCCGTCAAGATAAGTGGGAAAAGAACGGCATAATATAGGTTCATTGTTAGCAGGTTAAAGAACATCATTGATTGAAACTTTTTAATATGAGCTCGGGGGTCACCAATCCCCTTATAAGATTCTAGAGAATTAGGCAAAATAAAATTTTTGGGTATCTGGAAGTTGGTGATTTCTTCGGAGAAGGGGTTGTCCAGCGTCAGTTTTTCCTTTGGTGGGGTTATGCTCAAAGGGTCTGAGTTTCCTAGGGCCGAGCTTTTGGTGTTGCCCTCCTCATGTTTTCCTGCATTGTTCTGTATGGAGAGTTCAGAAAGTCTGCGGACTTCTACCTGAAGCTCGGCCATCTGGGCTAGGAGCTCGTCTTGGTTGAAGGATGGGGCTCCGTTTTCAGCCATTCTTAAGAGGTCAAAAATCCCTGCACGCAAGAAAAAGAAGTAGACGTAATGTGGAAATAAAGTGGGGTTAGATTAATTCAGGCCCCACGGTGGGCGCCAAATGTTCCGTGCGTATGAGGCCGAGGTATAGCAACTCCTTCTGCTTGCAACCGCACTCAGGTGGGAGAGGTATACGTCGGCTGAATTGGAACACCGCGGCGGGAGCACCTGCAAAAAGCACTCCGACGCTCAAGTAAGAGTGTGAGTTATGAGAAAATAAGAGAAGTAAATCAGAGTAAGTTCTGTGACCTGTCCTTTACCGAGGTTATCTGTGTGCTTATATAGACGTTGTTAGTGTGTTCGGTTAAACATGTTATGTTTGGTTGAGAACAACCCAAGGGGAACATCCCTGCTAAAAAATCCTAGACATTCAATTTTTAGTAGTTGACTGTATAAGCCCCTATAATATTATTTTGGGATGACCATTCCTTAATTATTTTGGAGCTATTGTTTCAATGATTCACTTGTATGTAAAGTTTCTTGTGCAAGACGACACCGTTGCAACTGTACATGCCAACTATAAAGATGCAAGACAATGTTACAATACAGGTTTGACACTAAGATCACCACCATAAGAACCTATTCAATAGTCCATCTATGTATACAACACCGACAATATCCCAACATTAGTCGAGCTTGACCCTCAAGACAACTGTGCAAGCCGACTACAACTCACCGAAAATACTTGCCAATATACTAACATTGATTTCACTTTTTCTACAGGTGATGCACAAAACCTCACCAAATTGCTTCAATACAATGCTGATCTCTTTGTATGGACCCCGCGGATATGCCTGGAATCGACCCAAATATTATATGTCACAAACTCGCCGTCAACCCAAACATCCGACCAATCCGGAAGAAAAAATGAAAGCTCGGGATTGAACGGAAAAATGATGCCATTTCAGAAACTCAGAAACTTCTCGATGCAGGATTCTATGTGAAATCAGATTCACACCATGGTTGGCAAATGTAGTTATGGTAAAGAAAAGCTCGGGAATGTGGCGCATATGTGTAGATTTTACAGATTTGAACAAGGTTTGTCCTAAAGATTCATACCCATTGCCGAGCATTGACAATTTGGTAGACAACACCTCCGGCTTCAAATTTCTATGCTTCATGGATGTCTATTCCAGTTATAATCAGATACAGGTGCACCCAGAAGACCAAGACAAATCGCATTCATAACTGATCACGGTAATTTTTGTTATAAAGTAATGCCTTGGACTTCAAAATATACGTGCAACATACCATAGGTTGATGGACAAGGTCTTCCGAGTTCAGATTGGTCAGAACATATAAGTATACATCGATGACATGGTAGTAAAATCAAAATCTTAAGAGACATATCAAACTGACCTTTTGGAAGTTTTCCAGCAATTATGAAAATACAACATGAGATTAAACCCCGAGAAGTGTGCATTTGGAGTCCATGGAGGTAAATTCCTTGATTTTATGTTAACATATCGAGGGATAGAAGCAAATCTCGACAAATGTTGAGCTGTAATCCAAATGAAGTCACCCCGAACTATCAAAGAAGTTCAGCAACTCACCGGACGCCTGGCAGCACTATCAAGGTTCTTACCTGTAGCCACCGTAAGGTCATACCACTTCTTCAACAACCTAGGAAAGGCCAAGAACTTCATGTGGATAGATGACTGTGAACAAGCATTCACCGACTTAAAAAATATTCTCAGCTCACCGCCAATCCTCTAAAAACCGTAATATGGTAAACCTCTCTATCTATATGTTTCAATTTCACGTCACATAGTTAGCTCTGTACTTGTCACAGAAATAAGAAAAGAGTAACACCCAGTTTATTTCGTCAGCAAGATACTACAGAATGCGAAAATAAAATATCCAACTATAGAAAAACTAGCATTTGCTTTGATAATCACTGCTCGACATCTACACCATTATTTTCAAAGTCATCAAATCATAGTTCAGATTAATCAACTGCTGCGTCAAATACTAACACGACCAGATCTTGTTGGAAGGCTCATCAAATGGTCAGTGGAACTATCAGAGTTCGACATCTCATATTAATCAAGAGGATCATTGAAGGCTCAAAATGTTGCTGACTTTATTAGCGAATTCACAACCACACAGGAGGTCATGTCTATCTGGGACTTATACATCGATGGAACCTCCAATGATGAAGGTTATGGAGCAGGAGTTATTCTCAGAGACACGAGCAGCGTCTTTGCCAAGCAATCAATAAAGTTCTCGTTCCAAGAGAGCAACAACCAATCGGAATATAAGGCCTTGCTCGCTGGGTTACGACTCACTAGAGAAGAAAATTTTCAAAACCTCAAAGTACACTGTGATTCTCTACTAATTGTTCAACATGTAAGTAGAAATTTTCAGGTACAAGACCCCCCTCTTAGAACAATATTTAAACACAGTAAAGAATCTACGATAGTTTTTTCAACATTTTGAAATCTTACATATACCTAGAGAATAAAACCATAGAGCAGATATCTTATCTAAATTAGCTACCTCTAGAATACAAGACATGCCACTAGTTTTATCATAACTAACACTTGGGGAACTGAGTATATATGGTAAAGGTGTTCTAAGATTGTCACAAGAAACAGATTGGAGAAATCCGTACATAGATTATATGAGAACGTGGAAAATACCTTCATGAGAAAAGCCAAAGTTATTTAAAAGAATATCAAGCTATTTCACGCTCATCAGAGAGGACCTCTATAAGAAGGGATTCTTCCGACTGCTACTGAAGTGCCTCGAACGGCAGAAGCAGAGTTAGCAATATCCACGCTGACATATGCGGTATACACATAGGAGGTCAGAGTTTAGCCTTGAAGCTTTTAAGAGCAAGGTACTTCTGGCCTTCACTAAGAAATGATTACATGAAAAAAGTCCAACACTACAATAGCTGGCAAAAATGCGTGCCGATCATCCATAACCCAGCCAAACTATTGCGTACCACTGAAATCAGCTAGCCTTTGTCATTATCAGACTCTTTCATTTGGCTTTGTAATAGGCAGATCTGATCCTGCAGCTTTGTCACTTCTTCCTCTTAGATTTTCATCTTTGAGGTTATATCTACAATAACACCGTCCCTTTCCTTCAAAAATT
Organism: Arachis ipaensis; assembly: GCF_000816755.2. Lineage (NCBI taxonomy): Eukaryota > Viridiplantae > Streptophyta > Magnoliopsida > Fabales > Fabaceae > Arachis > Arachis ipaensis. The sequence goes on along the minus strand of NC_029794.2, from coordinate 107,991,211 downwards.
TTTCCAATTTGGTTATCTTTTCTGTTGCACCCCTTTCTTCAGCACCAATCAGCTCTGTCGTCTTACCTATGCACAATAACCTCGTACCAATCACCTACATAAACAAACATCAATATCAAACCAAATAAAGGTATACAAATATTTAATGACCTCATCTATACCAGCATATACTTTCCAATACCCTCTATCTTAACTTTTTTCAACAGCTTCACATCACCAGAATGTTGAGCGACCTTATCAGCCAATTTCGAGAGTGAAAAATTTTTGCCCCAAACTGACTGTGCACCAGTCCCATTGATATAACCATAAAGCCTTTTTTGCTTTTCAAACACAGTACCACCTCCCATTCCTGTGACCAGCTATTCCTCAAAAAGAATCTCGAAGGACTTCTTTGAATCGAATTTCTTCCTTTTCGCTTGATGCACAGGACGAGCACTAGACTGGGCAGTATTAGTGCCAATATCTTTCTCTGCATCTGTAGCAAAACAATCTTTGTCACCTCTCTTTTTCTAGTTCAGAAAAGACTTCAGACGCGATGTAGTCAACGTCGGAACCTTTCCACCTACAACAAAAAGAAAAACACATGTATCAAAATAGCATCAGAAGGAGGCAAAATTCTTCATACCATTCACTTACTTATATACTCCCCTAGTGCTTTCTTATCTGATTCCACTTTTAACAATTCAAAACTAGACAACAACTCCCCAGCCAAAAACATTCTATTAAAAAAATCCAAAAACCAATTTTTCTCATCACTTCTCGCTATAGCTTCCAGTATTTGCATGAGCTCCAGACGCCAATAAAGAGGAAATTTTTGACCAAGTTGTTATCCAAAAAGAAGGGGTACACGGTTTCCGACTAACAGACCTTTCAAACATTGCCTTAAAATCTTTGAATGAAGATTAATACAACAATAATAAAGAATGATCGGGATAGCTACTAAGATTGATCCAGACACCCTTCTACACACCTTTATATTGAAACAAAGAAAAGAAAACATTCAAGGAAGGGGAAAACTCAAGAAACTTCGTTAAACATTCATAGGCTCAAAGAAAATCCCATGAATTTGGATGTAATTGTGAAGGGACACAGTTTAGTTGGGTTAACACACTACATTCAAAATCGGAGAAAGAAAATCTCAAATTCAACTATTAAATAAGGAGTATACAGATAAAAATAAGCCCAGTCCCCCTCCGTTTGCAAACTCTTTCTTCACCACTACGAGGAAGAAATTCAACACCAATTTTTGCGCCACTCTTCACCCAGCACTGAGCCCGGATAAAGACTCTATATTATTAAAAACTGACACACGACACTTCACATCAACATGCATCCACTCATAAATATCATCCTTTACCTCCATAACCTTATCCCTAGCCATTACTAGAAAGCAAGAAAAGAGGAAAGAATGAAACACTTAAATGAACTAGACACAGTAAATAACTAGTGTCCTTTTCTAAAAGTATGACCAAATAGGTAATAAAAAGACAAAATGAACTTTTCACAAAGTCCCCCCACGTTTTGATGGTAACCGTTTGATTAAAAAACTTTTCACTTGCAACTTAAATGCGTGGTCATGATTTTCTTAAAAAAAAATTGTGCAGTAGAATTAAGTACATCTTCACACTTTTCACATTCTAAAAGTGAAAATTCAAGCTTTCCTCTGCCAACTAAAATGCCATGTGTTGAGCTTAGGGGCTCATGGGATAGCATCACTCTAAAATATATCATCATTCCGAGGTATAACATCATAATGATATCTTCATTCAAAAGCTCAACTTGCTAAGATGAAAGTATGATTTAGCAAGTCAAGTTTGGGGGTTGTGATACTTACCACTCATACCGTGGAGGAAAATAGTTATACCTCGGAGACACGTTCAAATATTTTAAACAAGGTTTGACCGAATAAAAAGCCTCCACCTCTGTAGAACTCGCACTAAATCTTGGAGAAAAGACGAGAGGTTGGTTATACTAAACAACCTTAAAGCATAAGCGAGGCTAATCGGCATCAGATAAAAATTCCAAGATTCCTAATTTATTAATTTTACTTTTGAAAGATATTTTATTAAATTGAGCATCGGAGTCTCTTTTGTAGGTTCTATATCCAGATATGAGTTCCGAGGAATTCCCACCATAGCTATTGGGGAGATGAAGAAGAGATCGTCGAACAGTAGCAACAAGCTATACCTCGGAGTGCGTATCCTCCATGGAACAACACTTTTAATGGGCTTTTTTTGTAACATTTTGTATTTTTTAAAAATCTAAATATGAATAAATTATGATTTATTTTATTAATGATCTCAATGGGAATAATGGCTTCTAGGCCATATGTTATCCTGAATGGGGTTTCTCCAGTCAAGCTCTGGGGTGATGTTCCGTACGACCAGAGTACAGAACTGAGTTTGTCATCCCAAAGTCCTTTAGCTTCGTCTAGTCTTCTCTATTATAATGAGAGCTTTTGAAAAGAAGATAAAATTATTATTATTACTATTATTATTATATTAATATTTTATTTTTACATGCTTTAATTAAAATAATAATTTGTTTAATAATATTATTATCGAGTTCAAAATCTGACAGTATGAATAAATATCGGTACTCTTCGATGAGCTTATTCTGCAAATGCTTCATCATATATCTTTTATTCTTATAATCATTATGTTAATAATGCCATTTATATTAGTAACTCATATATATTTATCTTCATATGTATTATTACCTGTGTTTTAATATATCCAGCTTTCATAGTCATCCATTTAAGATATTTATAATTTGAGTCACTGACTCAACAACTTTATATCATGACACCTAACCCTCATGTGTCACTTAAACACTTTAATCATCACCATTAGTCATCATTCAGCCATGCAAAGCTTCATTTGAGAGAGAGGAATCTTCCGCGTTCGATTTCTTGAAATCGGTTACTCCAATCAAAAATTTAATCCGATAAAGTGTTCGGATCTTCCTCCTCTTCACGTTGAAGTCACTTTTGTTTGGGAGAATTTGATAGTGAAGCTGTTGTCCCTCCATGCATGTTCGGCTAAGTGAGCCCAGCGGTTGAGTAACCGATTTTTTACGTTTTCGTCTTCAACTGTTCGGTCAGAAACCTTCCCTGGAGCTTCGGTTTGGTGATTTCTGTACGGAGGTAGGGTTTGATAATTTTATATTAATTATTAAATGTGTTCTTGATGCGTGATTGTTGATTGGATATTTATGACTTGAAATTGAATGATTTTTGTTTGAATTTTGGTAAAATATTGTTGATTTAGTGTTTTATCTTTCGATTTTGATGAGGCTGCCAAAATGATCTATTGTGTCCTAATTTGAGGGATGTTGTTAAACTTGAATATTGAGAGAAATTGATGAGATTTGGTGGTTGGAAGATTAAAATTAAAAGCTGTGAAAAATCGGTAACCGAAAAAGCTCAAAAACAGATTTAAAATCAATTAAATATTTTGAAAGATCAGAAGAGAAGATTTCGATTTTGAAAAGAGTATTTGTCACCAACGCAAATATGATTTTTGAATATGATAATGTAGTTTAATAAAAGATTGGGGTTAAAAATAGTAATTATATAAGTTTTGGGAGTATTTTTAGTAAAAAGTAAAAGTTTCAGAGTAAAGCAGATATTTTATAAGAGTTCATGGTTATTTCTAGAAATATGAAATTAAATTAGACAATTTATAAGTATGAAGTTAAATTAGTAATTTTGTAAAATATTGGGTTAAAAAGTAAAATATTTAACAAGTTTGAGATTTAAAATGGAATTTCTAAAAATTAAGAATAAAGCCCTACAAACTTGTTTTTGATATTAAAATAAAAATATTAAATATTAGGGATAAGTACTTTTTTCGTCCCCAAGGTCTGGGGTCAAAATCAAAATCGTCCTCAACCTTTTTTTTATTATTAAAATCATCCTCAATGTTACAAAACGTTATAAAATCGTCATTTTTACCAATTTTATTTTTTATTACTAAACTACCCCTCTCATTAAAAAAATTATAAAATAAAATAAATATAAAATAAATAAAAAAGAAAAGAAAGAAAGGGAAATAGAGAGAAAAGAGGGGAGAGAAAGAAGGGGGTGGCTCTGCTCGACAGTGACGGTGGTGGATCTCAGTGGCGGCGGCGGCGTTTCTCGGCGGCAGAGGCGCGGCGGTGGATTTGCACGGGTTTCTCCTCTCTCTCCTCTGCTCCCGAGCTCTCTCTCTCCTCAGATCTCGCTTGATCTCTTTCTCCTCTGGCTCTCTCTTCCTCCATCTCATCAACTCATATTGTATTCCATTGCCATCAGTGCCCTTGGTGACTTTAGAGACTCCAAAAATGTGGGTCATTGTTAGAGTTTGATTGCAGAAATTCATTCATAGAGCCTTTATCAACTTTTGTTGCCAAATTAATTAGAGAGTTCAGAAAGTGCATGCTAACATTCATCAGTGACATCAACATTGAGTTGTATATGTTTTCATGCAGGTTTCACTATGTGTGAAGAGGCTTGTTTACACAAATGAAAATGGAGAGATTGTCAAAGGAGTTTGCTCAAATTTCTTGTGTAAGAATCAATAGTTTTAGAAGAAATTTATAGTCTTTTATAATCAAGAAATTGTTTTCATTTTCTTTTGTTCCAGTCACTAACAATGGTCCTGTTGATGCAGGTGACTTGAAGCCTGGATCTGAAGTAACAATTACTGGACCTGTTGGGAAAGAAATGCTTATGCCAAAAGATCCTAGTGCCTCCATCATCATGGTACATTATCATTCATGGTCATCATCACCATCATCAGAAGTCTAAGATGAACAAAAATCCACCACCACCACCACCATTATCATCATGGTCATCATCATCATCACCATCAGAAGAAGAAGAACAATAAAACTCAAAACAGAACCACCACTACCCCACTATCATCATCAACACCAGAACCCACCATCACCCCACCTCAGAAAATCATGACTCAGAAAATCAGAACTCAAAAAATCAGAATAATCAAAACTCAGAACCATCAACAAACTTCAAAACTAAAATTCTTCCTCTTTTATTCTTGCTCTGCTTCTGTATATTTTTATTAGTATATTTCTATTAAATTTATTATTTTTATCAAATAAGAAAGAAAGATAAAATAATAAGATTTTATAAAAGTGTTTGACATACAGAGTTAAATTGAGAATTTTATCATTCTCCATTCATAAACTATTTAGGGAAAGGCGAAAAAAAAGTGTGAAGATAATTTGAAATATTGAAAACAAAAAAAGTAAAAAGAATAAAGGAAACAAAAAGATTAAAGGGATTTCTGCCACAGGATAGCAGAGAGCGAAGACTAAAAGAATCTAACGAACCTCTGCCACAGGAGAGCATAGATTAGAAAAGAAAATAATGTATTAACTAAAAAAATATCTGCTACAGGAGAGTAGATGGCAAAGATAAAAATACTTTAAAAGACTGTCTGCAACATAAGAGCAGATGCAATCTTGTTTGGGTCTTAGAGCCAAATGTATAGTGGGGACGTCCACATATTGTAAACTATTTTCCAAATATAAGCATATTATAATACATTTAAAAGTCACATTGTATGGCCCTGACCGTAAGATTTATATGCACACTGTATGCATCTAGAAAGCCATATCTAAAACTTGTGTCCAAATAATATTGGGAGTCAGGGGCAAAGCTACCTATTATGCGCCCCCCTCAATTTGTTTACAAAAATAATAAAAAATAAAAGAGTGCCCCCTTAAAAAAATGTATGGCCTCCCCCCTTTGGCTTTCTGTAATTGTCATTCAAAAAATGTGTGCCGCAAAGAATAATTGAAAAGTAGTGTGTTATTTGAGCTATGAGTCATATGTTTAATTAAAAAAAAAGTCCTAATCCATATTAGAAGTGAAAAATCTGAAACGGCAGCAACAACAAGCTAACAAATCACTTCTTCAATTCTTCCCTTTTTGTTCAATTAGAAAACAAAACATCACTCCATATTTCTATTATCATTACAACTTAGAAGATAATAAGTAGTCTTTGGTCTTCCATCATCATTTCTCATTCTTCTTTCTTTTGTAAGTTATTTTGAATAATTTATATATTTATTTATTTATCTAGTTTATAATCTTATAATAAAAAATTAGGTTTTTGAAAAAAATTGAAGATGATAATCATGTAATTATAATGTTATCTTAGCATGTATTATTTTTAATTTTTTTCTCATTATTAATTATTTGTGACATTGATATTATTGATTTGTAAAATATAAAATAAATTAAGTTTAGTTAAGTTGCATAATGTTTATCTTATTATCTATGTAAATTCTCAATTGTAGGAATTTAATTAGTTGAATCATCGGCAAGATGAAAACAATAGACACTTTTTTTAAAAGACTAGCTAGAAGAGTGAAAATGTTCCTAATGTTATTACATCAACACCAACCTCTTCAATACTTGAGGCATCAAACATGAATACTTTAACTCCTCAACAAGATAGTTCAAAGTCAAAGTGCCCATGACTTAATCCTGAACAAATGAAAGTATGTCATTTGGTAAGAGATCCAGGAATTCGACCAATGATTTGGAAGTTTCATCCAAGTAAAAGAGATGAAATTCGTCGAGCTTATCTTAAAGTTGGACTAAATCAACCAATACTTGATAATTATCGATTATCGAGCGATACAAGTCATCGTCGTCATTTTCAAACTTCTTTTGGTTTGAATTATACCCTTCATGGTTAGGGTATTCTATTGAAGATGATGATGTATATTGTTTACCATGCTACTTATTTACTATGAAATCTTCAATCAACATAGGTTCAAATGCTTTCATTGAAAACGACTTCAGGAATTGGAAGAAGGTAAATAGTGGAAAAGATTGTCCTCTTTTGAATAACATTGGCAAAGGTCTCAATTCATTCCATCACAGGGCAACGAAATCATCATGTGATGATTTGATGAAGCAATCACAACATGTTGATACACTTATGGAAAATTGAGAATAATCGACATAGACTTAGAGCATCTATTGATTGTATTAGATGGTTGACTTTTCAAGGTTGCGCTTATAAAGGATATGATGAAAGCTCGAGTTCAGATAATCGAGATAACTTTATTGAATTGTTAAAAATTGTTGGGTTCTTATAATAGTAGTGTTTAGAAGCTTGTTTTGGAAAATACTCCTAAATTTGCTAAATATACTTCAAGTGATATTCAGAAAGAAATTCTACATGTTCTTGAAAAAATAGTGAGAAACTCAAATAGAAAGGATATTGGAGATGCCAAATTTTGTATCATCATTGATGAAGCTCGTGATGAATCTAAAAAAGAGCAAATGGCTATTGTTTTGAGATTTGTTGATGTGGATGGTTTTGTTCGTGAACGCTTCTTTGATCTTGAACATGTTAGTGATATTAGTCCCTTGACTCTGAAAAAAGAATTGGTGTCTGTGCTTTCTATTTATAATCTCTAAATTGAAAACATTCGAGGCCAGGGGGTATGATGGTGCTATCAATATGAGAGAAAAATGGAATGATTTACAAGCTTTATTTCTCAATGATTCCCAAGAAGCACATTATGTCCATTGTTTTGCTCATAAATTGCAATTAGCACTGGTGGCTGCTTCAAGGGAAGTACTTCAAATTCATGAATTTTTCACACAATTGACTTCTATTGTCAATATTATTGGTGCATCTTGCAAACGACATGATCAACTACAAGAAGCTCAAGAAATTAAAAATGTAAAATTGATTGCCAATGATGAGCTAGAAACAGGTCAAGGTACAAATCAAATGGGCACTTTACAAAGAGCTAGAGATACAAGATGGAGTTCTCATTTTCATTCTATTTGTAGCTTGATAAGAATGTTTGCAGCTACTCATACCATTCTTAATAACATTATTGATGATGGTACAACTTCTTCTCAAAGAGGTGAGGCTTATAGTGTCAACAAAGTGCTATCCTCATTTGAATTTATTTTTTCGTTACATTTGATGAAGGAAATTACGGGGATTACTAATATTTTGTGCCAAACATTACAACAAAAATCTCAAGATATTTTGAATGTATTGCATGTTATTTCTACATCAAAACTACTCCTTCAAAAATTGAGGGATAATGGTTGGTGCAATTTACTTGAGATTATTAAGAAGTTTTGCGAGAAACATGAAATTGATATTTCTGATACGAGTACATAATACACGGTTGGAAGAGGTCGATCTCGTCATCCAAAGATAACAATTGAGCATCATTATCGAGTAGATGTGTTTTTGGCAGCAATTGACTCTCAAATACAAGAGTTAAATAGTAAATTCAATGAGGAAATCATGGAGCTTTTGACTTTAAGTACTGCTTTGGACCCTAAAGACAATTTTAAGTTGTTTAGTATTAAGAATATATGCAAGTTAGCTGAAAAATTTTATCCTTCAGATTTTTCTAATCATGAAAGGATTCTTTTGAATGCTCAATTACAACATTATGCATTTGATATACCGAATCATTTAAAAGATGTTAGGACACTTTTTAAGTTATGTCAAAGATTGAAAGAAACAGAAAAATCAAGAACTTATCATTTGGTTGATAGACTGATTTGTAATGTTTTGACTCATGCAGTATCTACAGCAACAATAGAAAGAACTTTTTCGGCAATGAAAATTGTTAAAACAAGGTTTCGGAGTAAAATGACAGACGAATTTTTTGCAGATAATTTAGTCATTTACATTGAGAAAGAAATTACAGCTACTTTTAGTACAGATTTAATAATAGATGACTTTGAATCAAGAAAAAAACGTCGAGCTCAATTATCTATATAAGTTGCAAATTTTAATTTATTTCAGCTCTAATAATATTATTATATTAATTTTTTCATTGCATAAGTTATGGTTGTGATTTAAATTATTTACATGAAGCATAATATATTTTTTAATAATTTTACAGAAAATGTCTAAAAAAGAATTGAATAGTATTTGAAGATTCTAAAAGCAAAAGTATGTAACAACCTATATTTACAATATTTAAAATTAGTTTTGACATATTTGTGTTTAATTATTTTAATATACGATATGTTCAGTTATCTTATAAAAAGTAAATTCTAAGTCTTAGTTGTTATTTAACACAAATAAAAAATATTAAAAATAAAATTAAATGAATTAAAAATATTAGAGACTAAATTAAATAAAATTAAACATGAAATTTTTTTTAAAAAAAATCACAAACGTTAAAAACAAAAAGTATATTTTACCCTAAAAAAATACAAAACAAAGAAGGCTGCTATTGCCGAATCACAGGGAGCTAGTGTGATAGCCTCTAATAAGCCTACCAATACAACCACAATGAAGGGTATAGCTAAGAATTCTATTAGAGATTAATCTACCTAATAATGAATATATTTAGGGACTAATATGCTTAATAATATAAATTTTAGAGACCATATTGTCTTATTATGCATAAAAAATTCGCAGGAGATAGGGATTTCCGCGGGAATCGCTCCGAATGGGCCCTGATGGTGCGGAATTTTTTTCGTGGGGATGGAGATGAGGAGAAAAATTCTCCCGAGACAGGCGCGGGACCCGAGCGGGGATTCCCGCCCCAACCCTGATAATTTTCCGAATTGTTAATCTTACTTAAATACCCTTACTTTATTTCTAACATAAGGGGTATTTTAGTAATTTCACCCATTAAAAAACTCTAACCCTATCTTCCCTTCTCACCTTTGTTGCTGCGCCGTCTCTAACTCTCTATTCCCACCCAAACCCCAACTCTCCAAACTCCAGTCACTCACTCACTCTCCATTTTGTTCAAACTTCAAAACCCTCACAGCTCGCCACCAGTCACTCTTGCGCTGTCACCCTGGCAACTTCACCGCGTCGTTCTCTCTCTTCAGGTGCGGCGTCCTTCCCCTCTCTACTTCTGCGTCTGCATGTTTGCTTCCATTCTCGTTAATGTATGTTAACATATTTATGTCTCTGTTGTTTTAACAGAGAACATGGAGATGTTTGTTGGAAGTTGTATACTGACAATGAAAGAATATTTGATGTTAAAGATTTTATTTTATTGCTTTCTTTATAATGAAAGTTATATTTTAAGATTTTATTTTATGCACTATGATTTGCTATGTTGTATTTCTGAACTTATAATCTTATATAAGATATGTTTGTGTGTTTGTAATAATATTTTTTAGTTTATTTTTTGCTTTTTTTGATATTTTTTACTATAGTTTTCATATGAATGTTAAACATAAGGAGATGGAGAATGGGGTCCCGCGGAGAACGCGAGAAACGCGGATGGGGACAATTATCCCCCATGACGGAGAATGGGGCGAGAACAGAGATTAATTCTGGAGGCGGAGACGGGGAGCGCAGGGAGGCATCCCCCGTCCCCGCCCTACTCCATTGACATCCCTAAAATTAAATAAAATTAAACATTAAAAAAATTTTTGAGAAAATCACAAATGTTAGAAACAAAAAGTATACTTTACCCTTAAAAAATACAAAGCAAAGAAGGCTGCTATTGCCGAATCACAGGAGCTAGTGTGATAGCCTCTAATAAGCCTACCAACACAACCACAATGAAGAGTATAGCTAAGAATTCTATTAGAGATTAATCTACCTAATAATGAATATATTTAGGGACTAATATGCCTAATAATATAAATTTTAGAGACCATATTGTCTTATTATGCATATGTTCTATTGTTCTTTGTGATAGTGATGATGAGTATGCATGTTTAATTCTATTCTTGCTTTTCAAGAATTGCTGCTTGCATTGCAAGAGATCATGCCAAATGGAGTACACATTATAATAAAACTCTTAATTCATCAATGACATCTTTGATTTTGTCCTTTTTAAAACAATTTTTCACCTCACTTAACGCATTGCTAGCATTCTCACTCTCACCACTATCATTCATACCTTTACCTACGATATGCAGATGACGAGCTTCCATCGCTTTCCATATTTAAGAATTTTGGGTGAATTTTTTATATAGTTAAAAAAAGAGAGCTTCATTTGGTGTCTTTTTATGAATGGAAGGATGAGGATTATGTCACAAAGAAGATGATGGTCAAACGCAATGTTTTAGTGTTTAGGGACAAAATTAATTTTGTTTTTGTGCTTGGCTAATCAGGAATCAATTTGTCTAACAAGCCATGTGTCACGTTAGACAACACTGTTAGAATTTGACAGGATGAAATAATTTGAGAATTAATTTAACTGACATCAATGATTATTAAAGATCTAAAAAGTCATTAAAATTTATTGAAAAATAATATGGCTGATTTAGAATTTTTTTAGAGACTAATTCGAATAAATACTCATATTTTAAATACTTGCATGAGAACATGTGTGAGTTCTAAGATAAAATAGAGTCGAACAAAATTGAATAATACCGAAATTCGTTCCTATTCGTCTTGATGGCCGTTAAACTAAAAATACAAAAGAAATTTAAACTTAAAGAGTTATTTTGACTTAGCATCTCTCATGTTATAGTAGGATATTAGCTTCTTAACAGCTATATGTAATACAGCCTATTATAATTTCTTTAACCATAGAAATACCTTTTTCTTCTGTTGTATTTTTCATAATAGCATTTTTTTTTCATTTTTAAAGGGAAGTCACGTCATTATATAGAAAACTTGTTATGGAATAACGTTCACTTTTATAGGTATTCAGATGAGTAACAATAAAATTAAATTCAATATCGCCACTCTATTAAAATTAATCGATCAGATAAGTTAAATTAACTTTCTTAATTCATAATCTGATAGAAAGACAGTCACTTGATGAAAAAAAAATAGTCTAGAGAAAATAATTAAAAAAATTAGGTCTCAAATTTTAAGAGTAACTCTAATAAAGTATTTTTGGAGTATATAAAATTTAATTGAATTAAGACTAAACATTACAGTAACAAATCTCACCTTTAGTTTTAAATTACTATTTATAATATATGGTTTCACAAATACTAATGTGGTTGTTACGATGGGTAACCGGAGATTATTGGGTTGGATTAGTTTGGCTGGCCCAATCGTCTGAATGAGGAAGTATCCACACGTATTGATGATCCAAGGCCCCCGTTCGACTTCGGTATGAGAAAATGGGGGGTGGTACCTGCAAGACACTCTGATGCCAAAGTCAGCAAAGGGAGCAAAACAGGTCTAGAGAGTATTGGGTCTTAGTGATACCTGAGGAATGTCAGTGTATTTATAGTGGTGACCCAATAACCACCGTTGGAGTAGTTCCGCCATTTAAGGTGGATAACCGTCCCTTTATCTTAGGGAAGTTGAGATATGGCTCCTGGAAGTGGGTAGAGAGATTTTAGGGGCAGTTACTCATTTGAATGAGTGCTTATCTGCCAGCTAATCCTTGTCCCCGACTTCTTTAGGAGAAGTCGTGGTAAGAACCGACTTCATAGGGAGAAGGTCGGTGTAGCGCGAGGCTCAATCCTTCGGATTGGGCCTTTCATCTGGACCTGGGCCTTATCATTGGGCCAAGGTATGAACAGTGCCCCTACTCGAGCCTAATTTCTTTTAAGATTTGGGTTCGAGTATTCTACTCGGGGTCATAGCCGACTTGTGAGGGAACCGACGTGATTGTTCAGAACCGATGTGACTTTCGTGACTTTTGGTTTTCACAGTTACATCTAATCAAACGTTGCGTCCGTTAGAGGTTTGCGTAGGTATTAATTACCTTGGTAACGGTGCACCCATTAATGACCGCTTCCCGTTTTTACCATTATGCCCCTAACGTATCTATAAATACTTTTCCTCTCTTTCGTTGTTTTGTTTCTGCGATTTTCTAAATTTTCTTCTCATCCGTTCGTGGAGCATTTTTGCTTGAAGATTTTCATTTTCTTCTACCTTTTTTCCAGGCAAAGGTTGGTTCTTTCTCCCCTTCTCTTTTACTAAGTGCTTCTGTTTGCATGCTTTTTATTATTTAGAGGGAGGGAAGGTGACGTCGTAGGCTTTCTGTTTGATTCCATGCCCCCTTAGGAACTCTCGTTTTTGATTCTTTCCCTTTTCCTTTGTAGGTTTTCATCATATCTTAGGAAAGAATGTCTTCTGTAGAAGTTCTTGCTCAATGAGTCAATGTCACGGTCTTAGGAGAGGAACCTTTGGCCGATACCGAGTTTATCACCAACCTTCGCACTCATCACCAAATTTGTACTTCTGAGGAGGATGAGCCGAAGTATGAATTGGTGGTCCCAGGTCCGGAAGACCGGGTTTGTTTCGGGAGGGCTTCTGAAGTAGCCCCTCATTTCTTTTATATGTATGAGAGTATAATCACCCGTCTGGGCGTTTTTCTCCCTTTTTCTGATTTTGAGGTTGCCATCTTACGTCACTGCCGAGTTGCTCCTACCCAACTTCACCCCAACTCTTGGGGCTTTCTGAAAATCTACCAGTTTATCAGCCATGCTTTAGACTTTTCGACTTCCTTGCGAATTTTCTTTTATCTCTTCCACATGACCAAGCCCTTCAGTGGGCAAAATAACAAGCAACAATGGGTGTCTTTCCGAGCTATACAAGATCGGAGAGTTTTCACCCTTTTTGATGAATCCTTCCATGACTTCAAAAATTATTTTTTCAAAGTTCAAGGTGTAGAGGGTCACCACCCTTTTTTCCTGGATGAGAATTCTTCTCCTCGCTTCCCTCTATACTGGTTGGAGGCCTCCCCCTGTGAGAAATATAGTTTGGATGATCTGGATGAAGTGGAGGTAGCCATTGTGGGGTTCCACCGAGAAGTGTGGGGGAGGGCCCCATATTTGGATACCAAAAAATTTCTTCAGTGGTCGCCGACCTTTGTCCAGGCACAAGTAGGTAGCTTTTATTTTTCTACTTTGTTTCCGACTTGCGATATGTTTTTACCGACTTGTCTGACTTTTTGGCTACTAATTGTTTGTTACAGAGATGGCGAAAAAGAACTCCAGTGAGTCTTACCAGAGAGTCCAGGAGGCCAAGGCGAGGTCCCGTGCCAGGACCGGCGGCGCCAGGGTAACTGGTCCTCCTCTTCCTCCTCCTCCTCCCCTTCTTTCCGAAGTTTGGGGACTCCTTCTCAACCCATCGTCATTTCCTCCTCGGCTTCTTCTCAGCCGCCCCCTCCTCCCCGATCTTCTCCTGAGCCAGAGAAGAAGAAGCGCAAGACTTTAGAGTCTAGCTCTTCTTTTGAAGGTGAGGCTAAGGTGGATGCTCCTGCATTTATCCGGAAATACATCTATCCCCATACTCGTATAGGTATGGATGATGTTTCTATCCGGAACCACCTCACTATTTTGGTTCAGGAGAATGTCAGGGCGGCGGCGGTGTGCACCAAGTTTCTTGATATTTTTGAGAAGACTCCTCTTAGCTCTCTGGGTTCAACTTCGAGGGTTGAAGAGTTGGAGGAAAGGCTTCTTATATATCAGAAACATGAGAAGGAGTTAAAGAAGGAGGTCGCTGAGTTGAAGGAGGAGAGCGATGTCCTTCGGGAGAAGGAGAGCAAGTTACAAGCCCAATGCAATATGGAGGAGGGCTTGAGGAAGAAGGCCCAGGAGATTTATTCGAGCTTGTTCGAGGACCTCGTGGCGGTGAGGAAGGACTTGTTGAATTCTCGGACTGCTTATGCCGAGTTGGAGGACTCTATTGCTGAGGGAGCCGAGGAGGCCTGGAGGATTTTTAAGGAGCAGGTCGGAGTCCTTGCTCCCGACCTTGATCTCACTCCTTTGGATCCTGACAAGGTTGTCATTGATGGTGCCATAGTTTATCCTCCTCCCTCTCCTAAGCTTGTCACCGATTCCGATCTGAAGACTCGGGGGCAGAGGATAATCGATTCCCCTCCTCGTTCAAAGGATGCTCCAAGATCCTCAAGGCCTCATTCAAAGGATGCTCCGAGTTCCTCAAGACCTCATGGAACCTCCTCTCTGTCTCCTATGGATACTTCTCTCCCTGGTACTGATGGCGCTCCGACTATTCTTCCTGGCTCTAGTGGTGATCCGACTACTCTTCCTGGCTCTGGTGGTGATAATCTCTGAAAATTTGTTGGCTATATGGGGGCCCGGCCTGTGGGTCCCCTCTTTTTAAACTCTTTTTATGTTTTATTTTGGTGATTTGGTTGACATTTCTCTTGGCCTTTTGAGGCCGTAAACAAAATATTTATAAATACCCTTTTTTGGATAAGGGTTTAAGTTACCTTTTGTGTGCATGCTTTTTCTATTTCTGATACTTTAGGGAATTTCTTCGACCTTTTTGAAAACCTTTTTTTTTTGGCTTGTCTGTCTTCCTGAGCTTTTTGCTTTTAGGACAGTCTTTTGGCTTTTTGATAGGTTTTTCGATCTCTTTTTCACTATTCCTTATACTCAACTTTGTGATTTATTGAGTTTCTATGACTTAGGTTATTTTTGCGATGCGTTTTCCTTTCTACTCGTCTTTTCACTCCAACTTATGAGTCGGTATGTTTTCGAGTCTCTTACCATCAACTTTTATAACCTCTTTACACCGACTTGTACCTCGTCGTTTTATCCTGACGAGACCATCTAGGTCGGTTCATGGGATTTTTACGCTTTGTCGAGCTTAAGTCGGCGCGTTTCGTAGAAAGAAAAAATAAACGAAAAGGAATTTATAAGAGATAATGTAAAAGATCTTTATTCATTTGGGAAGGTACTTTACTGCTACTAAGGGTTTTTAATAGTTTATTCCCCCTTAGCCTCTACTATGACGCCTCATTAAAAACCCTTCTTCAGAAAAAACCCTTTGACTTTTGGGAAAAAATCGTGAAGTTGGGAAAAGAGTACATCAGTGAGTAGAGTTTGCTTTTAACTATAGTACCTTTTCATGTTACAAGCATGCCACGATCTTGGTAACTCGGTGCCACTTAGGTCGGTCACCTTATAATAGCCTTTTCCTAAGACCTCGCTAATTTTGTAGGGTCCTTTCTAATTGGCAGCGAGCTTTCCTTCCCCCAATTTGTTGACTCCAATGTCGTTTCTGATCAAGACCAAGTCGTTTGGGGTGAAACTCCTTCGAATGACTTTTTTGTTATACCTGGTAGTCATCCTTTGTTTCAATGCTGCTTCTCTTATCTGGGCTTGTTCTCGGATTTCGGGGAGCAACTCAAGCTCCTCTTTGTGCCCCCTTATGTTCCCGATTTCATCATGGAGAATCACCCTTGGGCTTTGCTCACTGATTTCCACTGGTATCATAGCTTCTACGCCATAGACAAGTCGGAAGGGTGTTTCCCCAGTGGCAGATTGTGGCGTCGTCCGATAAGCCCATAACACTTGTGGGAGCTCTTCTGTCCAGGCTCCCTTTGCTTCTTGTAATCTTTTCTTTAGCCCTGCCAGTATGACTTTGTTGGCTGCCTCGGCTTGTCCATTGGCTTGTGGATGTTCCACCGAGGTGAACTGGTATTTGATATTCATACTGGCCACTAGGCTTCTGAAGGTAGAGTCGGTGAACTGAGTTCTGTTGTCTGTAGTAATAGAATAAAGTATTCCATACCTTGTGATGATATTTTTGTAGAGGAACCTCCTACTTCTTTGGGCTGTAATGGTGGCCAATGGTTCTGCTTCTATCCACTTTGTAAAGTAATCTATTCCCACGATCAAGTATTTGACTTGTCCTGGCGCCTGGGGAAAAGGACCTAACAAATTCATTCCCCATTTTGCGAAGGGCCATGGAGAAGTTATACTAATGAGCTCCTCGGGGGGAGCCACGTGGAAATTTGCATGCATTTGGAAAGGTTGGCATTTTTTCACAAATTCTGTGGCATCTTTTTGCAAGGTCGGCCAGTAGAATCCAGCTCGGATTACTTTTCTGGCTAGCGACCTGGCTCCGAGATGGTTTCTGTAGATCCCATTGTGGACCTCCTCTAGCACTTCAGTGGTCCTTGAGGTCGGTACGCACTTCAACAATGGCGTTGATATTCCTCTTTTATAAAGGATATTTTTCACCAGAGTGTAATATTGTGCTTCCCTCCGGACTTTCTTAGCCTCTTTTTCCTCCTTGGGGAGGATGTCGAATTTTAGGTATTCGACCAAAGGATTCATCCATCCGAGGTTTAGCCCGGATATCTCAAGGACATCTTGTTTGCCCTCTGCTTTCACTATAGAGGGCTCCTGGAGAGTTTCCTGGATCAGGCTTCTATTATTCCCTCCTGGCTTAGTACTTGCTAACTTGGAGAGGGCGTCTGCTCTGCTATTGAGATCCCGAGTTATATGCTTAACCTCGGTTTCAGCAAAGTGCCCGAGGTACTCCAGAGTTTTTTCCAGGTATTTCTTCATGTTTGGATCTTTGGCCTGATACTCTCCATTTATCTGGGAGGTCACCACTTGAGAGTCACTGTATATCATCACTTTCGTTGCACCGACCTCTTCTGCCAGTTTCAATCCTGCAATCAGGGCTTCATATTCTGCCTGATTATTTGAAGCTGGGAATTCAAATTTGAGGGATACCTCTATTTGAGTTTCCCTTTCATCCACCAGTATTATGCCTGCGCCGCTTCCTGCCTTGTTTGAGGATCCATCTACATAGAGTTCCCATATAGTTGGTTTTTCCTCTTGGTCTCCTGCGTACTCTGCTATGAAGTCGGTGAGGCATTGGGCTTTGATTGCTGTCCGAGTTTCATACTTCAAGTCGAACTCGGAGAGCTCTATTGCCCATTGGACCATTCTCCCTACAACATCCGTCTTCTGGAGGATTTGCTTCATGGGTTGGTTCGTTCGGACTCTTATTGTATGTGCTTGGAAGTAAGGCCGTAGCCTTCGTGAAGCTATTACTAAGGAGTAGGCAAACTTCTCTAGTTTGTGATACCTTAGCTCGGGACCCTGGAGAACTTTACTGATGAAGTAAATTGGATGCTGTCTGACCTCGTCCTCCCTTATCAGGGCTGATGCGACAGCTTTGTCTGCCACGGACAAATATAGGACGAGATCTTTCCCGACTAGAGGTCGGGTTAGGATTGGTGGTTGGCTCAAGAACCTTTTGAACTCCTGGAACGCTCCTTCGCATTCTGGAGTCCATTCGAACTGGCGTCCCTTTCTTAATAAAGAAAACAGTGGAAGGGATTTGAGTGCTGATCCTGCCAAGAACCTGGAGAGGGCTGCAAGTCGACCATTTAACTGTTGAACCTCTCTTAAGCAAGTTGGGCTCTTCATTTCCAGGATAGCTTTACACTTATCGGAATTTGCTTCAATCCCTCTCTGTGTTAGCATAAAACCTAGGAATTTTCTAGCCTCTACCGCGAAGGTACACTTTGCGGGATTTAGCCTCATCCCGTGTAACCTTAGGGTGTCGAAGACTTGCGAGAGGTCTGACAAAAGGTCGACTTCTTCCCTGGTTTTTACTAGCATGTCGTCGACGTAGACTTCCATTAAGCTCCCCAGGTGAGAAGCGAACACCTTATTCATCAGCCTTTGATATGTGGCCCCTGCATTTTTTAATCCAAATGGCATGACCACGTAGCAAAAATTGGCTCTGGGCGTGATGAATGATGTTTTCTCCTGGTCTGGCTTATACATCGGGATTTGGTTATATCCCGAGTAGGCATCCATGAACGACAGGTATCGATATCCCGAGCTAGAGTCTACTAGGGTATTGACGTTAGGATTTTTACCAGTAAAGAGATTCATAGAAACAGTTGCGTTGTAGATATAGTCTCTAAACCGACAAAAATCCCTTCATACAAACGTTTTGGGTGTCACAAGTGGCAAACCCCTTTAAAAATTGTTAACCGAGTATTCAAACTTCGGGTCGTCTTCTCAAGGAACTGCGAGGAAGTATGTTCTTATTATTGGTTATAAAGGTTGTAATCGGGGTTTAGAAGATGAGAAGCAAGAAATTTAAATGACAAGTAAAGTAAATGGCAATTAAAATAAATAAATACTGTAAAGCAGACTTTTGGCAAGGTAAGAGAAGTTGGAGGTCCAACGTAATTATCTCTCTCTACTAGAATGAAAGTTGAATCTAAACTCCACTTGGTCAACCTTTACTAGGGTAAAGGAAAGTCAAGGGACTAATTAAATTGACCTTTGAATCCTATTTATTTCCTAAGAAAAGGTTGGGATTACTTAAGTTCAACTCAATTAGCAAGATAACGATTATAAATTATATTGAGTTTAATAACTGTTGAGTTACTAAATTCTTAACCAGAACCAAAAGGGAAAAAAGTAAAATTGCTGGAATAATAAAAATATCCTTAGATAGGAAGCAATGGTGACTTAAATCAAAGAGAACAATCATAAACTGAAAATACCTCAAATATCATTAATTCAAAGAACAATCTGTGACATGGAATAATTCATAAATCAAATTATAATAATCAATTCAAATGTTGGAATAAATAAAACTAAAATAAAGAACATTAAACCTGGGATCCAGAGTTACTCTTAAAACAAGAAGAAATCCTAAATCCTAAAAGAGAGAGAGAGAAGATCTCCCTCTCAACTAAATCTAAATCATTGAAAAGTAAAAATATGCGAGCTCTCTTGAATGGATGCATTCCCACACTTTATAACCTCTGGTCTATGCTGTCTGTACTTAGATCTGGGCCAAAAAGGGCTTCAGAATTCACTGGAGGCGTATTCTGTAATTTCTGGTGCGTGGCCTCTGTCACGCGTCCGCGTGGGTCATGCGGTCGCGTCATTTGGAGCTTTTCCTTGCCACGCGGTCGCGTCAGTCATGCGACCGCGTCATGTGCATTCTGCTTAAGGCGCGCGGTCGCGTCAGTCATGCGGCCGCGTCGCTGCTGATTCGTGCTTGGCACGCGATCGCGTCATCCATGCGATCGCGTGAATACCAGTTTCATTAAAGCTCCGTTTTGCTTTCTCCTTCCATTTTATATGTTTTCTTTTCCGTCCTTTAAGTCATTCTGCCTTAAAAAATTTGAAACTACTCAACACACTAATCACGGCATCGAATGGAAATAAATGTAATTAAATTAATTAATTTTAAAGCTTAGGAAACATGTTTTTCATTTACATCACATAATTAGGAAGGCTTGGGTTTATTCACTCTATTTTTCTTTTTATTCTTGCTTTCTATAGCTTTGTTCTTCATCTAACCAATCAACAATTATAGAATATAGTCATACCAAAAAGTCATGAGGTCTTTAATTGAGGTTGTAATGGGGTCAAGGTAAAGGTAAGGATTTATGTATAGGGTCAAGTGAGCTAATAAGTGAATCCTTAATTAGACTAAGATCTTACCTAACATACATATTTAGTAAAACAAAATCTCTTTACCTAATTTCCCATATTTCCCACTTATTGTTACATGCTCATGTTTCACTTTTAGCTTTTTCTATTCCATGTGCATTGCTTTTATTTTGCATTGGGGAATTTTTTTTGGATCCCCTTTTATTAAATGCTGAAAAATAACTCTTTTTTTTTTTCAAGGCACATGGCAATTAAAGCACTTTGATTTTCTCATGAACATGCTTCCCAAATTTATTTTATTTCTTTTAACTTTTCTTACCATTTTGTTTCTATCATCCATGTTTCCAAAAGGTTTTCCACATTTAACTCTATTCATGATTTTCTGTCTTAAGATAACCAAGGATTCACTTGGGATTTTCTTTTGTTTTTCTGCTTAAGGTTAGTAATTTGGCTAAATAGAATAAAGGGGTTTTAAAAGGCTGAAGGGGGCTAACAAGGGTGATGTAAAAGGTAGGCTAATTTGGGGGTGAGTGAGCTAAAGTCAAATGATGGCCTCAATCATTCTCTTGGTATGTATCTATTCTATATTCTATAATTGGACATATAGATTAAAGCAAAGGAAAGAATATCAGAATAAAAAGAAATGTAACACACAGAAATGAAATTATGGTTTGAATGCAACCATACAGTTTAAGCTCAAAACTCACAGGCTGTGTGTTCTCTAACTCAAGCATCATATATCATTTATATATTGTATGCAGGTTTAGTTAAAAATTCCCATTATTCTCATAAAAAAAATTATTTAGGGTAGCTTTTAAAGTTTTAATGTTCCTCCTTGATGAAATGTTGTCAGCTTAACTACATCATGTAATGCTATATATGCAAGGGTTCATGGATCTAAATCTATTATGTTCAAGTTCCTAGCTTACTCTTTTTTATATTTGTCAATTTAAACTAAGCTATAATTAAGCTATCTTATGTAAAAAGGGTAAACTATACTAATTGATCCACTAATAAGTTAGAATTGCAAACTAAACTAAATAACTAAAATGAGCTAAATAACTAAAATATGAACAAAAAAATGCAAAATGCAGAAAATAGAGTAAAATACACAAGTAGCAATGTATAAGTACTCAGAAAATAACAATAAAAGAAAAAAAATACAGAAAAATATCCAAAATAAAAGAAAAAGTATGTAGTAGTTCACCAAAATAAACGCCAGAGATGGCGACCTCCCCACACTTAAAATGAAGCATCGTCCTCGATGCTCAATCAAGCCGGGTGTGAAGGGGTGTCATCACTGGTAGGGATGGTAGCTGGGGTATCTGTGGCGGTGGTGGGCTGAGAGTCTGGCTGCTGTAGAGGGGGGACTGACTGGATCGGGATCTCCGGATCTGCAGCCTCAAGCTGATGTGGGGCCTCTTGCTGTGGTGTAGCGTGCTCTGTGCCTGCCTGCTGATGAGTCTCCGCATGGGAATGAGGCTCCTCCTCGTGCTCATCCTCCTCCTCCTCTGATGGTTCTGATGGTGTGTCGGGTTCGGATGGGATGTCGGCGCCCTGTCTGATCATCAGCTTCAGATGGGAATAGCGTCGCCTGCTACGGCGCTCCAGTCTCTCATACTGGCGCCTGTTACGGCGCTCCATCTAATCAAGCTGTCGGAATAGACGGTGCACGAGGCGATAAACCGGCTCAGAGGCGGGTGGAGGTGCAGTGGTGGCAGCAGGGGCAGCTGGGGCAGCTGTGGATGAAGAGGGTCCAGCAGACGGAGGGGCTGTCTCATCAGTAGCAGTGACAGGTGGTGGTCTGTAGCCCAAAGCAAGGAAGTTCCTGCTGTGAGGGATGATCTTCCTGCAGTCCGCTGCTGGTGGTCGCTCATCGGCATCCTCCCAAGGTACATCAGCTCCCAAGGTACATCAGCCTGACGGCCTAGCCGTGTAACCAGATAAGGAAAGGGGAGGGTGCCTCGGACGTGAACCCTGGCCATATAATGCCGGATAAAACGAGGCAAGTACAGGTCCTAACCCTCCAGCACACACCAGAGGAGGGTGATCATGGCAACCAGGATCTCAGTCTCATGAGTACTCGGCATCACATAGTTGCTCAAGATCTGATGCCATAGCCGAGCGGTGGAGAGGGAGTAGAGAGGGAGAAGAGGGTTAGGGGTGGGGGGCTCGCGACTGATAGGGTTCGCGGGCTGGGGGGTTATATTTTCGAATCCACGCGGCCGAGTGGGGCACGCGGTCGCGTGGTTGGGACGAAAATGGGAGTGACGCGATCGCGTGGGGTACGCGATCGCATGAGAGGGGGGGAAGAAGGGTGACGCGATCGCGTGGGTCGCGCGATCGCGTCGCTGGAATTTGTGCTAAACGCACGACTCCAGCGCCGTTTTAGCGCAACTCTTTGTCTCCTTTTGGGGTGATGTGCAATCCATGCGACGCGATCGCGTCGCTCACGCGGTCGCGTGGGATTGGTATTGTGCAAGTGACGCGGTCGCATGGGGCATGTGATCGCGTGGGCCAATTTGTGCGAAACGCACAGGGGCCGCACGATTCCAGCCTAACTTTTTGTTCGTTAGATCCTTACGCCAATATATATATCACGCGGCCGCGTGGGTCATGCGGTCGCGCGGGTGGTGTTTTCCGCGATATGATGCGATCGCATGGGGCATGCGGTCGCGTCGTGCATCTTTTTTTTTAAACTGAAAAATGCAGGATGCAGTGATTAACATGAATGCTATGCATGATTCCAGGTTAATGTAAAAATAAAAAAAGGATAAATTGAAAAGAATAAACAAGAAATAGATTGAGAAAGAAGCGACCATACCATGGTGGGTTGTCTCCCACCTAGCACTTTTAGTTAAAGTCCTTAAGTTGGACATTGGAAGAGTATCCTGTTATGGTGGCTTATGTTTAAATTCATCCAAAAATTTCCACCAGTGCTTGGAATGCCAATAGCCTCGACGCAAGTTCATCACTAGGAGAACTAGACTTGTGACTATCATCATCAAGGAAATTTGCTTCTTGGATTATTCCGTCTGATTCTTCGTAAACGACTTGCCTTGGAGATTGTACGGTATCCTCCTTAGAATCAACTGTAGCATCTTGGACGGGGTTTTCCTCAATTCTGGATTCGCAAGGAAGTTCAGCATCTCCTAGATCTTCAACCAATTCTTCTTCTTGAACAATGACAGCTTCTTCCACTTGTTCTAGTATGAATTCATTCTCTGTCTTGTCCACTGGAGTCTCTAGTATTTCTTTCATGCTACGCTCTTTATCGGGATGTCCACATGGAGCTGTGGTTGGTCCTTGTATATTTGAGCGCCTAGTGGCCCATTGAATTAGTGCTTGCTCCAGTTGTTGAATTGTTGTTTGAAATCTAATTACTGTTTCTTTTAGGCGATCCTCTGCTTCGCGGTTTGCCAGACTTGGACATGAT
>NC_029794.2:107922602-107967564 GCF_000816755.2 Arachis ipaensis | reverse complement strand
TTGATGAGAGAACTTTTGCGTGGTCTAGAAATTTGCGGATAAATCCTCGTTGCAAGTATAGTTTCTAAACCTTCAAAAGTCCTTTCATACAAACGTTTTGGGTGTCACAAGTGGCAAACCCCTTTAAAAATTGTTAACCGAGTATTCAAACCTCGGGTCGTCTTCTCAAGGAACTGCGAGGAAGTATGTTCTTATTATTGGTTATAAAGGTTGTAATCGAGGTTTAGAAGATGAGAAGCAAGCAATTTAAATGACAAGTAAAGTAAATGGCAATTAAAATAAATAAATACTGTAAAGCAGACTTTTGGCAAGGTAAGAGAAGTTGGAGGTCCAACGTAATTATCTCTCTCTACTAGAATGAAAGTTGAATCTAAACTCCACTTGGTCAACCTTTACTAGGGTAAAGGAAAGTCAAGGGACTAATTAAATTGACCTTTGAATCCTATTTATTTCCTAAGAAAAGGTTGGGATTACTTAAGTTCAACTCAATTAGCAAGATAACGATTATCAATTATATTGAGTTTAATAACTGTTGAGTTACTAAATTCTTAACCAGAACCAAAAGGGGAAAAAGTAAAATTGCTGGAATAATAAAAATATCCTTAGATAGGAAGCAACGGTAACTTAAATCAAAGAGAACAATCATAAACTGAAAATACCTCAAATATCATTAATTCAAAGAACAATCTGTGACATGGAATAATTCATAAATCAAATTATAATAATCAATTCAAATGTTGGAATAATGGGGGTGTATTCTGTAATTTCTGGTGCGTGGCCTCTGTCACGCGTCCGCGTGGGTCACGCGGTCGCGTCATTTGGAGCTTTTCCTTGCCACGCGGTCGCATCAGTCATGCGACCGTGTCATGTGCATTCTGCTTAAGGTGCGCGGTCGCGTCAGTCATGCGGCCGCGTCGCTGCTAATTCGTGCTTGGCACGCGATCGCGTCATCCATGCGATCGCGTGAATACCAGTTTCCTTAAAGCTCCGTTTTGCTTTCTCCTTCCATTTTATATGTTTCCTTTTCCGTCCTTTAAGTCATTCTGCCTTAGAAAATCTGAAACTACTCAACACACTAATCGCGGCATCGAATGGAAATAAAGGTAATTAAATTAATTAATTTTAAAGCTTAGGAAACATGTTTTTCATTTACATCACATAATTAGGAAGGGAAGGTAAAATAATGTAATTAATGTGAATAAGTGGGTGAAGGATTGTATAAGTCACTCAAATTAAGCACAAAAGAACTCATGAAATATGGGTTTATCAGGTATCAATACTTGGGAATGGATAAGGGTCCTTGGGACATGCCTTATTTAAGTCAGTGTAGTCGACACACATTCTCCATTTACCGTTTTGCTTCTTGACTAGCACTATATTTGCTAGCCATGTTGGATATTTGACTTCTCTGATGAAGCCGGCTTCTAGGAGTGCCTGTACTTGTTCTTCCACCGCTAGAGCTCGTTTCGGGCCGAGCTTGCGCCTCCTCTGTTGTACAGGTCGCGACCCCGGATATACCAAGAGCTTGTGGGACATGAGCTCGGGGTCTATCACAGGCATGTCGGAAGCTTTCCATGCAAAGAGGTCAGAATTGTCTCTTAGGAGCTTAGTCAACCATTGCTTTAGGATTTCCCCCAGATTGGCTCCTATGTTGGTATTCCTCCCTTCCTCTTAGCCGACCTGTATTTCCTCAGTTTTTCCTCCTAGCTGTGGTCGTAGCTCTTCTTTGGCCCTTGCACCACCGAGCTCTATGGCGTGAACCTCTTTGCCTTTTCCCCTCAGGTTCAGGCTTTCATTGTAGCATTTTCTTGCCAACTTCTGGTCTCCCCGCACCGTTGCTATTCCCGCAGGTGTCGGAAATTTCATGCAAAGATAGGGGGTAGACACCACCGCTCCGAGTCGATTTAGGGTAGCTCTGCCGATTAGGGCGTTATATGCTGACCCTACGTCGATGACTATAAAGTCTATGCTCAGAGTTTTGGATTTTTCCCCCTTTCCGAAGGTAGTGTGGAGGGGTAGAAATCCCAGTGGTTTTATTGGCGTGTCGCCTAGCCCGTACAAGGAGTCGGGGTAGGCTCTTAACTCCTTTTCATCCAACCCTAGTTTGTCAAATGCAGGCTTGAAAAGGATGTCTGCCGAAATTTCTTGATCTACTAGGGTTCTGTGGAGATGGGCATTGGCTAAGATCATGGTTATCACCACTGGATCGTCGTGTCCAGGGATTACTCCTTGTCCATCTTCCTTTGTAAATGAGATGGTAGGGAGGTCGGATGATTCATTTCCGACTTGGTAGACTCGCTTGAGGTGTCTTTTGCGAGCGAACTTGGTGAGTCCCCCTCCCGCGAATCCGCCTCAGATCGTATGTATATGTCTCTCCGGAGTCTGCGGTGGTGGGTCTCTTCTATCTGTGTCATCTCGCTTTCTCTTCCCATGATTGTCCGACCTTTCTATGAGATATCTGTCAAGTCGGCCTTCTCTGGCCAACTTTTCTATCACATTTTTAAGATCATAACAGTCGTTTGTTGAGTGACCATATATTTTATGGTACTCGCAGTAGTCGCTGCGACTCCCCCCTTTTTTATTTTTAATGGGCCTGGGAGGTGGCAGCCTTTCAATATTGCAGATCTCTCTGTATACGTCGACTATGGAAACCTTTAGAGGAGTATAAGAGTGATATTTCCTGGGTCTGTCGGAACCGAGGTCTTCTTTCTTCTTGGGCTTCCTCTCCCTCTCTTTTATCGAGGGAAGGTGCCCAGGTCGCCAACTCGACTCTCTCAGTCTGGCATTTTCCTCCATGTTGATGTACTTTTCAGCTCGTTCCTGTACATCACTTAAGGAGGTGGGGTGTCTTTTTGATATGGACTGTGAGAAGGGACCTTCTCTAAGTCCGTTGACCAGCCCCATGATAACTGCCTCGGTGGGCAGGTCTTGAATCTCTAAGCATGCCTTGTTGAACCTTTCCATATAATCTCGTAGAGGTTCTCCGACCTCCTGCTTTATTCCCAGGAGGCTCGGTGCATGCTTTACTTTATCTTTCTGAATGGAGAACCTCATTAGAAACTTCCTCGAGAGGTCCTCAAAGCTGGTGACCGACCCTGGAGGGAGGCTATCGAACCACTTCATCGCTGCTTTTGATAAGGTGGTCGGAAAAGCTTTGCAGTGCGTCGCGTCAGAAGCATCAGCCAGATACATCCGACTTTTAAAGTTGCTTAAATGATGCTTCGGATCTGTGGTTCCGTCATAGAGGTCCATATCGGGGCTTTTAAAGTTTCTTGGGACTTTTGCCCTCATTATGTCCTCACAAAAAGGGTCCTCCCCTCCTGGGGGCGACTCTTCTCGATCGTCACGGGAGTTCCGACCTTTGAGGGAGGATTCTAACTTTAAGAGTTTTTTCTCTAACTCTTTTCGTCGATCCATCTCCTCTCTTAGGTGCTTTTCTATCTCCCTTTGTCGCTCCCATTCCTGTTCTAGCTGTTCCAAGCGACTTTGGTGGACGTGGACTAGCCCCATTACTTCAGTTGCGTGGGGTGGTCCATCCTTTTCTGATTCACGCCCCTCCGAGAAATTTGTCTTCGGATTTTTAAATCCGGAGGTTCCTTCCCTGTGTTGGTCGTTGGTTTTCTGGTGGAGGGTCAGGTCTGCGTCGTTGTTTTCGGTATCCAGATTCTCTTGTTCGGAATCCGACGCCACATGACCATCCTCAGGGGATACATCCGCCATTACTGGCTGATCTCTCGGGTCCCCGGCAACGGCGCCAATGTTACGATGGGTAACCGGAGATTATTGGGTTGGATTAGTTTGGCTGGCCCAATCGTCTGAATGAGGAAGTATCCATACGTATTGATGATCCAAGGCCCCGTCCGACTTCGGTATGAGAAATGGGGGGTGGTACCTGCAAAGACACTCCGATGGCAAAGTCAGCAAAGGGAGCAAAACAGGTCTAGAGAGTATTGGGTCTTAGTGATACATGAGGAATGTTAGTGTATTTATAGTGGTGATCCAATAACCACCGTTGGAGTAGTTCCGCCATTTAAGGTGGATAACTGTCCCTTTATCTTAAGGAAGTTGAGATATGACTCCTGGAAGTGGGTAGAGAGATTTTAGGGGCAGTTACTCATTTGAATGAGTGCTTATCTGCCAGCTAATCCTTGTCCCCGACTTCTTTAGGGCAAGTCGTGGTAAGAACCGACTTCATAGGGAGAAGGTCGGT
Source organism: Arachis ipaensis (assembly GCF_000816755.2). NCBI lineage: Eukaryota > Viridiplantae > Streptophyta > Magnoliopsida > Fabales > Fabaceae > Arachis > Arachis ipaensis. The sequence continues at coordinate 107,963,354 of NC_029794.2, read as the reverse complement.
GTAGCGCGAGGCTCAATCCTTCGGATTGGACCTTTCATCTGGACCTGGGTCTTATCATTGGGTCAGGGTATGAACAGTGGTATTTGTGAAACTCAAAATAAAATTGAAATAAAAGCTAACATTGGAATTGCTTTAACTATCAAACAGACACTCCGGTTCTATATGTGAGTGGTAGTTAAAAATTAAAAGTTCACAACTAAAACTAAAAGCAAGAATAAGGGTGGACAAAGAGTAAACAAGATTGAATTGGCTATGGTTGGAAGTATGTTGATTACGGGTTTAATGAATTTACTAACATGCGGTATCAAAATAAAAAATTACATCCATCTAGTCATTCCAAAATTAAGTCACCATGCAAAAATTTGTTGTTGGAACGGTTTTCAAACGAAAATTCATGATCGTACATGGACAGTGAGATACATTTTATAGTCATAACACCTTTGATAATGATTGTATTTAAAAAAAATCACATAAAGGTTAATAAGATATCCTTGTAATTATGTTATTCACATAATATAGTGAACTTACCCACAAAATTTATTATGTTACTCACATGTAGTATCTTATTTTATAGTTTTAGCACTTCAGTTAATATAATGAATATTTGTGTATTAAAATTTTTGTCCATAAATAGATTTTAATCGCACTATGATTTATATTTTATTTTAATATGACTTTAATTGGCATGTATTTTATTATGAATTTTGATGTGCTTATATAAAAAGTTGAATTACATTAGCATGCTTTATTATTTACCATGGGAGTGATATTTGACAATGTATCAAAAATTTTATTTGCTAAGTGGTAAGTAGTAATAATTAGGTTTAATTACTCTATTCATCCTATAGTTTTGTGAAATTTTTAATTAGATTCTTATACTTTTTTTTAATTGGGTCCCTGCACTAATTTTTTTTTTCAATTAAGTCCTTAGTAGTAATTGGCGTAATTTTATAGAGACCTAACTAAAAAAAAAAATTGGTATAGAGATCTAATAAAAGGAAAAAAAAGTGTAGGGACCCAATTAAAAAAAAAATTTGGTGCAAAGACTCAATTAAAAGAAAAAAAAGTATAGGGACCTAATTGAAAATTTTGCAAAACTATAGGGAGCAGCAGAGTCATTAAACCTAATAATTATAAAGAGTGAAAAGATAAAATTCTCTTTTTACTTAAGACGTGCAGACTTTGACTATGTTTTTTGTAGGAAGAAGCTTCTAATATCTATTGATGTTAACACTTTGGATATGACATGTGGTAATATTATATGAATGATGGAAGAAATTCAACCATTTAAATATGATGCTCGTTAAGTCTCATATCTCAATTAGTATTTATAAATAAATTCTTGATTGTGGAAATGACCGGAATTATATGAAGACTACTAATTAACAGATTGAGTTCTAATAAAGCACTTGAAACGCCTTAATGATACAATTATCGTCCATGAGATTTACTATCATATGGAGTGTGCATAAGCATATCATGAGGACAGGGGACATCACATCTTTTTTTTCTTTTCTTATGGTATTATCGCTGTTGTTGTTGGTGGTGGTGAATTGTAAGAGAGTTGATTCGAAGTGGCAGAGTGACATGGTATGAAGGTGGAGGTGGAGTGGAAGAAACGATAGGTGATATTTGAGTGATGTGGATACTAATGAAAGTGTAGTGGTAGACTGCTGGAGTTGATATATTTGCCAGAAATAAAGGATGATGCCTAAAATGGGAGATGATGACTAGGAAAAGAAGAATAGTAGATTGGGGTGAGATGATTTTTTTAAAAAAAAAATTGTAATTTTTATAAGGGTAAATTTGTTCAAAAAATAATATTTTTTTAAACGATCATTTTAAAAATTTATTCTAACATTGAGGATGATTTTTTTTTTTAAAAAAAAAGTTAAAAATGTTTTCAATTTTTACTAACAATTTTGAGTGTTTGAGTATGAAAACAGTAGTATTTAACTATGAAAACAGTACTTAACCTAAATATTAATAATATCTACAAGCTATACTTAATTAGTTAATTATCATTGATTTTGGTCTCTTTTTGTCAATATTTGCTAATACTAATTATTTTTTTGGTCATTTAATACTAAATAGTCTAATGCTCAACTTTATATAGCGCAAATCAGCCCAACCTGATCTGAGTTAATATTTTGCTGTTGTTTGGGCCTTTGGACCCACTGTGAATAAAAAGAAGTAAAATTACGACTTTAACTTTTGGCAAGTAACAAGTAACTACATCCAATAGATAAATAAACAAAATGGTTTGTGGCAGCCGAGGCCTTGCACGAGGCCTTGCACCAATGGCAGCATCATCTGCCTCGCTGGGAGCTGCATCCGGGTTCGAATCCTCAATGAGGATTATAGAACCCATGTTAGTACTGTACCCATGTAGTGTGTGTGAGTATGTAATACATGGGTATAATGCTTAGGATTGGGAATTGTCCAATCCACTTTACCAAAAAAAAAAAAAAATGGTTTGTGAATTAAAAGAAAAAAACTTGACAAAATAAAAGCAGAAAAGAACAAGAAAAATCACGCAGCTTCTGAATTAAGAAATCATAAATTTTTAACGTAACAAAAAAAAATAAAAATATGGTTTGTGGAGTAAAAGAAAAAAACTTGACAAAATAAAAGCAGAAAAGAACAAGAAAAATCACGCAGCTTCTGAATTAAGAAATCATAAATTTTTAGTAAGTACTAATCAATCGCATATTGCTTTCATTGAATATGATTAACAGTTAGACCAACGCCATTGTCCAGACGTTATATACAATTTTCAAAACTTTCTTGACTTCCATGAAGATCTACATATAATAAATCAAATGCGATCAAACAATAAAATCATTATATTCCCCAGGTGCTAAATTGTGTTGGAAATCTGTTTATGACGATGGATTCAATGCCCTTTCTGTTGGAGACATTAAAAATGCAGTAAGTTCTGGAATGAAACTAGCATCAGCAACAACCACTTGTGGCTGCATCAGATTGCGGTGGCTTGTCCTTAAAAATGTTCTTCTTAATCCCCTTAGAACCCTCGGCTAAGAGGCTAGGTGTATCCAAAATCTGCATGCACACACACACAAGATGAAAAATTATTGTCATCTTTCATGATACCGTCTCCGCCCACTTTTATCTGGCATTGTTTACATTCTTGACTTGAGGTATCTAGATGCAGAAAGTGACAATGACAGATAAACAATGGAGGGAGTATTGATATATTGTTTTTTCAACCTTTGTGCCTTCATTATTTTAAAGACTGCTCTTTATATTTCAACTTTGGTCAAATAAAGGGTAAGCCCTTCAGAATTAAACAATACTGACTTTCAAAATTATATGTCCAAAGCTAGTTAGGAAATGGGCATATGCCTTGTCATTCAACATACCTTCAAAACAAGCTCTTCAAAGCATTGTTGTACATTTACTCGAGTTTTAGCACTGCATTCAATAAATAGGCAACCGTATTCCCTTGCAAAGTCAATTCCCTCTTTCTTTGTCACAACTCTATCACTCTCCTGAAAATGAAACATTTTTCACCTGTATGTGAAGTCCTCTAATGGAATAAATGAGAAGTTTTTTAAAAAGTACAACATGCATAAGTCAGAAGAATAAACAAGAGACATGTATAAGACTAGATACATGACTTGAAGTGTGGACAATTTGATTGTGTCAGGTGCATAATTAGAGTAGTCATCATGTAATTTACGATTTACATTTACCTAAACTACCAAGTAATTTGAAACGAATAGCTAGCCTCCTTATGTTTCTCCATTTTCTTAAAGAAACATCTAATTTAAGGTTAAGGTGAGCAATCTTGCCAAAGAAGTTGAAGAGAAAATAGTAAAACTGGAAAAATATCTAACAGTATTTTACTATTTTCATTGGTCTCTAGTCTGTAAACTTTTTATCCAGAAGGGAGTAAGTAAAATTTAAGTGAAGTAGCCAGCACAAATAGCAAGAAATATATGTATAGGGTTGAGTGCTGACATATGTATCTTCATGCGATTGAAGAATCCACCAGAAAGATGAAGAGTACACAATCACAAAGGTATAAATACCTTATCCACTTTGTTTCCTACAAGCATCTTGATACAGTCTTGGTTTGTTGAATAAAGTTCTATTTCCTTTGCCCACACTTCAGAGAGGTTTGTAAATGTTTCTCGCCGAGTTACATCATAAACTACATCGATTAGAGAGACAAAGTTAAGAAATAATCAATTAATCCAAAACAAAATCTTGAACAGTAAATCTATTGGCAGCCAGAAAGGAGCATAAATTTCTCAATTTACAAGATTAATCAACACACTGCAACCTCTCAATTTAGCCTAAGCATGGATCAAAAGCATCCATAAACTAATAGCATGAAATAAAAACTTGGCTTTAACTCAGGAAAGAGACAGCTTAATTCCTGATACTATAGCATACCACCATTAATTACGCCATTACAAAATGTATAACAGGGAGGGCGTTGAATCAAGGAATGGAGAATTGAAACTCACCCATAATGATCCCTTGTGCCCCTCGGTAGTACGAACTTGTCAATGTTCTGAATCTCTCCTGACCAGCTGCGCAATCAAGATCAAAATGAATGATATTATATTATTGTCGTTCTCGAAGATCAAAAATATCTACAGGTGAAACACGAATAAAGAAATACCTGTATCCCAGATAGCAAGCTTGAGCTTTTTACCATCCATCATTACATACTTGACCTTAAAATCAACACCTACGAATAATAATAATTCACTAAACCTTCCGTTGAAAAAAGAGGGGCAATGGGTGTTTTTGAATTCAAAAGGAGAAAAGGAATTTAGAAAGGAACCAATGGTGGGGGCGAGATCGTCGAAGGTATCGGAGGTGAAACAGAGAAGAAGGCTGCTCTTGCCGACGCCGGAGTCCCCAATCATCAACAGCTTAAACAGGTAATCGAATTCCTGGCTCGAACTTGAATCCATCGCAATTCAACTGATTCCTTCATTCATTCATATCAAAATCAAATTAATTATAAGAGTAATCAAATAATTCATTGTCCATTGCAATTTCACTGATCATAAACCGATTTCACAGAAAAAAGAAGAATAAAATTACAGAGAGAGAGAGAGAGAGAGAGATTCGCATACCCTAGGGAAGATCAAATTCAAGAGGAATTTGGTAGTAGAAGACGAAATGGAGGGGTAAATTATCAGCAACGAAAATAGAACGGAAGCGTGTCCGAATCCGAATTAACAGGTCGCCCTTCAAACTTTGTTGTTGTTCCTTCTTTCCTCAGATTTGTTCATTGTCTGATTTATTTATTTATTTATATACTACTTTTTTTTTTCCTCATCAACTTATTAGTTATTACTTATTTTTTTTTATCAAAGATATGAGACTCGAATTCGCAACTTTTTAATTCAGTATGGGAATATTAAGCTATTTGAACTATAACTCATTGGCTATTAGTTATTACTTATTACTAGTAGGATACCCGTGCAAATGTACTGTCTTAAATATAATTTTTTTATTAAATTTAATTATATATGTATAACTCTAAACGGTTATGTATATCAAACATATAAAAATATTTAAATTTAGTGTAATGGAAATATCTAAATTACAGAGATAATAACATTAAAATTTTAAGCACATTCAACAGTTTAATTTAAAATTTTGGCATTAACACAATCAATTTCTAAATATATTTATATAATAACTCATTTAAATTCAGTAACACACTTTTATATGAAACATCTCATTAACCATTTGATGAGAGGATAATTTATACCCTTTTGGTATTATTTTTAGTATGTTTTTATTATTTTTTATTATATTTTTATTAGTTTTTATTTAAAAATCATATTTCTAGACTTTACTATGAGTTTGTGTGTTTTTCTGTAATTTCAAGTATTTTCTGGATGAAAAAATCTTATTCAGAGGCTGAAAAAGGACTGTAGATGCTGTTGGATTATGACCCTGCCGCACTCAAAATGGATTTTCTGGAGCTAGAGAAGCCCACTTAGCGCGCTCTCAATTGCGTTGGAAAGTAGACATCCTGGGCTTTCCAGCAATATATAATAGTCCATACTTTGCCCGAGATTTGATGGCCCAAACTGGCGTTCAAAGTCAGCCTAAAACTTTCTGGCGTAAAATGCCCAAACTGGCACCAAAATTGGAGTTAAACGCCCAAACTGGCACCCAAGCTGGCGTTTAACTCCAGGAACAGCCTATGCACGAAAAAGCTTCAATGCTCCGCCCAAGCACACACCAAGTGGGCCCCGGAAGTGGATTTCTGCACTATCTACACTTAGTTACTCATTTTCTGTAATCCCTAGTAACTAGTTTAGTATAAATAGCACTTTTTACTATTGTATTAGAGGACTTTTGGCTCTTATGCTATCATAGACCATTGTTCACGTTTGGGGGCTGGCCTCACGGCCATGCCTAGACCTTTTTCACTTATATATTTTCTACGGTGGAGTTTCTACACCCCATAGATTAAGGTGTGGAGTTCTGCTGTTCTTCATGAATTAATGCAAGTACTATTGTTTTTCTATTCAATTCAGGCCTACTTCTTCTCCAAGATATACTCTCGTACTTAAATCAGTTAAGTCAGAATGAAGGGGTGACCCGTGACAATCACCCAATCTTCGTTACTCGCTTAGCCAAGATCGCGTGCCTGACAACCACAAAGCGGTCGACATGATATTCAACGTAGTCATTGGACGACAGTTGGAGTATATTCTCTTGGATATCTAATACACGGACCGAGTCCGTGAGATTAATATCTTCGTGATATAGGCTAGAATTATTGGCAGCATTCCTGGGATCCGAAAATTCTAAACCTTGTCTGTGGTATTCCGAGTAGGATCCGGGAAGGAATGACTGTGACGAGCTTCAAACCTGTGAATGTTGGGCGCAAGTGACAGTGTGCAAAAGGATCAATGGATTCTATTCCGACGCTAGCGGGAACTGACAGATGATTAGCCATGGGGTAGCTGTACCTAGTATTTTTTATCCGAGACGAGAAATCCGATAGTTGATTAGCCGTGCAGAAACCGTAGAGGACCATTTTCACTGAGAGGATTGTATAGCTTGCCATGGAAGGAGGTAACGCATGGTTGGAAGAAGGCAATAGGAAAGCAGAGGTTCAGAAGCAACAAAACATCTCCATACGCTTATCTGAAATTCCCACCAATGAATTACATAAGTAACTTTATCTTATTTTATGTTTTATTTATATATTAATTATCAAAACCTCATAACAAATTGAATCTGTCTGACTGAGATTTACAAGGATGACCATAGCTTGCTTCAAGCCGACAATCTCCGTGGGATCGACCCTTACTCACGTAAGGTATTACTTGGACGACCCAGTACACTTGCTGGTTAGTTGTGCGGAATTGTGAAAAATGTGAATCACGATTCCGTGCACCACCGTTACAGATGAATAACTTTTTTTTTTTTGATAATTAGTTACTAATAATGAGTTCTTTTCACAAAATAAAGATTCTCTGAGCTAATATAGTTGACAATAAAATATTAAACACCATAATTATCCATCAGCTCATGAAAATTTTAATTTAAATCTTTGCAAATAGAAATTTCTTCATCATCGGTGGCAATCAGACCCCATTTATCTTGTTCAACGGTTTCATTATAAGGGGTCCTCCCCGGCCCCTTTGATCATCAAAAAAAAAAAAAGTTTCATTATATGAAAAATTGGATTCTTGATGAATAACATCCTGAATAATATTTTCAAAACAAAAAGATTCAAAACAATGAGAACATAATTTAAACAACAAAATTAATTAATAGCTTTCATAATCAATAACTATTTATACATTTCATTAATTATACAATTTTATACCAACTACCTTGTTTTGTAAATCTTTGAGGCATTCAATCTCATTATTTTGATTATTGATAGAAACCTATCATATTTTAAGGAGAAAAATATTAACAAATATATATAATTCACTTGCAATGGTTAATAGTGTGAAAAAATTAAGAATAATAACATCTTTGAAACTAATCAAATCTAAAAGTTACTTTTTATTATTATTGTAAACTACATTGGAACTTTCTCTAAAATATAGAGACATGCAATTGATTAAAAAATATAATTTAGATCAACAAGTATTTATATATTTTTTATAAAAAAAATAAAGAAATTAATAATGATTCCTTAATCGTCACATGATGAATATTTTTTTTTAGAAATTGTAGTAAAATAAAAATGGACTAATAATTTGATTTTTTTTTGTATAATCAACTAAAACACATATTAATCAAAATAAAATATTTCATACAAAGTTTATCAACATCTTAATACAATTATAATAGTCTTTACTACATAAGAGATAACAAAATACATATTAATTCATTTTTGGATAATTTTACTCTAAATTTATGAAACCAAGACAAAATCCAAAAAGAACAAAATACAACTGGAAACATATTTCCATTTTAATGCATTGAGGTCGGATCATATTGATGCTTCATGAAGATTTTAAATGCATTTTGAAGCTCATGTTCAGTTATACCATAAGAAGATGAATCTGGCAAAGTCATGCTACTAGCACAATCTACTTCCTTATCCAACGAAGAATCATCCATCTATACAAAAATGAATATCAAATGCTAATAAATACAAATATATAATAAAGTTAAACTAATACTTACCATTTTTTAAAATCCAATTCCAATTCTTAAAATAAAATTATAGAAAATAGTTGTACATAGTAAGAAAAGAATTACAATTAAGACACCTTTTTTTCCATGTTAACAATTGCTTCTGATAGACAGCTGGTATGCGAAATTGCTACTCAGGTTGTGAATTGTTGTTCGAAATTGATTCCCTGGCAATGGCACCAAAAACGGATGCACAGAACCATGGTCTAAACATATCTTCACAACTTCGCATAACTAACTAGCAAGTGCACTGGGTCGTCCAAGTAATACCTTACGTGAGTAAGGGTCGAATCCCACGGAGATTGTCGGTATGAAGCAAGCTATGGTCACCTTGTAAATCTCAGTTAAGTTGACTCATATGGGCTACAATATATTATATAAATAGAACATAAAGTAAGGATAGAAATACTTATGTAATTCATTGGTGAGAATTTCAGATAAGCGAATGGAGATGCTTTCGTTCCTCTGAACCTCTGCTTTCCTGCTATCTTCATCCAATCAGTCTTACTCCTTTCCATGGCTGGCTTTATGTGATACATCACCACTGTCAATGGCTACTTTCGGTCATCTCTCGGGAAAATGACCCAATGCCCTGTCACGGCATGGATAATCGTCTGGAGGCATCACCCTTGTCAATGGCTTCATCTTATCCTCTCAGTGAAAATGGAAGACCTTGTTTCATTCATGAAACTTACAGTGGCCTTAGATAGATCAGAGACTAAGTTTGCTAAATTAGAAGTATTTCATTCAGAGTTCTCTGTCTGTTGCTGAGTGGATGATGGAAGAGGTTTATTATTGTTAAACCTGTTTTTTCCACCATTATTAAAGCCTTGTTGAGGCTTTTGATCCTTCCATGAGAAATTTGGATGATTTCTCCATGATGAGTTATAGGTGTTTCCATAAGGTTCACCTAAGTAATTCACCTCTGCTATTGCAGGGTTCTCAGGATCATAAGCTTCTTCTTCAGAAGATGCCTCTTGAGTACTGTTGGATGCAGCTTGCATTCCATTCAGACTCTGAGAAATCATATTGACTTGTTGAGTCAATATTTTGTTCTGAGCCAATATGGCATTCAGAGTATCAATCTCAAGAACTCCCTTCTTCATAGGCGTCCCATTATTCATAGGATTCCTTTCAAAAGTGTACATGAACTGGTTATTTGCAACCATGTCAATGAGTTCTTGAGCTTCTGCAGGCGTTTTCTTCAGGTGAATGGATCCACCTGCAGAGGTATCCAATGACATCTTAGATAACTCAGACAGACCATCATAGAATATATCCAGGATGATCCATTCTGAACGCATGTCAGAAGGACACTTTTTGGTCAGTCCTTTGTATCTCTCCCAAGCTTCATAGAGGGATTCACCTTCTTTCTGTCTGAAGGTTTGAACATCCACTCTAAGCTTGCTCTGTTTTTGAGGAGGAAAGAACTTGGCTAAGAAAGCCTTGACCAGCCTATCCCAAGAGTTCAGGCTATCCTTGGGTTGAGAATCCAACCATATTCTAGCTCTGTCTCTTACAGCAAAAGGGAAAAGCATGAGCCTGTAGACTTCAGGATCTACTCCATTAGTCTTAACAGTATCACATATCTGCAAGAACTCAGTTAAGAACTGAAAAGGATCTTCAGAAGGAAGTCCATGAAACTTGCAGTTTTGCTGCATCAGAGAAACTAATTGAGGTTTCAGCTCAAAGTTGTTTGCTCCAATGGCAGGAATGGAGATGCTTCTTCCATGTAAATTGGAATTAGGTGCAGTAAAGTCACCAAGCATTCTCCTTGCATTATTATTATTTTCGGCTGCCATCTCCTCTTCCTGTTCGAAAATTTCTGAAAGGTTATCTCTGGATTGTTGTAATTTAGCTTCTCTTAATTTTCTCTTCAGAGTCCTTTCAGGTTATGGATCTGCTTCAATAAGAATATTCTTGTCCTTGCTCCTGCTCATATGACAAAGAAGAGGGTACAGAAAAATAATAATAATAGAGATCCTCTTTTTTTTTTTAAAAACACAATTAATGACTTGATTCACAAGAAATCACAAGATATGATCCTAGAACTCAAAGTTTGAATCTTTCTTAACAAGTAAGTAACAAACTTGAAATTTTTGAATCAAAACATTAATTGTTATTGTTATTTTCAAAAATTTGTGATAAAAATAAGCACGGCTAATCGTCTGGAGGCATCACCCTTGTCAATGGCTTCATCTTATCCTCTCAGTGAAAATGGTCAACGCACCCTGTAACGGCACGACTATTCATCTGTCGGTTCTCGATCATGCTGGAATAGGATTTACTATCCTTTTGCGTCTGTCACTAACGCCCTGCAATCGCGAGTTAGGAGCTCGTCACAATCATTTATTCATTGAATCCTACTCGGAATACCACAGACAAGGTTTAGACTTTCCGGATTCTCTTGAATGCCGCCATCATTCTAGCTTACACCACGAAGATTCTGGTTAGGAGATCTAAGAGATACTCATTCAGTCGAAGGTAGAACGGAAGTGGTTGTCAGGCACGCGTTCATAGGGAATGATGATGATTGTCACGTTCATCACATTCAGATTGAAGTACGAATGAATATCTTGGAAGCGAAACAAGATGAATTGTATAGAAAACAGTAGTACTTTGCATTAATCTTTGAGGAACAGCAGAGCTCCACACCTTAATCTATGGAGTGTAGAAACTCTACCGTTGAAAGTACATAAGTGAAAGGTCCAGGCATGGTCGAATGGCCAGCCCCTCTGATCTAAGAACCAGGCGTCCAAAGATGGTCAAAAAGACGTCTAATACAATAGTTAAAGGTCCTATTTATAATAAACTAGCTACTAGGGTTTACAGAAGTAAGTAATTGATGCATAAATCCACTTCCGGGGCCCACTTGGTGTGTGCTTGGGCTGAGCTTGAGTGTTGCACGTGTAGAGGTCCTTCTTGGAGTTGAACGCCAGCTTTTGTGCCAGTTTGGGCGTTCAACTCTGGTTTTGGCTCCTTTTCTGGCGCTGGACGCCAGATTTGGGCAGAAAGCTGGCGTTGAACGCCAGTTTACGTCATCTATTCTTGGCCAAAGTATGAACTATTATATATTGCTGGAAATTCCTCGATGTCTACTTTCCAACGCAATTAGAAGCGCGCCATTTCGAGTTCTGTAGCTCCAGAAAATCCACTTTGAGTGCAGGGAGGTCAGAATCCAACAGCATCAGCAGTCCTTCTTCAACCTCTGAATTTGATTTCTGCTCAAGTCCCTCAATTTCAGCCAGAAAATACCTGAAATCACAGAAAAACACACAAACTTATAGTAAAGTCCAGAAATGTGAATTTAACATAAAAACTAATGAAAACATCCCTAAAAGTAACTAGATTCTACTAAAAACATACTAAAAATAATGTCAAAAAGCGTATAAATTATCCGCTCATCAACAGCCAATATCCATGAAGTATTTGTAATACCCTATCACATAGAGCTTTACACTTAAGTCGTAATACAGAGGTGGTGAGGTATTACAACCTCTAAGAATAAAATATATATGTAGATATAGTTGAAAAAATTTATAACTAGGAGTCTTGAAGAAAGGTTTAAGCAAAAACCACAAAAAGAAAAGCGCATTACACTCATAAACGTAAAATTGGAGAAAAGATAAGGGTAAGACGTGAATATATTGACGGGCGAAAAATTGACGATTAAGAATTTAATATAAAAAATAGCGTTGCAAGTACAGTTCTTAACCGATGAAAATTCCGCTTATCAATTTAAAAAGAGTTGTCACAATTTTAGAATAAAAATACTGGGAGTAGAATTCCCAGGTCGTCTCCCAACAAGTTGACAAAAGAGTGCTATTTTATTGGTCAGAAATTTTCCGAGAAATTTTAAGAGTTGGAGAATAGAAAAATAAATGATTGTAAATTAAAGCAATGAAAATTAGCAAGAGAATTTATATAATCAAAATAAAAACCCTTGACCGGGAGAAGATAAATTAGAAGTTCTGTCCTTGTTGAACTTTCCCAAGTGTAATAGTAAGAGGTTGTTGTTTTTATTTAGTTAACCCTTACCGAATAAAGGAAAGTCAAGTAATTGAGCTAACTCTTATTCACAAGTTCTAATCTTCTCCTGTGGAAGGATTAGCGTTAGTGAATAGAGAATTAGCCAACAACATCCAATTAAAATTAGCACTTGAGTATTCCAACTCAAGGGTCTCCTTTTAATCAACTCCCAAGTCAAGTTGGGAGTTTACTCCATTGACATGAATGCTATTTTCATAAATCATAAAAGGGAATAAAAAGAAGACATGATAAACTAAATAATAACTGAAAATCAATTAAAGGTAACAATAGTTCTTTGCATTAATTAATCCCAAAATAAAAAATATCCATACTTAAATCTGAACAGGGTTAATGGGTGATTAAAAGAGTAAAGGAATAAGAAAACAAACTAGAATAATGGAAACTTCAACAGAGGTAGTGACTCTTCTCAATATCCAGATCAAAAGCATAAAACTCTAAAACTATGAATGTGAAGAAACCTAGAGGAAGTAGTCTTTTCTCTCTAAGATTCAAAACTAAAACTAAAAAAAATATGTGAATGAGAATGTGTGTTGAGTCTCTACTTGTCCCCTAGCTCTAGTTTATGTTTCTGGGCCGAAAACTGGGTCCAAACTCAGCCTAAAATCGCCCCCAGCATCTTCTGAGATTTCTGCACGTGGCGCACGTCACGCGTACGCGTCGATGGTCATCTTCGCGTGTCACGCGTACGTGTCAGGTACGCGCACGCGTCGCTGTGGAAATCTCCAAATCACGCGCACGCGTCAGGTACACGCACGCGTCGATCCTCGCTGGTTATCTCCTTTATTTCTTGTACTCCTTCCATTTATGCGAGCTTCCTCTCCATCCTCTAAGCCATTACTGCCCCATATAGCCTGAAAACACTTAATACACAGATCATGGCATCGAATGGTATAAAGGAGAATTAAAATACACAATATAAAGGCTTAGGAAGCAAGTTTTCAACCATAAAATGAAATTTGGAAGGAATTGTCAAATCATGCAAATTGTATGAAAAAGTATGCAAAGACTTGATAGAAACCACTCAAATTAGCACAAGATAAACCATAAAATAGTGGTTTATCAATCTTCCCACACTTAAACATTAGTATGTCCTCATGCTAAGCTCAAGGAGACAAAAGGAATGAATGGGGGAAAGTAAGACTCATGAGATGCAACCTATGTATGTGAATGTGATGTTTCTATCTACTTGGTTAAAGGTAAACAAGTTCTCCAAGACAAAGAAAACAAATCAGATTCCACTAATTCAAATCACTCAATAAAAGACAAGTACTTGTAAGAAGATAGCTCATGAAAGCAGGGAACATAGAATCAAGCATTGAACCCTCACTGGTAGTGTATATGCACTCTAATCACTCAAGTGTCTAGGGTTAATCCACTCTACTCTTCTCTAGTCATGCTTTCTAAAACTTGTTCTTCATCTAACCAATCAACAAATATTTAGTATACCAATGCAAACATCATGAGGTCTTTTCAAGGTTGTAATGGGGCTAAGGTAAGGGTGAGGATATATGTATGGCCAAGTGAGCTATAATATGAATCTTTGACTAACCTAAGCTCTCACCTAACACACACACACTCTATGTAATTCTAAAATCATTCCTAGCTACCTAAAATTTCTCTTTTGTATATTTCACATACTCATGTATCAGATTTTCTTTAATTTCACCACATATGCATTGATCTTTTATTAAACTTAACATTGGGGTAATTTTGTCCCCTATTTATTTATTTATTTATATTGCAATAATTTTTTTTTGAACATGAAAGAAAACATAACATATCAATGCACATAGTTTTTCTGGTTTCACATGAGTATGCACCCAAACTCCCTAATACTTTTGTCAATAAAACACAGCACAATTTCATCATCAACCTAAGTTCCCACAGTTCTCCACACTTAATTAATACACAATCTCTATCTTAAGCTAACCAAAGATTCACTTGGGGTAATTAATTATTTTTCCACTTAAGGCCAGTGATGTGGTAAAATATAGAACAAATGGGGATTAAAAGGCTCAAGGTGGCAAACAAAGGTAATTGAAATGGTAGGCTATTTGGGATAAGTGAGCTAATAACAAATGATGGCCTTAATCATATGTATGCATGTAAATACACTAAACAATGGACATATAGAATGGAACAAACTATAGATTACAATCATAGAGAAGAAAACACACAAGAGTAAAAATTATGGTTAAATAATGTAACCATATAATTAAGCTCAAATCTCACGGGTTGTGTGTTCTTAGCTGTAAACTATGTTCCAAATTACAATCTTCAAACAAGTTTAACACGAAATTTTCAATTTAAATTAGTGAAATATTATAAAATAGGTCTTGAAAAGGAACTCATTACTTTAACCAAGCAGAACATTCATGCAAGCAATCATTATCATGCAATCTATCCTATCTAATAAAAGAAAAAGTCAAGTGTTGGTGTTAAGAGAGAGAGATTACCTTTGGAAGTTAAGGACTGACCTCCCCACACTTAAGGCTTGGCACGGTCCTCCGTGCCATCAGTAAGGAGCAAGGTAGGGCTGGAAGTATCACCTCTACTGTCTGGTTTGCCATAGCTCCCTGTGCTATTGGATGAAGGGGAATCCGGGGTGTCCTTCTGTTCCGGAGGTGGGTGAGTACCAACTAGGAGTTCCTTCAGATAGTTGTAGTGGCGCTTGTTACGGCGCTCCATTTGCTCCATCCACCGGTCTTGCTAGTCGAACCTCTCAAGGATCTGAAGGAACATCTGATGAGTGGATGGTGCTTGTGGTATGGATAATGGTGGAGTAGAAGAAGGAGGAGTATCCAAAGATGGGCCTGCAGGCCGACTCGCAGAGGGAACTGGTGGCCTGATGTACTTCCCATTCGGGACATACTGGTCGGTCCTAGGGATCATGAACTTCGTGTCTCCTGCCCGATAGGCAACACCTGCTGCAGAGACTAAATCTGAAACCAAGGCGGAGAAAGATAGGTTACCCACAATCTGTACATGTCCCATTGCTTGCCGGATGTGTCGGGGCATGTTGAGGGGTTGCTCTGTTAGGATGCACCAGATGAGGATAGCCATGTCCGCTGTGAAGGTGGACTCGTGAGTACTCGGAAAGATATAGTGGGATATAATCTGGGCACACACGCGAGCCTCCAATGTAAGTGATTGGGCTGAGATGCTCTTGGATTTTGACCGATGCTGCCCATAGATCCAGGTGCTGCCAGGTTGGGCTATAACTCCAAGAATGCTATCCCAGTCAAACTGATACATCTAGCGCTTAATAGAGGCTTCTTGATATGCATCCAATCCCTCTGGACTAGGTGGAAGATCCAGTGCTCGCTGTATGGCACTCTCGGAGACAGGAACTTGCTGCTGACGAACATAGACAGTCTGCAGGGTAGGCGAGTAGAAGTTAGAGTAGAATTCAACTACCCATGATAAGTTGGCCTCTCGCGGCTGCCTCTTCAAAAATTTTCACTATCTCCTCTCTATGCGGGGCTCCACAAAATCAACAAAGTGTGTTGGGACAATGAGTATATGCTCATTGTTGTAGTTTCTCTCGGCTAGGATGGGGAACATCTGTTCGCAATAATGGTTAGTGAACCGTGTGGAGTCCCATGCGGGAAAGGCTTTCTCTGCTTCATCAAGTTTAATGATCCTCTTCACCCTCTTTGTTGGTGGCTTGACGCTTGTAGATAGAAGCGCCTTAGCTGGAGTTCTCTTGGTTCCTCGCCTTGCTGGTGTCTTGTCAATGGCTTTCTCTTTTCCTTTCTTGGTACCCATGCCTAAGGAAGAAAGAAAGAGGGGGAATGTTAAATATAGATAACTAAAGAACCGGAAGGAAGAAATTCCAAATGAGAATGAATGCCAAAGAAAAGATGATAGCTTAAATACATGGTAGCTACAACATATAGGTAAGACATCAATTAAGATCAAGAAGGCAATTCATAATAATTAGATGCAAGAGGGTAAAAGCATGCAAGTAATAGGCATGATAAGCATAACTTAAGCATCAAGTATTAAATGTGCCAAATTAAGAGCACTTGTATGATGACAATTGTGAATGATAATCTCAAATATATGTGGAGAACAAGTGTTGTGAAAAAGAGGCATTAAAGTATAAGAGTAAAATAAAATAGGATTCAAAATGCCATAAAAGCTTTTTCACAAACACTTGGTGTGCAAGTGAAAATAGAAATGAAAATAATGTATCCAAATGTGTATGAGAGCCAAAATTGCATGTCAATTGTCAAATTACTCCTCATAGTGTCCACAAGTTCCAATAAAATAAAACAATACCCAAATAAAATTTCAACACCAACATAAAAATGCATGAGAAAAGAATGAAAAAGAAACCATCAATAACTGAGCTAAAAGAAAAATTACGAAGAAAGAAAAATAAATAAATGCAATAATTTAAAGAAGAGCGAAAGACTAAAGGAAGGGAAGAAAAGAACCTGAGGTAGAAGATAAAAAAAAGGGGGAAAGAATGTAGGAGATAATAAGAAGGAATAAGGAAGAAGAAGGAAGAAGGAAAAAGAAATAAGATTGAAAAAGAATTAGGATTGGGGGAGGGGATAATTGAAATCTGGCGGTGCACTAGTTTAATTGTGCGTTGCATGCGACGCGTACGCGTGCAACACGCGTACACGTGGGTCGCGAAAATTGGATAGTGACGCGTAAGTGTCTGGCACGCGTGTGCGTGCCTTTGGTTGTGCGAATCGGGCGAAGGCAGCCACGCGCACGCACAACTCTCTGTTTGTTCTGGGCTGGGGGCTAAAATTGCATACGACGCGTGCGCGTCAGGCACGCACATGCGTGGATGGCCATTAAGGAAAAATGATGCGCACGTGTCAGGGACGCGTACGCATGATGGGGTTTGTGCTTCTAGCACAGTTCCAGCCTCAAACCATCATAACTCTCTGCCCAAACACCCATTTATGCCGATTTCCAGGGTCACGCGTACGCGTCAGGAACGCTTACGTGTGGACTGCTGAAAGCACAAGCGACGCGCACGCGTGAGGGATGTGTACACGTGGGCTTGCATGTGCGCAAGGCACGCTTCCAGCGCCACTCCTGCCCAACTCTCTGTTCAATTCCTTGGTGGTGCAAATTCACGCATGACGCGTACGCATCGAACACCATTTTTTTATGCAGAATACAGAATACAGATGATTATGCAGAAATTATGAATGAATACTGTGAAAAATAAAATAAAATAAAACTAAGAATGAAAAGGGACGATCATACCATAGTGGGTTGTCTCCCACCTAGCACTTTGCTTTTACGTCCTTAAGTTGGACGGTCCACAAGCTCAATCTTCTGCTATTGGTGGATCCTCCAAGGGGAAGACCTCTAGCTCTTTATTATCCTTCATTTTCTCACCATAATACAGCTTTAAGCGATGTCCATTGACCTTGATGAATTTGAAACTTGAAGAATGACTCAGGTGAAAGACTCCGTATGGCTCTGCCTTTTCCACCCTATAGGGGCCTTCCCATCTTGAACACAGCTTGCCTGGCATGAGCCTCAGCCTTGAATTGTAAAGGAGAACTAGCTCCACAGGTCTGAACTCTCTTCTCTTGATATGCTTGTCATGCACAGCCTTCACCTTCTCTTTGTATAGTTTGGAGTTGTCATATGCTTCGAGTTGAAGGGTCTCCAGTTCTGCTAGTTGTAGCTTCCTTTCAGTACCAACCTTCTCAAATCCCATGTTGCATTCCTTTACAGCCCAGAAAGCCTTGTGTTCCACCTCCACTGGGAGGTGACAAGCCTTTCCGTATAATAGGCGGAAGGGACTCATCCCGATGGGTGTCTTGTATGCTGTTCGATAAGCCCAGAGCGCATCAACAAGTCTGGTGCTCCAGTCCTTCCTATGAGGCTTGACTATCTTCTCCAGTATGCGCTTTATCTCTCTGTTAGACACCTCAGCTTACCCATTAGTCTGAGGGTGGTAAGCTGTTGCTACCTTGTGCACAATGCCATATTTCTTCAGTAGACCTGTTAATCTCCTGTTACAAAAGTGAGTGCCTTGATCACTCACGATTGCTTGTGGTGATCCAAAGCGACAGATAATATAATTTCTAACAAAGGAGACAACAATGTTAGCATTATCAGTATGGGTAGGAATTGCTTCCACCCATTTAGAAACATAATCTATAGCTAACAATATGTATAAGAAACCACTGGAGTTTGAAAATGGACCTATGAAGTCAATACACCAAACATAAAAAATTTCACAGAACAACATCAGTTTTTGGGGCATCTCCTCCCTCTTGGATATATTTCCAAACCTTTGGCATGGGGAACAAGATTTACAGAAGGCAGTTGCATCCTTAAAAAGAGTGGGCCACCAAAATCCACAGTCTAAGACTTTTCTAGTTGTTCTTTGAGGGCCAAAATGTCCACCACTCTCAGAGGAGTGGCAGGCCTCTAAAATTGACTGGAATTCTGATTGAGGCATACACCTTCTAATTATCTGGTCAGCACCATACCTCCATAAATATGGGTCATCCCATATATAATATTTGGACTCACTTTTCAGCTTGTCCTTTTGATGCTTAGTAAAATTAGGAGGAAATGTATGACTAACTAGATAATTAGCTATAGGTGCGTACCAAGGAACTACTTCAGATGTTGCATGCAAGCTATCAAATGAAAAAGCATCATTGATAGGAGTGGAGTCACTCTTAATGTGCTCTGAGCGACTCAAGTGGTCTGCCACCAAATTCTGGGAACCACTCCTATCTTTGATTTCTAAATCAAATTCTTGCAGCAAAAATATCCAACGTATTAACCTTGGTTTGGACTCTTTTCTAGCTAATAAATATTTTAGAGCTGCATGGTCTGAGTATACTACCACTTTGGTACCAAGTAAATAGGCTCAGAATTTATCCAGAGCAAAAACAATAGCTAGAAGCTCTTTTTCAGGTGTAGTATAATTAGACTGAGTAGCGTCTAAGGTCTTAGAATCATAAGCAATTATGAAAGGGTCCTTACCTTTGCGCTGAGCCAGCGCCGCTGCTACTGCATGGTTGGAGGCATCACACATAATCTCAAAAGGCTGGATCCAGTCTGGTCCTCTCACAATTGGAGCTTGAGTCAAGGCGATCTTCAGCTTATCAAACGTTTCCATGCAGTCCTCACTCAACTCGAACTCAACATCCTTCTGTAGCAGTCTGGATAAAGGCAAGGCTACCTTACTGAAGTCCTTGATAAATCTCTGGTAGAAACCTGCATGACCAAGGAACGAACGGACTTTCCTCACAGAAGAGGGGTAAGGTAAACTAGAAATCACATCTACCTTTGCTGGATCTACAGAAATACCAGTATTAGAAACAACATGTCCTAGAACAATACCTTGTTTTACCATAAAATGATATTTTTCAAAATTTAATACAAGGTTTGAACTGACACACCTGTCTAATACTCTAGCTAAACTATCCAAGCAAAGGTTAAATGAATCATCATACACACTAAAGTCATCCATGAAAACTTCCATACAGTTCTCAATAAGATCTAAAAAAAATACTCATCATGCACCTTTGGAAAGTAGCCGGTGCATTACATAAGCCAAAAGGCATCCTCTTGTATGCATACGTTCCAAAGGGACATGTAAAAGTAGTTTTCTCCTGATCTTCAGGAGCTATATGAATTTGAAAATAGCTAGTGTAACCATCTAGAAAACAGTAGTGTGATTTACCTGACAGGCGATCAAGCATCTGATCGATGAAGGGCAGGGGGTAGTGATCCTTGCGAGTAGCCTGGTTGAGGCGCCTATAATCAATGCACACTCTCCAGGAATTCTGCACTCTAGTTGTCAGGAGCTCTCCATGCTCATTCTTCACTGTTTTGACTCCAGACTTCTTGGGCACCACTTATACTAGGCTGACCCATTCACTATCTGAGATGGGGTAGATGATGTCAACTTCAAGCAGCCTGGTCACTTCTTTCTTGACAACTTCTAAGATGGTGGGGTTCAGTCTCCTTTGAGGCTGATGGACAGGCCTTGCTCCCTCTTCTAGAAATATTCGGTGCTCACAAACTTGAGAGCTGATGCCTACTATATCCGCCAAGCTCCACCCAATCGCTTTCTTGTGTCTTCTCAGCACACTAAGCAGCTACTCCTCCTATTGGAAAGTGAGTTCCCTTGCAATAATGTTTGGGAGCTTCTGATTATCCTCAAGGTAAGCATACTTGAGGTGGGGTGGAAGAGGCTTCAATTCCATTTTCTGCTCATGGCTAGGCACTTGATCATCTGGTGCTAGTGTTGGTGACAAGGTGTCTTCATCTTGTTCAGAGGGTTTCCCCACACTTGCACCTTGCTCCATGTGCATCTCTTCTACTTCTTCTTGGTGAACTGTAGCTACAGTTTCATCAATGATGTCGCACTGAAAGACAGAGTGATCTTTTGGAGGATGCTTCATGGCTTCATCCAGGTTGAAACTCACTGCTCTGTCATCTATCTCAAAAGAGTAAGTTCCTGATAAGGCATCCAATTTGAACCTTAAAGTCTTCAGAAATGGCCTTCCAAGGAGGATGGAAGATGGTCTTCCTGAGTCATTAGGGGACATCTCCAAAATATAGAAGTCAATAGGGAATATGAGCCCCTTAATTCTCACCAGCATGTCCTCAGTAATTCCAACCACCGAGATTATATTTTTATCTGCCAAAACAAAACGTGCTGTCGAACTTTTTAAGGGAGGGAGCCTCAAAGCATCATATACAGATAATGGTATAATACTCACACACGTGCCTAAATCACACATGCAGTCAGAAAATTTTACACCCTCTATAGTAATAGTAACCATGCATGGACCTGGATCACTACATTTTTTCGGTATATCACCCATTAAAGCAGAAATAGAGCTACCTAGAGGAATAGTTTCTAAATCTTGTATTCTATCTTTATTCATGCATAAATCTTTTAAAAACTTTGCATATTTAGGTACCTGGCGAATGACATAAAAAAGGGGAATAGTTACCTCAACCTTTTTGAAGATCTCCACCATCTTGGGATCGAGCTCCATCTGCTTTTTGGACTTTCTAGCAAGGTGTGGGAAGGGGATGGGAATCACTTCTCTTGTAACTTCATCTTCATTTGGTGTTCCATCCCTTGGTTGAACTACTTCTTCTTCAACCATGTCTTGTATTTCATCTTCCTCTTCAACATCCTCTACCTCAACAATGTCTTCAACTTGAATGTCTTCCTTTGAGCTTGGCTCCTCATGATTCCTCTCTTGTAGCGTGGTTCCAGACCTCAAAGTAATGACATTGATTCCACCCTTTGGGTTAGGTAAGGGTTGAGAAGGAAGTGCACTGGAGCTTGAAGGTTGATTATTGGGGGTAGTTAATGAATCTATCCAGGATATGAGAGCTTATATGGTGGAGCTAAGACCATTTATGGAAGATTTAATTGTATTCTGAATGTCTTGTTGGCCTTGCGCAATAGAGTGAAGCATCTCGTCATAGAGGAAGAAGGGGGGGTAAGTGATTTGAGGGGCCTGCTGTTGGTTGTTCTGAGGTACCTGGGATTGTCTTTGGTGAGGTGCTCGGTAAGGCTGGTTTTGGTTCTGCTGTCTGTTGTTGTTGTTCCACCTCTAATTTTTACTGTTGTCTTTGCCTCCTCTGTTGTAGTTGTCCCTCCATCCTTGGTTGGAATTGTCTCTCCATCCCTGGTTGAAATTATCTCTCCATCCCTGGTTGGAGTTGTCTTGCCAACCTTGATTGTAGTTTCCACCTTGGTTATAATTGCTACCTTGTTGATAGTATCCTTGATTCGGGTGGTCATAGAAATTATGGGTAGCTGCCAAGGTGTTGTCTTCTTGTTGGAGCTACGGATACTCAACTGTGTAATGAGTATAGCAGGCACATATTCCACACACTCTCTGAGGAACCAACTGTTGACACTATTGTTGTGGGGGAGGTTGAGGTTATTGTTGATTTAGCTGTAGCTGCTTCAGTATGTTGGTCATCTCTCTCAGAGTCTGTGTGAGAGCAGCAGTCTCACTACTAGAGAAAATCTCTGCAATAGCCTTAGGATGGTTGTTCCTGTGCCTGACATTCCGTGTAGACTCAGCTAGATCGGTGATTAGTTGCCACGCTTCTGTCGCCGTCTTGTATTTCTTCAGAGAGCCATTACTCGCAGCATCTAATGTAGTATTGTCTTGAGGCTTCATGCCTTATGTGAAATAGCTAATCAACACCAACTAGTCGATCTTGTGGTGGGGACATAAGTCTAGGAGATTCTTGAAGCGTTCCCAATACTCATAAAGAGTCTCTGATTCGCCTTGAATAATGCAGGAAATTTCTTTCCTCAGTCTATCTGTAACTTCAGCCAGAAAGTATTTTTCCAGGAACTCCCTTCTAAGCAGATCCCAATCAGTAACAACTGCTTCAGGTTGCGTGTAGAACTACTCCCTTTCCTTTCCCTCAAGAGAAAACGGGAAGGCATATAGCCAAATAGTAGTCTCATCTGCACCATGACGCCTAGTAGTTGAGCAGGCTGTCTAAAAATCTCTGAGGTGCTTGATAGGCTCTTGAGCAGGTAAGCCATGAAACTTGGGCAGTAGGTTGATTAGTGCAGTCTTTAGTTCAAAATCTGTAGCCAGATTTGGGTGACGCGCTTGATACGGTTGCAGTGTAAAGTCTGGAGTTCCTGCTTCCTGGAGAGTAATCCTTCTGGGCTCCGCCATATTACCTGCACATAAATTAGCAGAATTAGTAGAAGAGGAGCTTGTTTCTTCCTCAAATGGCACTTCAGATTCGCTCTCAGATAAGACTGGTGAATTGGTAGTAACCACTTCACCACCCTCAGAGGCTAACCGACACCGAGCTCGCCTAATACGTGAAATAGTTCTTTCAATTTCAGGATCAAACGTGGCTAAGCTCGAATCAGGTAGTGAACACGTCATTCAATGAAAGAAACATACAGCTCATGTAATAAAATAAAATATGCAAATATGCAAAATAAAAATATTTACACCAACCAATAATTTAGCACACTATTGCAACTCCCCGGCAACGGCACCAAAAATTGACGGACGGAAAATTACCGATTAAGAATTTAATATAGAAAATAGCGTTGCAAGTACAGTTCTTAACCGACGAAAATTCCGCTTATCAATTTAGAAAGGGTTGTCACAATTTTATAATAAAAATACTGGGAGTAGAATTCCCAGGTCGTCTCCCAACGAGTTGACAAAAGAGTGCTATTTTATTGGTCAGGAATTTTTCGAGAAATTTTAAGAGTTGGAGAACAGAAAAATAAATGATTGTAAATTAAAGCAATGAAAATTAGCAAAAGAATTTATATAATCAAAATAAAAAGCCTTGACCGGGAGAAGATAAATTGGAAGTTCTGTCCTTGTTGAACTTTCCCAAGTGTAATAGTAAGAGGTTGTTGTTTTTACTTAGTTAACCCTTACCAAATAAAGAAAAGTCAAGTAATTGAGCTAACTCTTGTTCACAAGTTCTAATCCTCTCTTGTGGAAGGATTAGCATTAGTGAATAGAGAATTAGCCAACAATGTCCAATTAAAATTGGCACTTGAGTAATCCAACTCAAGGGTCTCTTTTTAATCAACTCCCAAGTCAAGTTGGGAGTCTACTCCATTGACATGAATGCCATTTTCATAAACCATAAAAGGGAATAAAAAGAAGACATGATAAACTAAATAATAAATGAAAATCAATTAAAGATAAAAATAGTTCTTTGCATTAATTAATCCCAAATAAAAAATATCCATACTTAAATCTGAACATGGTTAATGGGTGATTAAAAGAGTAAAGGAATAAGGAAACAAACTAGAATAATGGAAACTTCAATGGAGGTAGTGACTCTTCTCAATATCCAGATCAAAAACATAAAACTCTAAAACTATGAATGTGAAGAAACCTAGAGGAAGTAGTCTTTTCTCTCTAAGATTCAAAACTAAAACTAAAAACTATGCGAATGAGAATGTGTGTTGAGTCTCTGCTTGTCCCCTGGCTCTAGTCTGTGTTTCTGGGCCGAAAACTGGGTCCAAACTTAGCCCAAAATCGCCCCCAGCATCTTCTGAGATTTCTGCACGTGGCGTACGTCACGCGCACGTCAGTCACGCGTACGCGTCAGGTACACGCATGCGTCGCTGTGCAAATCTCCAAATCACATGCACGTGTCAATCCTCGCTGGTTATCTCCTTTATTTCTTGTGCTCCTTCCATTTATGCGAGCTTCCTCTCCATTCTCTAAGCCATTACTGCCCTATATAGCCTGAAAACACTTAACACACAGATCACGGCATCGAATGGTATAAAGGAGAATTAAAATACACAATTTAAAGGCTTAGGAAGCAAGTTTTCAACCATAAAACAAAATTTGGAAGGAATTGTCAAATCATGCAAATTGTATAATAAGTGTGCAAAGACTTGATAGAAACCACTCAAATTAGCACAAGATAAACCATAAAATAGTGGTTTATCATATATACAAAGAGTTGAATACCAAAATATATAATATCAAGCTCCGGATGCAACCTGCAAAACTAAGACTGGACAGAGTATAAATACATATATAACCATAAGTATATATCCCAAGATAACCCAACATGCATAAAGAAAACACCTAGTTCTCCAAAAAGCCTCTAAGAGGTTTTTACATCATTTATCTATATATACACGTAGGAGAATCTATGAACAGAAAATATATGACAGACAATTCCAAAATATAACTTCCCAACATCGCTTGCCAGAGAAGCCTCCAGATGCTCACCGAGGCACATCTCAACCTGCATCTGAAAACAACAACATAGATGTGGAATGAGAACCGGAGATTCTCAATATGGTAATGGTGCCCACATACATAATATATAAGGTCCCGGGAAAGCCAAGGTGATTCTAGAACTTCGACACTCAGATTTAAATCTTAAAGTTTATAAATGAAAAACCATAAACATGGTAGGTTATCTAAGGTTCTTATTTCTAATTCCTTTCTAACTTAAGCCCTAACTTTCGCCTTCCTCCAATCCTCCAAAACTCCGATGCACAGACAAGCAATACAGACAAAGCAAACACAAGTAGGATACAGATATAACAGGTAGCAAATATAGCAGGTAAGCATAGTAATTACATAGGCAAGCCCAATTAATACACAATCAAACAAAACACACATATGCATATGATGTATGCCTGCTCTATGAATGATGAGTCTCATCTGTCGGTTATACAGCCAACTCGACATATCCGGTAGCTAACCCGGATATCGTCCTCTTGAAAACTGGTGAGCGGTACAGTACCACGATCCTCACCTAGTGGGCGGTAAACCACCTCGATCCCCACATACATTTTCAATTGGAAAACAGTACACACATGGGCGGTAAATAACCACGATTCTCACAAAACAATTTCTTATCAAATGTGGTGGGCGGTAAATAACCACGATCCCCACAAAACAATTTCATATCAAATTCATCATCTTCATCATTCAATTCATTCAACAATTATCATCATCACACCTCCCATTCTGTTCATCAATAATTTATACTCAAAACATAATTCTCTTCTTAACTAAGTAAAACTCAAAACATAATACTTTTCTTGATAAATTAAACTCCAACATAATACTTTTCGTAATAAATCAAGTTCCAAAACATAATGCATTTCCTTTCTTTATAAATCAAAGTCACATAATATAATTCTTTTATCCATACTTGTCTAAATAATACTTCAAACTAAATCTCTAATTTTTATAAAAATTTCAGCAGCATCTCCTTTAAAATTTGGACTTTGCCATCCTTCTCGGGTCCCAACCAAACCACCTTTCAAATTCTTTTCAAATCATTTCTAATAAGACAAACCAATTCCAATATCAAAATCATTTCCAACTCTCAATTCATTCATTATTCAACACACACACACACACACACACACACACACACACACACAACACATATATATAAACATATAACTCAACCAATCCTCAATCTTTCATTATCAATACTCACATTCATCAATAATCATTCATCAACTCCCATCAACAACTTTAATTAACATAATTTCTACAACCAATTCAATAATATCATCATTCATAAACTCATTCACAATATAGTTTCATATTTCCATCAAGGTTACTAGCATTAATATATTCCCACATTTCCAACCTATCCTATGGTCAGTTAGCCTATATTTTGACAAAACATTATATATTATCTACGAGAAACCAAAACCATACCTTGGCCGATTCCTCCCTAAGTTTGAAACACCTCAAAAACCTCTCATTTCACAAGCTCTAAACTTCCAAACGTCAATTCCTCAAGCTTAATCACCCGGATTTTATTCCAAACCATCCAATTAAACTCCAAATCAATAAGAACATAATCTAATTCATACAATATCACTATAATCAACATAGAGTTCACTAAATTGAAAATTTACCAAAGAAATAGGAGTTTCTTACCTTACCCACAACTCAAATGAATAAAACTCAATAGTTTTCTCAAGCTAACTCAAGCCTAAAACATCAAAATCACATAATCTATCAAACTCAAAACCATAAATTTCGAAATTAGGGAAGAGTGACTGAGTAAGAAATTTCTAGGGATTCTTACCAAATTGATATATAGTTTTTGTAGAGAATTTTAAGACAAACGCGTGGTCGCTGACGGCTCGTCAATCGGAGCTCCGGATTGAAAGTTACGGACGATTGAATTTTGGAGACGTTAAGGGTTTCGATTACGCTCTTTCTCCTCTCTTCTTTCAGCGTATTAAAGTGAAAAATGAAGGAGAAAGCTTCGGTTGGAAGCTTATATAGGTTGGGTCTCAGGCCGGTTTAGCCTAGTCTAATTGGTTCAGTCCGTTGACTCGGTTTTGGACCAAAATATTTAAAATTAGTGTCAAAATTCGTATTTTTAATATTTCTTTTTCTCTAAACTATAAAATTTAATTTTCTAATATCTTTGAATAATAATTAATTTATTATCTCATTATATATTAATTTTCTAGAGTTTACAGTATTCCTACAACCACAAAATAAATAATTTTAAAACTTATAATTACTAATTACAAGATGAAAGTAATAAAAAAATTAACTTCTAAAAGGAATAAAAAATTTAATCTTATACTTTGCTATCTATCATTTGATATAATTCTTGAAAATCATTCGTTGTCAGCAAACGTGAAGATGAGCTCTCAACTTTTCTATTTTTAGTAATACCATCAGGAAATCTAATCTGAATTAAACCTTTCTGAAAATCGACAGACTTAAAAATTTTAAAATAAACCAAATATTTAACCAAATTAAATATAAATAAAAATAGTAACATAACTAAAGCATAAAACAAGGATTTAGATTCTAAAAATATTACACCGATCACCTTTTTATCATGCATGAAAGCAGCAGCTTCAAAAAGATTAACCAATGATATATCATCACAAATCCAATGAACCATATACATACTTGTGTTATACTGATATCCTAGAGGTCGAGGATCAATCATGAAAATTGTAACGACCTACATTTTTAAAAATCTAAATATAAAAAAGTTAAAATTTATTTTATAAATTGGAGTTTCTTATTTTTAAAAATTATTTTATTATAAGTAATTAAATTAATTTTATAACTATTTAAGTTCAATTAAATTTAGATTCTTATATATATTTTTATTATAATAAAATATTTTATATAATTAAAACTATAATCTTAGTAATTTATAAATAATAAAATTATATATTTTTTTTAATTTGAGTAATTGATATTTTTAATTTAGAAATAAAGTTTAGTTAATAATATTATTATCAAGCTATATATCCGCCGATATGAGTAAATATCGATACTTTTTGGTGAACTTAGTTTTGCTAATGCTTCACTGTATATCTTTTATGGTTATATTACTAATGTCATTTATATTAGTAACTTGTATATTATTACTTGTATTTTAATATATCCAGTTTATATAGTTATCCGTTTAAGATATTTATAACTTGACCTGCTGACTCAGCAGCTTAAGAAGGTGACACCCAAGCTCTTGTGACACCTAATCTAGTTTCATTCATTAATCATCATCACCAATCTCTCATAATCACTCTTAAACGTTACAAGAAGGAAGAAAAGAGAGAGAGAAATGGACCGTGAGTGAGAAAGAGAATCCATGGCACCTCCGAGCTTCGGACTTCGATTTCTTGAGATTTGTAACTCCAATAAAAAATTTAATTCGATAAAAGTATTCGTATCCTCTTCCTCTACATATTGGCATCACTTTTGTTCGGTAGAAGTTGACAGTAACATAGCTCCCTTCCCCTTGAGTTTGGCTAATTTGAGTTCTAGGAGGCACAAACGATTTCTGACATTTTCTTCTTCAGCAGCTCGATCAAAAAGCTTCTCCAGAGTTTTCGTTATTTTGATTTCATATGAAGGTAGGGTTTGATAATTTTATAATAATTAAATATGAATTTTATCAGTGAATGTTGGTTTGATTGATTATTGTTGAGTTTGATTGAGTTTTATGTCGAAATTTTGTTGAATTATGGTTGTTACTTGTGAATTGTTGTTCGACCATGAAGAACAGCCCAAATGGGGGTTATTTTGATAATTTTGGGCCTGTTGTGAATGAGAATTATTGATTAAAATCGATGAGGTTTGATGACCGAGATATTAAATAAAAAACGGTGAAAGATCGGTAATAGTAAAGTTTAAAAAATGGACTTAAAACTCAAGTTGAAAACTTGAAGAATTTTGGAAATGAGATTCAGTTCTTTAGTAAAGTTAAAATTAGAAAAATAAAGTTTATATTTGAAATTAAAATAGTAATTTAATAGAAATTGAAGTTAGTTTTGTAATTATATACGTTTTGGGGTATTTTGGTTAATAAATAAAGTACAGGGATAAAATGGATATTTTATAAAAGCATAGGGTTACTTTTATAAATATTGAGATATGTGAGGTTTCAAATATAATTTTATAAAAATTTTGGGTTAAAAAAGAAGTATTTAAAAGTTTGGAGTTTAAAACATAGATAATAAGAGTTTAGAAATAAAAGCTTTAGGAAGCTAAGTTTTTAATATTATTAATATTATTATAAGTCAGAGAAGGGCAAATAGAGTGATCTTAAAAGATTTAGAGAACGCAAACTTAATTAAAGTACTTTATAATTCTTTTTCATAAGACACTTAGGGAAATGCGAGGGAATAATGCGAAGATAAATTATATTATGGAATGATAGAAAAGAAAAGAAAAGGAAAAAAAAATATTAAAGAACCTCTACCACAGGAGAGCAGAGAGTAGAGAGAAAATATTAAAAGAATCTAAAGAACCTCTGCCACAGGAGAGTAGAGAACAGAAAAGAAAAGAAAGAAAGAACAAAAAGAAAATGAGATAAGCAGAGATATTGTTTGGCACTGAGAAAGAGCTGAGATGATTGTTTACCTGCTGAAAACGAGCAGAGATATGGTGGTGAGTCTACTGAAATTTACTTTCCAGAGATACATCGGCCAATCCAGGGGATGGTCGCACCTGTAAAACCGAGGTTGCTTATAGAGGTTATGTTTGCATACATCGGCTCAAGAGAGTCGCACCTGTAAGACAGAGGTTGCTTACAGAGGTTATGACACTGGAAACGAAACTCAGACAAAGGTTGTTGGGTTACGTCGGGAGCGAGTCGAACTTGACAGATGAGCTCATTACCTACACTAGGGATAAACATGCATCATACTTGTTTGCGCATATTTGTTTGTGAGTGTGTTTCTTGTGATTGTGGGTGTGCTATATGATTGCTTGATTTCTGTGCGTGTCCTTTATTTTTTAAGTCTAAATATATTCTATTGCCCGTTGCTGTTGGTTATGGTATTAAAATGAGTATAACTATACACCCCAACCCTACTAAGAACTCCCCAATTCTTACCCCCTATTTCCACCCCCCTTTCAACTACAGGAGCATAGAAGATTATGTTTACAAGTGGAGTTGTTAGATTTTATTTTTCCTTCATCGTTTATTATTTTGATTTTTAGAGGGGTATGACTTGTAATTGAGGTTCTTTGAATAAGTCTATGTATGTAATATATATATACTTTTGTGATTAAATGATTTAAAATAAAGTCTCCTCTTGTTTTCTTAATTAAAGTTTCAGTTCATATTCGCGAAGGCTCAATATTAAATAAAGATAGTATATAATAAAAAGATTTAGAGGTAAGTAACGCCTGAACTTTTGGTACAATCATGTAGTGCTAAAAGTTAGGGTGTTACAAAAAACCATCTTCCTTTGAATCAAATAGTTACCCAGCTCGGGAGGAACTTATGTTCAGTATTAGTTTAAATTCAAGAAAATTAAATAAGAAATGAAACAAATCTTGAGAAGGAATGTAATTACAGTGAGTCCAATGAGAAAACACATTCTATAATTAATATCAACCTACGTAAAAAATTTAAAAAATCAGGAAAAAACCATAAGAACATAAATGAACCTATTTCAAGTGTGGATTTTCATTTAGCAAAGCAGAGTATGTTTTCTTAATTATTTGAGTAATCTCGCGATCATGAAGCAGGAACACATTATTACTACCATTTGCATGAAAAATAATCACCTTAATTCGATAACTATATAATAATAACACAAAAGAAATATATAAAGATCATTTTTATGATTTAACATCTATCCAAAAAGTATGTAATTGAACAACATAAGGAATCACTTGATTTTGAAAAATCATTGGAATTAAAACAAAATTGATAGAATCAACTCTTTGTGCAAACCTGGGTATAACATCAACACATTCTAGCTCACACATGTCACAAAAAAAAAGATCCTTTAACCGCACGAGTAACTCCACCACAAAGACAAGATGAGTACCACTATTTTTGTTCCTTTATGAATGTTAGAATATAATTAGGATCAATTAGGATCAATTAGTATTATTTAGTACATAGATTGTTTTTCTTGCGGTGAAATCACCGTAGTTTTTGCACTTTTTTTAATAATAAAGATGTAATCTCATATAATAAATATTTAGATATACTAAATAATACTAATTGATCCTAATTATATTCTAACAATGGCAGAAACTATAGATCCAAGCAACAAACCATATACATCTTACATCCTATGCAGATTCCATTTTTAGAAAAGATAAACATATGATTAATAACAATAAATATGACAAAAATGCTCAATTGATAATTTTTGCAAACAATATTTCATTTTTTATGGCAGTAACAAAAAACAATTAACATTCTTAATTATTTAATAAATAAAAAAATTCACATAATAAATATTAGAATATACTGGATTGGGAGTTGCACAATTGAAACTAGTTGAAATAGAATCCAGCAACATTTCATCAGTATTGTTAGCATCAATAGAGGCATCAAATGGAATTCAACTTGTATATTTTTCTATTTCAGAGTAATAAAGATGAGCTTTACATATTGGAGTGTACATAGGTGCTTGAAAAGAATCCTACAGTATAAAGAAAAAACACCAAATCAGTACATTTACATAAAAAAATAAACGGAAAATACATTGCAAACAAAAATTGACAAATTTATATTTATGAAAGAAGCATGATATAAAGTTACAAATAGAATGTAAACATCCATTTATATGTAAATCAATACTCAACCCTAAACCTGTCTGTCTGTCATCTAGTATTGTAATAACTTTGAACATTCCACCAAATTCTTCCTTAATCAACTCCGTGAACTCAATTTTGAGAATTAATTATTTTCCAACAACAAGCTCAAAAAAAGTAGGATGCAATGGATGATTAAAATTCTGACATACACAAATAAGAAGATATAAATCACATAATGAACTAAATATAAAGACTTGAAACTGACATACAGATGGTTTTTTTAAAAAATAAACATAACTCACATTCAACTCTTTCTCAAATAGATCCATAGCGATAAAGCAAGATTTTCCAAATAACTTAGTTACAGCAGCATTAAAGAGAACAAAGATTCCACTTGAAGTGCTATCTTCTACAATTATTTTTACTCTATAGCTAAAGAAATGCATAAAAATAGTTATATATTATATTTTAAACATATAAAAAAAAGCAAAAAGCAAGAACAAATTTTGCCAATGCAAAGTTATATATATTTAAAACAATTACCTAGCAATGATAATATATGTGAATACTTATGAACGCTGTGTCCACAAACACATGAGAAAGACCACTAATGACCATCACCTACAATTTTTTTAATTTTACCCACAACAAAGAACAATCCATTTTGGAAAGAATTGAGCACATAAAATGAAATTATAAAAGTTTGGCAAATAAGACTGGTTTAAAAAATGAATTCAAGTTGAAAATATGATAGTATGAACTACACAAACGAAAAATTACCTCCATCTTTTGGTGAATTAGTTGAATTGTACGGATATGCCTCCAATCAAATGAATCATCATCAATATAGGAAACTAATGAACCATGAATATTCCTCTTAAAGCTAAAGAAATGATAAGAAGCAACATCGAGCCTATAAATAACAACAATAAATCATTAATTTATAATACTAATAGAAAAAACTTCAAAGATAGAATTAAAACAGAGAAAAATTTTAAATCAAATAACTAACCTCTCAAGAAATTTAATAGTTTCTTATAAATTTGGATTAATAAGAATATCTGAGACATTCAACACATTTTGTAGACATACTTCATCTGAATAATAAACCTAAAGATAAAACAAAAATGTAAGTACAATAACTTATTTTACAAAATAATTCAAAGATTAAAAATCCTAAGACAAAATTATTCGAGAAATCATTTGAACAATAACAGGTAATCTTTCAAATTTCATCAGAATGAAATTATCCAAAGAATCATAGCATTTTCTGAACACGTTGCATTGGACCTTTTTCCTATAAAATTTGGATTAAGAAATATCAAACTGAAAGGTATATAATAAAAAAATAATTAAATTTAAATATGATTTTTCCACAATAGAATACCCATCAGCATAGATTTCCAAAATCATTAGCTTAAGCTTCTTTCTATAGTACTCAACTTCTGTTTGCTGACGAACCGAAGTAATAACTCCTATGAAATCTGAATAGTAAAGAAATAATAGTATAACTTTAAATTAGATAAATAAAAGCTGGAACATATACCATAATCATTTATATCGACATGATTAAAATAAAAAAATTTACAAATAAAGTTAGTAGTATTACAATAACATACCTATTAGATAATCATAATCTGATTTTTTTCAAGTATTTCGAACATTGAACAAAAACTGAACCTAGAATCACAAATTTAGAGACTTGGTTCTCGTATAACACTGGTTCCTTTTTGAAAAAGTAGCTTAAAACGATGATGAGTCACCCTCATGATCCCAATATTGGGCACAATAGAGAAACTTGTCATAAAAAAAGCACCACCAACATATAAATCATCAACAAACATTGATATGTAAGATTCCTTAACGGTAGCCTGTATTTTATCCAGCTAAACTCAAGATAAAAGAAAGAAAAAAAAAAAACACAGTTATTATTTCATATTACAAAAAATATGAAAACAAAAGATTTTTATATCAATATGAATATAAAGATTTTGTAAACTTCTTACAAAAATGAAAATAAAGCTACTCACATTTTGATCCATGAGTATCATATGAAGTAATTTATCCTTATCTTCTATTAATGGATTTGTATAAAACCACAGCCTAACAATTTTCACTCTTAACCTCCATGATTCCTTCCATGCTGTAATACACTTGATCGAATCAACCATCTGTTCCATATTGTTCTGAAGTTGCATTTTGATAGTAACGGTATGAACTATGAAAGACTTTTTGTAAGACAAATAAAGAACGAAGTTTTTTTGAGAGTTTTTCTTTGCACTCTTTGAAGTCTGAATCTATATAAATAAATAAATTCACTTTAGTCAAATACTTGAGTGCAATTTTTTTATTTGATATATCAACAGCTCTTCTGAAAAACCTTCTCTACACGTTTACACCAACTCACACTAGTTCAAAAATGTGGACACTGTACACAGTTAATATGACTACACGTACCTTCTCTGTCATCTGATGCACTTCATCAAATATTGGGAAAGAACAAATTGGTTGGATAGTACCACTTCTACTTATCTTTTAATAAAAGAAAAAAGAAAAAAGAAAAACAGAAATAAATTAATTACATACATCTTCTCATGAACAAACACATAATAGGATGTTTAATTTTTTAAATAATTGATATTTTCTTTTATGAATAATAAGCTTTTATGATAATTGTTGACAAAAATATAATGTGTATTTAGATTGAAATTCATAAATGAGAGTTTGCATAAAATAGACTTTACAAAATTATTTTTTACTAAATAGATAGTAGTATAAGGGCGGATTTAGAGGGGCCAGTGGGGTCATGGGTCATGGTCCTCAAAAAATTTAAAACTTCTATATATTATATGATGATATATTTAAATTTAAAAAGTTGTTAGTCTAGTGACTAATTAGAATATTTTTTTACATTTTTTTAGGTGAACCATTTTGATTAATAAATCTTTTTTAATTGTTCCTTCTATTCTTTATTTTTTCATTAACCATTTATTTTGATGAATTCTTTTTTTATTGTTCCTCTTGGGCATATGAGAATGTACCTCCTGGGTAGACGCAATGGTTGTGGTTTCGCCCCACTTGCTCCAGGTTGGTTAGTATAGAGGCTCTCCGGGTAGACCCAAGGATTGTGGTTTTGCCCCACTTGCTCCGGGTTATGATAAACTATGTATAAAGATGCAAACATATGATGTATAAAGTGACTTTACATCCATAATGAATGATTATGAGATGTCAATAAATGAATGTGAAATGATTATCTGAGATACGAGTTTCCCTGAGTAAAGTACCGTGGCTTGCCACCACGTGTTCTAGGTTGAAACTCGATACTCTGTTGACCTTACGTCATAAGGGTGATTGGGGACGTATAAATTCCCGGGAATGGTAACCCCCATTGAGTAAAGTTATATATATGAATGTATGAATTATGAATAACAAGAGAAAAAGTTATGCATAGACTCATGGGGATGCGCGATGGGGGACAATCCAGGGTTTAGCAGCTGGACTTGTAGGGTTGGCTTGATAATCGATAGATGAGCCTCATCAGCCATAGAACAGGCATGCATCGTATGCATATTGTTTGAATTGTTTGATTATGCATTAACTGGGAATGCCTAACTGCTTATAACATGCTAATTGTTATACTTGCTATTTGTACTATTTGTATTCTACCTGTGTCTGCCTTTGTTTGCTTGTTTGTCTTTGTGATTTCATCGGAGATGGAGGAACAGAGAAAAGGCGGAGAGATTTAGGATTCTAGTTCAGTTTTAGTTAGATTTAAGGAATTAGTTTAGTTTACAAAGCCTTAGAGAACCACCCTGATTTATGGTTTCTATTTTAGTTCTTTAAGGTTTATAATCTGAGTGTCGGCGTTCTAGGATTGCCTTTGGCATTTCCAGGACCTTATATCTTATGTGTGTGGCACCTTTACCATGCTCAGAACCCTCGGTTCTCATTCCATACAATGTTTTGTTTTACAGATACAGGTCGAGAGCCACCTCGGTAGGCGTTTGGAGCTTCTGCAGCGAAGTGGATTAATCTTGGGATTTTTACTTTTGATCATTTTCTATATGTACATAGACTCTCCTCATATATAGATATACTTGTTTTATTTTGTACATCCTAGAGGTTTATGGAAAACTAGGATTTTAAACATGTATTTTGGGCTATGGGTTGTATATTCTGTATGTAAGTATTCTCCGGCCAGCATTAGCTTCGCAGGCTGAGTTAGGAGTTTGTTATTTTGTACTCTTGACCTTCTATACCTTTTCCTATATAGTTATGCTTATGAGCTTTAGATTTCTTCACACGCAAGTAATCTTGGTTCCGGGCGTTGCACTTTTTATTTTACGATTCTGCTTTATCCATTTTTTCAAGGCTCCTCGTATACTGTATCTTCTTCAATATTATTATATATATTTTTATTTTAGAGGTCGTAATACCACGCCACCTCTATTTTACATCCTATGTGTAAAGTTCTGTGTGGTAGGGTGTTACACATCACCCAATAAAATTTTCAATCCCTTTTTATACCTCACACGTGATATAGCCACATAAAATTGACTATGTGAAAAAACTGGGCGACGTAAAAATAATCCGACAGTTGATAAAGTTTGACCTTGACTTTTATTAATTGTCATCGCGAAGTACAATGCCAATGGAAACTGCCTACATTGAAATTTAAAAGGTAAACTAGAATCACTTGGAATCAAATTTACTCGGGAAATGAACACTCTATCCCTAACATTACTACCAGAAATAATATCTGCAGTAATCACATTTCTTTCAAGACTGTGAACAATAAGTTGAGTACCAATACATAATCCACCAGTAGGATCAATATTTCTCAATAAAATAACAGGAACACCTTTTTTCAACTTCAAAGAATGATTTGGTAATCCAGAGCATTTGATCTGATTTAAGAATTCAATATTGATCCAATCAATGTCAATGTCAACATTTGCATCACTACCATATATGCTATTTGAGCTCAAATATTCTGTCATCTCCCTGGTAGTAAATTCACAATATGATCTTTGATTTCCTGAACAATCTCAATAGTCACAGCAAAAATAACTCTATTTTAGAAATATCTAGAATCACCTGAATTCTCTGAGATATTTGGATATATTGCAGAAACAATATCATGAATTGGACATCAGTAATAGGAATCAATAGATCTGAAGGAATACGAACAAAATGTCTATCATTAATTATTATATCACATTGAGCTTCCCCGATTTGAAGAATCCACTCTGAGAATAATTTTAACTCATCAACATCTGAATTCTCAATACCACTCTCCAGTCATATATTCCTACTCAAATTCAACACTTCACAATGCTTCCATAGATAAGATGAATTTATTGAAGCCATAACAATTTCAGCACGTGAACCTTTAGGTATAACTAGTAACACTTGTCTAAAATCTCTGCCTAGAACAATGACTTTTCCCTCTAAAAACTAAATTTTCATTGGAAGCACAAACAATCTTCATTAAATCTCGAAAAGTTCTATCAACAGCTTCAAATGCTAACTTATTTGTCATTAGAGCTTCATCCCAAATGATTAAAGCTACTTGACGAATTAAATCTACCTTTTGTGAATTGACTCTAATTCTACAAACTGATTCCTCATTCAATTCAATAAGAATACTAAACATAGAATGCGCCGTCTTACCACCTGGTAATAATAAAAAAGTAATACTACTTAAAGCAACATTAATGACAATCTTTCTCTCAAATCACAATCTAGCTGACAATATTTTATACAAAAATATTTTTCCCGTACCACCAAAATCATGCACAGAAAAGAAACCATGCTCTTTATTTGGAACACAATTAATAACCCTATGATATATGTTCATTTGTTCTATTGTCAATTGATCAAAATATGTATCATGTTGCTTCTGAATTTCTGAGATATCATATTGCAATTCACGCACCACATAGAATTGGAAAAGTGAGATATTGAGTTAACATTAGGAACCAGCATTCCAGCATAATCCTTCAAAGATTTACCATTATTTCGAAGAAGGTTCTCAATCTCAACCAAACAAAAATTCTGTAACTCTTCAGATGTCATTCTTAGTCCTATAAAAAAATTCATACAGTGAAATTTATATTTTATTACTTATTATAAACATCACACAATAAATATAAAAAATATTTAAAATTTTATTTCAATGAATAAAATTTTCTTTTCATACCTAGATATTGTAACTAGAGTCTTCTATGATAAAGGATATCTTCAGAAAAATACATCCAAGTTTGATTCTAAACAGAGAAAGGCCACTCATTGAACCTGATAATAATAAAGTTACAAATAATCGCCTAAGTTGAGCACCTGTACCTAACTCAGCAGCTTCTTTAATAGCTTGAATGAACTCATTATCATTAGTCAACAAACCCAAGGATGAACAAGCTTCTTGGAATGTATTATACGTTGTGCCACAAACTGTTCTAAGGCTCTTAAAGCTTGTACAACCTCTTTGCACGTTTAGCAATAGGCGCATATAAAACAATTCACCAGCTGATGGCGGAACAAAACTTAACCTACCTACTGAAAATCCCCTTTGTCGTGGTCTCCATTCTCTATTGTCAACAATGTAAACAAAATGTTGTGGGAACTCAACATATGTTAAATGTCTTCCCTCCAAATAAGTCCTATAAGCTAACATCCAAGCAATAAACATAGTAACCAAATCTTTATTTCTAACTAAAACTGAGCTTATTGAGTCACAATCATAAAAAATAACATGTTGCTCTTTCGGAAAATGAAAACTTAACCTTTGAACAAATGGCCATTGATGATGAATATCATAAGCAAAAAGCCTCCAAATAGACTCACATGGAGATAAGTACCGACAATCAAAGTATTCTCTAATCTTATCAATTGCGTGAGAGTGTTGATTCCCAATATTACTATTACCCAATGTTGCTGTTATGCGATAAGGACCTTTATTAATATATTTGAATAAATATTTAATAACATTCGATTTGTTACAAAACTCCAAATTAATATGAGCACAATACTTCATCAAAAGTAGTGGATTATATGGCACAACAAATTTATTATCAACTTCAACACCATATTTTTTATAAGTCACACCAAGATCACGCCGTTTATATATGGGATATCCTTCTTGATCAAAGTAAGTTTCATTAACAAACTACTTAGGATAAAACTTAGAACATCTACCATCTTGCATGCAAGTAGAATTAAACTGAAGTTGACCACACGGACCATGAATCATAAATTTCGTTGCCACATCATAAAGTAGAGGATATTTTGTAGGATTAGGTAGTTCTGCACATATCAATTCATCTATTATTTCACTTGATTGCAATCTACTGCTACCATCAAGCCAAAGCAAAATATGTGCATGCGGCTGGTTGGTGTATTTCTTCTGAATCTCTACTTTCCCGCTGTCTTCCTCCAATCAGTCTTACTCATTTCCATGGCTGGCTTTTTGTAAGGGCATCACCGTTGTCAATGGTTACATCCCATCCTCTTGTGAAAAAGGTCCAAATGCTCTGTCACAGCACGGCTAATCATCTGAGGTTCTTGATCATACTAGAATATGATTCACCCTCCTTTCGCGTCTGTCACTACGCCCAGCACTCGCGAGTTTGAAGTTCGTCACAGTCATTCAATCCCTGAATCCTACTCAGAATACCACAGACAAGGTTTAGACTTTCCGGACTCTCATGAATGCCGCCATCAATCTAGCTTATACCACGAAGATTCTGATTAAGAGATCCAAGAGATATTCATTCAATCTAAGGTGGAACGGAAGTGGTTGTCAGGCACGCGTTCGTGGGGGAATGATGATGATTGTCACGTTAATCACATTCATGTTGGAGTACGAATGAATATCTTAGAAGCGGAATAAGTTGAATTGAATAAAAAACAGTAGTACTTTGCATTAATTCATGAGGAACAGCAGAGCTCCACACCTTAATCTATGGAGTATAGAAACTCTACCGTTGAAAATACATAAGTGATGAAGGTTCAGGCATGGCCGAGAGGCCAGCCCCCAAACGTAACCAATATGATTCAAAGATGAACCAAAAATCATAAGATGTCTAATACAATAGTAAAAAGTACTATTTATACTAAACTAGTTACTAGGGTTTACAAAAGTAAGTAATTGATGCATAAATCTACTTCCGGGACCCACTTGGTGTGTGCTTGGGCTGAGCTTGAAGTTTACACGTGCAGAGGCTTCTTCTGGAGTTGAACGCCAAGTTGTAACATGTTTTTGGCGTTCAACTCTGGTTCGTGACGTGTTTCTGGCGTTTAACTCTAGACTGTAGCATAGAACTGGCGTTCAACGCCCTTTTGCGTCATCCAAACTCGGCCAAAGTATGGAGTATTATATATTGCTGGAAAGCCCTGGATGTCTACTTTCCAACGCAATTAGAAGCACACCATTTTGAGTTTTGTAGCTCCAGAAAATCCACTTTGAGTGCAGGGAGGTCAGAATCCAACAGCATCAGCAGTCCTTCTTCAT
>NC_029794.2:107919432-107922551 GCF_000816755.2 Arachis ipaensis | reverse complement strand
TTTTGCTTTGGACCTTGACTTTAACCGCTCAGTCTCAAGTTTTCACTTGACACCTTCACGCCACAAGCACATGGTTAGGGATAGCTTGGTGTAGCCGCTTAGGCCAGGATTTTATTCCTTTAGGCCCTCCTATCCACTGATGCTCAAAGCCTTGGGATCCTTTTTATTACCCTTGCCTTTTGGTTTTAAGGGTTATTGGCTTTTTGCTCTTGCCTTTTGGTTTTAAGAGCTTTTGGCTTTTTCTGCTTGCTTTTTCTCTTTTTTTTTTTCGCTATTTTTTTCTATTTTTTTCCGCAAGCTTTTGTATTCACTGCTTTTTCTTGCTTCAAGACTCATTTTTATGATTTTTCAGATTATCAAATAACATGTCTCCTTGTCATCATTCTTTTAAGAGCCAACATATTTAACATTCATGAACAACAACTTCAAAAGACATATGCACTGTTCAGGCATTCATTCAGAAAACAAGAAGCATTGTCACCACATCAATATAATTAAACTAAGTTCAAGGATAAATTCGAAACTCATGTACTTCTTGTTCTTTTGAATTAAAACAGTTTTCATTTAAGAGAGGTGATGGATTCATAGGACATGCATAACTTTAAGACAAAGTTACTAAATACTAATGATCATGTAATAAGACACAAACATGGATAAGCACTTAACATAAAGAAAACAAAAAACAGAGAATGTAAGAACAAGGAATGAGTCCACCTTAGTGATGGTGGCGTTTTCTCCTTGAGGAACCAAGGATGTCCTTGAGCTCTTCTATGTCTCTTCCTTGTCTTTGTTGCTCCTCCCTCATTATTTTTTGATCTTCACTAATTTCATGAAGGATGATGGAGTGCTCTTGATGTTCCACCCTTAATTGTCCCATGTTGGAACTTAATTCTCCTAGGGAGGTGTTGATTTGCTCCCAAAAATTATGTGGAGGAAAGTGCATCCCTTGAGGTATCTCAGGGATTTCTTGATGGTGAGCTTCCTCATGCGTTTCTTGAGCTCCATGAGTGGGCTCTCTTGTTTGCTCCATCCTTTTCTTAGTGATGGGCTTCTTTTCCTCAATGGGAATGTCTCCTTCTATGAAAGCTCCAGTTGAGTAACATAGATGACAAATAAGATGAGGGAAAGCTAGCCTTGCCAAGGGGGAGAGCTTTTCGGCTATTTTGTAGAGTTTAAGGGAGATGACTTCATGAACTTCTACTTCCTCTCTAATCATGATGCTATGGATCATGATGGCCCAATCCACAGTAACTTCAGAGCGGTTGCTAGTGGGGATGATGGAGTGTTGGATGAACTCCAACCATCCTCTAGCTACAGGCTTAAGGTCCAGTCTTCTCAGTTGAACCAGTTTGCCTTTTGAGTCAATCTTCCATTGAGCTTCTTCCACACATATGTCCATGAGGACTTGGTCCAACCTTTGATCAAAGTTGACCCTTCTAGTGTAGGGGCGTGCATCTCCTTGCATCATAGGCAAGTTGAACGCCAACCTCACATTTTCCAGACTAAAATCTAAGTATTTCCCCCAAACCATTGTAATATAATTCTTTGGATTCGGGTTCTTACTTTGATCATGGTTCTTAGTGATCCATGTGTTGGCATAGAACTCTTGAACCATTAGGATGCCGACTTGTTGGATGGGGTTTGTTAGAACTTCCTAACCTCTTCTTTGGATTTCATGTCGGATCTCCGGATACTCATTTCTCTTGAGCTTGAAAGGGACCTCGGGGATCACCTTCTTCTTGGCCACAACATCATAGAAGTGGTCTTGATGGGCTTTGGAGATGAATCTTTCCATCTCCCATGACTCGGAGGTGGAAGCTTTTGTCTTCCCTTTCCCTTTTCTAGAGGATTCTCCGGTCTTAGGTGCCATAAATGGTAATGGAAAAACAAAAAGCTTATGTTTTTACCACACCAAACTTAGAATATTGCTCGCCCTCGAGCAAGAGAAGAAAGAATAGATGAAGAAGATGAAGAAAATATGGAGGAGAGGAGGGAGAGGTGTATTCGGCCAAGAAGGGGAAGAGAGGGTTGTGTTGTGTGAAAATGAGGAAGAATGGAGGGCTTTATATAGGGAGGGGAGGGGGGGTTTAGTTTCGGCCATATAGGGTGGGTTTGGATGGGAAATTGATTTTGAATTTTGAAGGTAGGTGGAGTTTATGAGGTAGGTTTATGGGGAAGAGTGGATGGATGTGAGTGGTGAAGTAGTGATAGGGAAGAGAGATTGAGGTGATTGGTGAAGAGTTTTAGGGAAGAGTGTTTATTGGGAAGAGAGGATGAACATTGAGAAGAGGGAAAAGAGTGAGTGGAGGTAGGTGGGGATCCTGTGGGGTCCACAGATGTTGAGTTGATCCTGTGGAGTCCACAGATCCTGATGTGTCAAGGAGTTGCATCCCTGCACCCATTAGGCATGTAAAACACCTTTGCATGCAATTCTGGCGTTTAAACGCCGAACTGATGCTTGTTCTGGCATTCAACGCCCAGATGTAACATATTTCTGGCGTTGAACGCCAGTTCTATGCTTGTTTCTGGCGTTCAGCGCCAGCTTTCCTCACTGTGCATTTCTGGCGTCTGAACGCCAGGATACTGCTTGTTTCTGGCGTTCAACGCTAGATCCATGCTCTGTTCTGGCGTTGAACGCCAGCCAGATGCTCCTTACTGGCGTTTAAACGCCAGTAAGATCCTCCTCCAAGGTGTGATTTTTCTTCTGCTATTTTTGATTCTGTTTTTAATTTTTTGATTTATTTTGTGACTCTACATGATCATGAACCTAATAAAACATGAAATAACAATAAAAATAAATTAAAATTAGATAAATAAAAATTGGGTTGTCTCCCAACAAGCGCTTCTTTAATGTCAATAGCTTGACAGTGGGCTCTCATGGAGCCTCACAGATGTTCAGAGCATTGTTGAGACTCCCCAACACCAAAGATTCCTTTGGTTCCTCAAAGGGAAACTCCTTGTTGATCACTGGACGTCCCAGGAGGTCTTCCTCACTGGGATTCACGTCCTCCTCCTCTCTTGTAGGTTCGGCCATGATGGTCAATTCAATGGCCTTGCACTCTCCTTTTGGATTCCCTTCTGTATTGCTT
The DNA here is from genome assembly GCF_000816755.2 of Arachis ipaensis. NCBI lineage: Eukaryota > Viridiplantae > Streptophyta > Magnoliopsida > Fabales > Fabaceae > Arachis > Arachis ipaensis. The sequence continues at coordinate 107,919,462 of NC_029794.2, read as the reverse complement.
GGGAGAGTACTAGAAGGGGTTTCAGTGATC
>NC_029794.2:107876285-107919392 GCF_000816755.2 Arachis ipaensis | reverse complement strand
TGACATCTTTGATAGCTCAGATAAACCATCATAGAATATATCCAGGATGGTCCATTCTGAAAGCATGTCAGAAGGACACTTTTTGGTCAGTTGCTTGTATCTTTCCCAAGCTTCATAGAGGGATTCACCTTCCTTCTGTCTGAAGGTTTGAACATCCACTCTAAGCTTACTCAGCTTTTGAGGAGGAAAGAACTTGGCTAAGAAAGCCGTGAGCAGCTTATCCCAAGAGTTCAGGCTATCTTTGGGTTGAGAGTCCAACCACACTCTAGCTCTGTCTCTTACAGCAAACGGGAAAAGCATGAGCCTGTAGACTTCAGGATCTACTCCATTAGTCTTAACAGTATCACAAATATGCAAGAATTCAGTTAAGAACTGAAAAGGATCTTCAGATGGAAGTCCATGAAACTTGCAGTTTTGTTGCATCAAAGAAACTAATTGAGGTTTTAGCTCAAAATTGTTTGCTCCAATGGTAGGGATGGAGATGCTTCTTCCATGTAAATTGGAATTAGGTGCAGTAAAGTCACCATGCATCCTCCTTGCATTATTATTATTTTCGGCTGCCATCTCCTCTTCCTGTTTGAAAATTTCTGTAAGGTTATCTCTGGATTGTTGTATTTTAGCTTCTCTTAGTTTCCTCTTCAGAGTCCTTTCAGGTTCAGGGTCTGCTTCAACAAGAATGTTCTTGTCCTTGCTCTTGCTCATATGAAAAAGAGGGAACAGAAAAATAATAATAATAGGGATCCTTTTTCCAGGTATAAAGGTTCCCCTGTGTGAGTAGAAGAAGAAAAGAATGTAATGTAAAGAAGGGAGAAGAGAAAATTCGAACACAGATGGCAGAGGGGGTTCAAATTTGGGTGAGATGAAGTGTTAGTAGATGAATAAATAAATAGAAGGAGATGAGAGAGAAGGAGGATTTTCGAAAATAAAATTTTGAAAAGGGGTTAATGATTTTCGAAAATTAGGAATGAAATCAAATTAAAATAAAAAATTGAAACAATTAGTTAATTAAAAAGAATTTTTGAAAAAGAGGGAAGGGATTTTCGAAAGTTAGAGAGACAGAGTTAGTTAGGTAGTTTTGAAAAAGATAAGAAACAAACAAGGCAAAGGATTCGGTGGTCCAGGAACCTTTGGACCACTTAGTGATCCAAGTAGAAAACATGTTTTTTAAGATTTTTTAACAACTGCTACATAGTCCTTTAACTAATTTTAATTATAAATTGACCCTATATATTTTATATAATTATAAAAATGATTTTTTATTTTATAAATAATTAATTTATCATAAATCTATCATGTTCATTAACAATCAAATACAAAAACAACAACAATTATATCCTCCATTGATCCCAATCGATTAAAATATTACATTCGATCCGAGACGTTCCTGAGGAGTCATGAAATCGTGTTTCGCTGAAAACCAATCGATTGGACTATCAAACCAATCGATTGAAATTTAACCCAATCGATTGGATTTTAGTTTATCACTAAACAATCGATTGTATATTGCTGGTAAGCATGGTTTTGCATAAATCAATCGATTGGTCATAGTAACCAATCGATTGAACAATGAATTAAATGTGAAATTTATGTAATTCAATCGATTGTTTATGATTTTCAATCGATTAAATTCTTCCAAACAATCGATTGGTCTCAATCTTCACTCGATTGGTTACAACTAAAAATCGATTGAACTTTGCACGTAACTTCTAATTCAATCGATTGGTTTGAAACTTCAATCGATTGGTAAGTGACCTAAATGTGTTTTTTTCAGCTTTCAATCGATTGGTATTGTAATCCAATCGATTGCAATTTCAAAATCGCTATATATTAAACCCAAACCATGCGTATTGAGTTAGAAGTAACGTTTTAAAATATTCGAACCCCCATTTCTGCACCGCTCTCTTCTCTCATCGAACCAGAAAGCTTCATCTTCTTCTCTCTTCTTCTCCAATCTCACCAACATCCACTTCGTCCTACATACGTATTATTAAACCTCAACCAATTCCTTACAAAACCCACCAAATTAATATCCCCAAAATGGCCAGAACTAAGAACACCAAAAGAGCCAAGGTTGAGGGAGAAAGCTCTGCTTCCGCCAGACTGGTTGCTTCATCACATTACATGGCAAGGTGGCTGCCGTCTCAAAGGGCACTGAAAAACTATGTGGAGAAGTTTGAGTCAAGGCCAATTGTTCCTCCCAGGTACATAACAGCCGAGTTCATTCATGGTAGACATTATAACTTGGTCTGGAATGCTTTGCAAACACAGCACTTAATCAATTTTGTACAAACTAGGCTTGATTATTACCCGAACTTGGTTAGGGCTGTTTATAGTACTTTAAATTATGTTGTTCCTGAACCTGATGAAGACGGTGAGGAGGTAATACCGCTGATTGAGTTTGATTTAGGGTCACAGCATTATAGAGTTACTTTGCAAGAACTAGCTGAACAATAGAATTTAGTTTATCATGGGGCAAAATTTACTGGAGGTATTGGGGCAGCTGAGGAATGGGGTGAATATAATAGGATCATTGGTTTGCAGAGTCTATAGTATGAGAATCCACAAATGGATGCTAGAGGTAATATAAGTTGCAGTGGGTTGGGTAATGAGCAGCGTATATTGATGTATTTGTTTTCATACATGTTGATTCCAAGAAAACATAATCATGGAATCTTGTTTAACGAAGATATTTTAGTGCTTTGGGCTATGGTGACTGGAAAGGAGATAAATTGGCCTTATTTTATGGTTCATCATATGCTTGAAATGAAGAAAGGAAAATCAAGTGTTGGTTTAGGATATGCCTGCCATTGGACCAAGATTTTCACCTGGCTTGGAATTGACTTGAGTGAAGAGAAAAGTGTCATCTTGAGTAATGTAGCCAAGATTGATGACAACACTCTAAGACAGATGGAAAGAGATCCGAATGCCCAAGAACCTCAGGTCCAAGGACAACCACAAGACCCTGAGGTGCAAGCACAATCACAGGAACCTCCCCAACCACCCCCTCCTTCGCCAACAATGCGAGATTTGATGGATGAATTGCGAAGCATGAGAGTATATATGGAGGAACAATTTGCTGATATGAGGCAGCGTCAAGACAGGCAAACGGAAGCTATCAATCGTCAAGGAGAAGCAATTGATATTATATACACTAATCTGGGCATCACAAACCCTAGGGGCATCATCCCAAGGCCTGGACCATGAAGAAATTGTTTTATAGCAATATTCTTGTACAAGAATGCCTTGCTTTGATTTTTACAATTCATATATAGAGTTCTTAAAGGTACTAGGTTTGTTTGAATTGTAAGACCTTCTTCGATGATGGAATGAATTTAGCTAACGGTTTTTTAAGTTTATCTATATTCTTAAGATGCAATCAGGTCTTGAAAACAATGTGTTTGTATGGATTCAATCGAGTGTTTTTTTCGTGTAATCGATTGAAGTACACTTAAACACTGTTCCAATCGATTCATTTGTTCTACCAATCGATTCGATTACACTTAGTTACTTCTTCAATCGATTGGTTTTGAATGCAATCGATTGAAGAATGGGTGCAATCAGGTGTTTGTATGGATTCAATCGATTGTTTTCTTAGTGCAATCGATTGAAGTACACCTAAACACTATTTCAATCGATTGTTTTGTTATTTTAATCGATTGGAGTGCACTTAATTACTGTATCAATCGATTGGATTTATATGCAATTGATTGAATTATCATCAATTTCAATTTCAATCGATTGCATATAAAACCAATCGATTGATACTGTAATTAAGTGCACTCCAATCGATTAAAATAACAAAACAATCGATTGGAACAGTGTTTAGGGATACTTCAATTGATTGGTGGGGATTAGTTTTCGCATAACTCAATCGATTGGTCATACGTTCCAATCGATTGAATGATGAATAAAAATTGGATTTTTGTAATTCAATCGATTGTTTAGAATTTTCAATCGATTGAATGCTTCAAAACAACCTGGGTCTCACCAAATTCAATCGATTGCTTTTGTGACTCAATCGATTTAATTTACCCAAACAATATAAATTTGCCAATTTTAATCGATTGTAGTGTGTGTGAATTCAAATTCAATCGATTGAAATGATAATTCAATTGATTGGAACGCGATGTATTACGCCTATGTCAGTCTTGTTTTCGTTTTTAGAAATTATCTTCTTATTCATCTATCTTATCTTTAAAATTCTATCTTCCTTTTTTAAGGTTTTATTTTGATTTAGATACTCTAATCTTATCTTTTCCTTAATATTAACATTATAAATTGGTGAATAATCCATCACCAATTATTCAATCCCACCATTAAAATCGTGTATCATTCTCTTTATAAAAAATTTCATTGTTTTTCTTTCGAACATCCATCCATCTACTGAATATCCAATTTTTTTTATTTTTTATCCGTGTATTTAATATCCACTTTTTGTTCATCGTTAATTGACAATCACCGTTGCAGCAATGCAAAGGTCCAATCAATTTTTTTCATTGTAGTGTTCAGAAAACAATCCATCGTTTTGATTACAAAATCGAGGTAAGTGGATAGAATCTCTAATTTTCCAATTATTCGTTTTGATACTTTATTCGTAAAATTGATTGTGTAATGAAAAAATATTTTTTTTTCTTTTATTAACTGACAAGACATTGAGAATTACTAAAAAGTAAATAGATGTTATTATTTTTTATTACTAATTAGCTAGCAATCAGGGACGGACCTAGAGGGGGCGAGTAGTGGCCTGAACCCCCCAAAATTTTAAGAAATTATACTTATATATAAAATTTGTGTTTAAAAAATAAAAACAAATATTAGGTAATTTAATAGTTTTATATGTATTATTTTTCACTATGTAATAGATTTATGTCTTAATTATTAATTCACTAATATTTTTACCTAACTAATTTAATATCATACCCTCAAGTCTTTGTACCTTTCAATTTAGTTTTTATATAATAATTTCTATATTTATTTTTATAAAAAATCATTTGTTTTTTTATATTAATATATTTAAACATTCATATTTTTATATTAATAATAACTTAAGTAGTTATGTTTTGGTAATCACATTATGTACTGTAGATATTATTTTCTTTAGAAAAATATTAATTCTTCTTCTAAATTTACATTGGTAAAAAAAATTTATAAAGATATCGTATATCTTGTATTCTACAATGGTACCGTGTCTTTCAATTAATTAATAATTTATAATTTATTTTCAAATTTTTTTAAAACTTTTGAAAGAATGAATTTTAATTAATAAGATATGGGATCATTTTTAGCAAATCCCGTTATAAATTATATGGTATTTTATAAATTTGTAATGTACAATTGTTAAAGTTATATTTTATTTATGTAATTATCATATTAAAAATAAATTTGTTGGAAAAAGTTATAATTATATGTATCTTAATAAATCTATTAAAAAACTAACTCCAATAACTATATGTTTATTATTTTTATAGGTTAAAAAAAAATTATCTAAAAATTAGCACCTCAATATTAAAATCTCTGGATCCGTCCCTGATAGCAATATACGAATCTATCTATTTTATGTAATGTTATAAGATGGAGTGTATTGATTTTTTTTTCATTGGACATTTTAAGATGTCAGGTATATTTACGGACACTGAGATGAATGAGCAATACCTGGAGGACGATGACTTTAACCAACAAGAAGAGCTAGTAAGTGACCAAGATATGATGGATGAACAGAATGAATTCGAACAAGATTTCAGAGATGAATTTACCGAGGGAGCGTTTTTTTCTGAATCTGATATGTCAGATTATATCGTTGAAGCCGCTTATGCGGTTGACTCCGTGCAAGACATTACATCTTTGAAATTTAGTGAGAATTTTGCGGAGGAAATTGGCAAATACCACTTTTCTACTTTGCAGCTTGCATTTGATTTTTATATGAAGTACTCAAAGTCGAAGGGCTTTAGTGCAAGGAAGAGCAAGACCTTCAAGAATAGTAGTGGCGAGATTTACAGATAAATGTTTGTATGCCATAGGCAAGGATTCAGGATGGAGAAATATTACACGATGGAAAAAAGGAAGAAGGAGCCTAGATTGGAAACAAGAACTGGATGTGAAGCCCGAATGGATGTTAAATTTGTACCAGAAAGTGGAAGGTGGCATATCTTTTATTTCTCTGACGAACACAACCATGATCTATTGGATACACAATTCAGTGCTATGTTGCTTGCCCACAGAAAAATGTCAGAGGCAGATAGTATGCAAATGATGAACATGCTAAAGTCAGGGATTAGCACCTCACATATTTTTAGTCTTCTAGCTAGTCAAGCAGGCGGGTACGAATTTGTTGGCTATGGTCCCAGAGATATGTACAATGAGACTGCTCGGCAAAGGCGTCAAATTTCTGGTGATGCAGCACGAGTGTTGAAGAAGTTGGAAGATATGCGGTTGAAGGATCCACAATTATATTTCAAGGCATGTCACGATTCAAGAGGTTTGTTACGTAATTTGTTCTGGTCTGATGGGATTAGCCAACTAGACTACCGACTCTTCGGGGATGTTATTGCTTTTGATGCTACGTACAAGAAGAACAAGTATAGTTGTCCATTAGTAATATTCAGCGGGGTTAACTACCACAACCAAACAATTGTTTTTGCTGCTGCGTTAATTGCAGACGAAACTACTGATACATATATTTGGCTCCTGCGTTAGCTCATGTTTGCAATGAGGGGCAAGACCCCGACCTCAATCATAACTGATGAGGCCATGGCAATTAGGAATGCAGTGAGAGATGTATTTCCCAAAGTCAGACATAGATTATGTGCTTGGCACCTTATTAGAAATGCAACTAGCAATGTTGGAAGTCCATCGTTTACATCTAAATTTAGAAAAATCATGACAGGAGACTACGAGATTCCCGTGTTTAAGCGTAAGTGGGTTCAGCTTATTGAAGAATTTGGCATTGAGGATAAGCCGTGGGTGATCAACATGTACGAAGAGAAGCATATGTGGGCTACTGCATATCTAAGAGGAAAATTCTTTGCTGGCTTTAGAACTACATCAAGATGTGAAGGTTTACACTCAGTTGTGGGAAGGTATGTGGGGTCGCGGTATGATTTGACAAGTTTTGTAGAGAATTTTCAAAGGTGTGTAGCACACATGCGCTTTAACGAATTTAATGCTGATTATGAATCTACACGTGGGGTGGCCGTCATGCAAACTTGTATAGAGCTGCTAGAGAGATATGCTGCTGAGTTATACACTCATGAGATATTTCTTTTCTTTCGGCCATTTCTCTCCAGAGCTGGATCAATGCGGGTTCTGAACATAGATAATACCGATGATTGCATAAAGTACATTGTGTGTAAGCATGGGAGGCCCGATTTTACGTGGACCGTTGATTTTTGTCAAGAAAAATTGATCTTCATGTGTACCTGTTTACGAATGGAGTCATTTGGTATTCCCTGCGAACATATTGTGAAAGTTCTGGTTGACAGAGACATCCGTGAGATTCTCCGGTCATTGGTATTGGATAGATGGACAAAAAAGGTTAAATCAGCACTCAATGATCCAAGTGGGTTCACTAGGGATGCTATTGTTATTAGTCGTCAAAGTGCTTTAGTGGAATTTTCTAAACAACTGGCTGCTGTTGCTGCTAAAGTACCAGAGAGATATGAAGAGACACGTGATTTAATTATGGGATTGTACTCATCTTACAAGGCTGCAGACGAAGGAGATAATCAACCTCACTCAGGTGTAGCTAGAAGTAGCAATCCGTATGTGCATCCAACCACTGGAGGCTCAGGACAATCATCTAAGAAGAAGAAGCAGCAACGTTGTAGTGTTTGTCAAATGGAAGGACATAAGAAGACAACATGTCCTTGGCAAAAGGACATTGACAACAACGTTATAGACAAAGAAGCAATCGGTTCGGACGATGGCGACATGTGTACCAAAGCAACCGCTGAGTTAGATAGTGATAGTTAGCAACCTCCATAAACTTTAATGTTTTTGGGAAGAAAATCAGTTCCGTATTTGTATCTTTTCTTTTTCACTATATTAATGAGATTTTATACATTCTTCTAATAGTTGTGCTTATGCTTTCTAGGTGTAATGAGATTTTATTAATATTTTTTGTCTATTTAGAATTACCGTAATTAGTATTCAATTGTTGTTTAGTGCTGCCGTGCTGGCTACTTATATATATATTAATTATTTGATGACTCATAATCAAAGTTCTGAAAATTGGACCGGACTGACCAGTCGAACCGGTTCAACCGGGAACCAGCAATGTAAGCGGTCCAATCCTTCATTTATAACCGTTCGAAACAAAACCGCTGAAAAACCACCAAACCGGCCGAGAACCGGTTGGTTGGACCGGACCGGTGATGAGCGGATAATTTATACGCTTTTTGGCATTGTTTTTAGTATGTTTTTAGTAGAATCTAGTTACTTTTAGGGATGTTTTCATTAGTTTTTATGTTAAATTCATATTTCTGGACTTTACTATGAGTTTGTGTATTTTTCTGTGATTTCAGGTGTTTTCTGGCTGAAATTGAGGGACTTGAGCAAAAATCAGATTCAGAGGTTGAAGAAGGACTGCTGATGCTGTTGGATTCTAACCTCCCTGTACTCAAAATGAATTTTCTGGAGCTATAGAACTCAAAATGGCGCGCTTCCAATTGAATTAGAAAGTAGACATCCAGGGCTTTCCATCAATATATAATAGTCCATACTTTTCTCAAGTTTAGATAACGCAAACTGGCGTTCAACGCCAGCTCTCTGCCCAATTCTGGCGTCCAGCGCCAGAAACAAGTTGCAAAGTGGAGTTCAACGCCCAAACTGGCACAAAAGCTGGCGTTCAACTCCAAGGATGACCTCTCCACGTGTAGACTTCAAGCTCAGCCCAAGCACACACCAAGTGGGCCCCGGAAGTGGATTTATGCATCAATTACTTACTTCTGTAAACCTTAGTAGCTAGTTTATTATAAATAGAACCTTTTACTATTGTATTAGACATCCTATTCGAAAACTACATAACTATTTTATATCCGCCTGACTGAGATTTACAAGGTGACCATAGCTTGCTTCATACCAACAATCTCCGTGGGATTCGACCCTTACTCACGTAAGGTATTACTTGGACGACCTAGTGCACTTGCTAGTTAGTTATGCGAAGTTGTGAAGATATGTAATAATTCACAACCTGAGTAACAATTTTGCATACCAAGTTTTTGGCGCCGTTGCCGGGGATTGTTCGAGTTTGAACAACTGACGGTTCATCCTGTTGCTCAGATTAGGTAATTTTCTTCTTATTTTGTTTTCAAAAAGTTTTCAAAAATATTTCAAAAATTTTCCTTTTGTTTTCAAAAATTTTTCTAAAAAAAAAAATTTAAATAAAAATGTTTTCAAAAATATTTTTTTTCTTCAGAATTTTTAAGAATGAATTCTAGTGTTTCATGAAGCATGTTGAAGCCTGGCTGGCTGTAAAGCCATATCTAATTCCTCTGTAGGGCATGTTAGGCTTGTCATGTCTGAGTTACATACTAAAGCTTGGCTGGCTATTAAGCCATGCCTGACCCTTTGATTGGAGCTTTAGACTAAAGAGCATAAGATTCCTGGAATTCATATTAAAAATTTTGGAATCCTTATTTTTCTTTTTCAAATAATTTTCAAAAAAATTAAAAGAAAATACAAAAAAAATCATAAAAGTATAAAAATCAAAAAAATATTTTGTGTTTCTTGTTTGAGTCTTGAGTCATGTTATAAGTTTGGTGTCAATTGCATGTTCATCTTGCATTTTTCAAAAAAATTCATGCATTCATAGTGTTCTTCATGATCTTCAAGTTGTTCTTGGTAAGTCTTCTTATTTTATCTTTGCATTTGCATGTTTTGTGTCTTTTCTTATTTTTCATATGCATTCTTGAATTCTTTATGTCTAAGCATTAAAGAATTCTAAGTTTGGTGTCTTGCATGTTTTCTTTGCATTAAAAATTTTTCAAAAATGTGTTCTTGATGTTCATCATGATCTTCATAGTGTTCTTGGTGTTCATCTTGACATTCATAGCATTCTTGCATGCATTCATTGTTTTGATCCATAACTTTCATGCATTACATCATTTTTCTTGTTTTTCTCTCTCATCATAAAAATTAAAAAATCAAAAAAATATCTTTCCCTTTTTCTCTCTTAAAATTTCGAAAATTAGATTTGACTTTTTCAAAAATTTTTAAAATCTAGTTGTTTTTATGAGTCAAATCAAATTTTCAATTTAAAAAAAAATCTTATCTTTTTCAAAATCTTTTTCAAAAATCAAATCTTTTTTTTATTTTTTAGTTATTTTCGAAAATTTCAAAAATATTTTTCAAAAATCTTTTTCTTAATTTTACATCATATTTTCGAAAATAACATCATCAATTAATGTTTTGATTCAAAAATTTCAAGTTTGTTACTTACTTGTTAAGAAAGATTCAAACTTTAACTTCTAGAATCATATCTTGTGATTTCTTGTGAATCAAGTCATTAATTGAGATTTTAAAAATCAAATCTTTTTCAAAAACTAATTTCTATCATATCTTTTCAAAAATATCTTCTTATCTTACCTTTTTCAAAAAAGTGATTGCAAATTATCTTTTCTAACTTCCTAACTTCTTATCTTTTCAAAATTTGTTTCAACTAACTAACTAACTTTTTGTTTGTTTCTTACCTTTTTCAAAACTACCTAACTAACTCTCTCTCTCTAATTTTCGAAAAAATCTTCCCTCTTTTTCAAAATTTCTTTTTAATTAGACTAATTATTTTATTTTTTTATTTGAATTTTCGAAAAACTACTAACCTTTTTCAAAAACTATTTTCGAAAATCACTAACTCTTTTTCAAAAATTATTTTCGAAAATTCTCTCATCCTCTCATCCCCTTCTATGTATGTATTCATCTACTAACACTTCTCTTCATCTCACATCTCTGCTCCTATCATCACCTTTGTGTTTGGATTCTTCATTCTTCTTCACCCCTATTCCTTTTCTTCTTCTACTAACAATAAAGAACCTCTTTACTGTGACATAGAGGATTCCTCTTCTTTCCTTTTTCTCTTCTCTTTCTTATGAGCAGGGACAAAGAAAAAAGCATTCTTGTTGAAGCTGATCCAGAACCTGAAAGGACTCTGAAGAGAAAACTAAGATAAGCTAAATTTCAACAATCCAGAGACAACCTTATTGAAAATTTCGAAAAGTAAAGGAAATGGTAGCCGAACCCAACAACCATATTGGCTCAGAATAAAATATTGACTCAGCAAGTCAATATGATTTCTCAGAGCCTGAATGGAATGCAAGCTGCATCCAATAGTACTCAAGAGGCACCTTCTGAAGAAGAGGCCTATGATCCTGAAAACCCTGCAATAGCAGAGGTGAACTACTTAGGTGAACCTTATGGAAACACCTATAATCCATCATGGAGAAATCATCCAAATCTCTCATGGAAGGATCAACAAAAGCCTCAACAAGACTTTAATAATGGTGGAAGATACAGGTTTAGCAATAGCAAGCCTTTTCCATCATCCACTCAGCAACAGACAGAGAACTCTGAACAAAATACCTCTAATTTAGAAAACTTAGTCTCTGATCTGTCCAAGGCTATTGTAAGTTTCATGAATGAAACAAGGTCTTCCATTAGAAATTTAGAAGCACAAGTGGGCCAGCTGAGTAAAAGGATCACTGAAATCCCCCCTAGTACTCTCCTAAGCAATACAGAAGAGAATCCAAAAGGAGAGTGCAAGGCCATTGAATTAATTACCATGGCCGAACCCACAAGAGAGGAGAAGGACGTGAATCCCAAGGAGGAAGACGACGTCCGACGTCCAGTGATCAATAAGGAGCTTCCCTCTGAGGAACCTAAGGAATCTGAGACTCATCTAGAGACCATAGAGATTCCATTGAACCTCCTTATGCCATTCATGAGCTCTGATGAGTATTCCTCTTCTAAAGAAAATGAGGATGTTACTGAAGAGCAAGCTGCCAAGTTCCTTGGTGCAATCATGAAGCTAAATGCCAAATTATTTGGTATTGAGACTTGGGAAGATGAACCTCCCTTGTTCACCAATGAACTAAGTGATCTGGATCAACTGACATTGCCTCAGAAGAAACAGGATACTGGAAAGTTCATAATACCTTGTACCATAGCCACTATGATCTTTAAGGCTCTGTGTGACCTTGGTTCAGGAATAAACCTCATGCCCCTCTCTGTAATAGAGAAACTGGGAATCTATGGGGTGCAAGCTGCTAAAATCTCATTAGAGATGGCAGACAATTCAAGAAAACAGGCTTATGGACAAGTAGAGGATGTGATAGTAAAGGTTGAAGGCCTTTACATCCCTGCTGATTTCATAGTCCTGGATACTGGAAAGGAAGAGGATGAATCCATCATCCTAGGAAGACCTTTCCTAGCCACAGCAAGAGCTGTGATTGATGTGGACAGAGGAGAATTGATCCTTCAATTAAATAAGGACAACCTTGTGTTTACAACTCAAGGATCTCTCTCTGCATCCATGGAGAGGAAGCAGAAAAAGCTTCTTTCAAAGTAGAGTCAACCAAAGCCCCCACAGTCAAACTCTAAGTTTGGTGTTGGGAGGCCACAACCAAACTCTAAGTTTGGTATCAAACCCCCATATTCAAACTCTAAGTTTGGGATTGGGAGGTCTCAACAAAGCTCTGCACATCTGTGAGGCTCCATGAGAGCCCACTGTCAAGCTATTGACATTAAAGAAGCGCTTGTTGGGAGGCAACCCAATCTTTACTTAATTATATTTTTATTAGTTATATGTCTTTGTAGGTTCATGATCATGTGGAGTCACAAAATAAATCAAAAAATCGAAAACAGAATCAAAAACAGCAGAAGAAAAATCACACCCTGGAGGAAGTATCTGTCTGGCGTTCAACGCCAGAACAGAGCATGGTTCTGGCGCTGAACGCCCAAAATGGGCAGTATCTGGGCGGTGAACGCCCAAAATGGGCAGCATCTGGGCGCTGAACGCCAGAATTGCACCCTGGAGAAGAGCTGGCGCTGAACGCCCAGAACAAGCATGGTTCTGGCGTTCAACGCCAGAAATGGGCAACAAATGGGCGTTGAACACCCAAAATGGGCACCAACCTGGCGCTGAACGCCCAGAGTTGTGTGCAAAGGCATTTTACATGCCTAATGGGTGCAGGGATGTAAATCCTTGACACCTCAGGATCTGTGGACACCACAGGATCATCTCAGGATCTGTGAATCTCACAGGATCCCCACCCACCTCACCCTCTCTCTCTCCATTCATGGTCATCCCTTCTGTTTTCCATTCACCACTCACATCCATAAACACATCCCTCTATCTTCTCCATATCTTCTTCTTCTTCTTCTATTCTTCCTTCTTTTGCTCGAGGGCGAGCAACATTCTAAGTTTGGTGTGGTAAAAGCATAAGCTTTTTGTTTTTCCATTACCATTGATGCCACCTAAGACCGGAGAAACCTCTAGAAAAGGGAAAGAGAAGACAAAAGCTTCCACCTCCGAGGAAAGAGAAGACAAAAGCTTCCACCTCCGAGTCATGGGAGATGGAAAGATTCATCTCAAAGGGTCTATAGCTCAGTGGTAGAACATTTGACTACAAATCAAGAGATCCCTGAGATACCTCAGGGGATACATCTTCCTCCACACAACTATTGGGAGCAAATCAACACCTCCCTAGGAGAATTAAATTCCAACATGGGACAACTAAGGGTGGAACATCAAGAGCACTCCATCATCCTTCATGAAATAAGAGAAGATCAAAAAGCAATGAGGGAGGAGCAACAAAGACAAGGAAGAGACATAGAAGAGCTCAAGGACATCATTGGTTCCTCAAGAAAGAAACACCACCATCACTAAGGTGGACTCATTCCTTGTTCTTACTTTCTCTGTTTTTCGTTTTCTCTATGTTAAGTGCTTATCTATGTTTGTGTCTTCATTACATGATCATTAGTATTTAGTAACTATGTCTTAAAGTTATGAATGTCCTATGAATCTGATAAACCCCATTTTTAGGGTTTATCTTGTATTGAATTTAGAGTATTTTGATGACCTTTTCTCGCATTTAACCTATGAATTAGCATGGTTTTGTTATCTCTCATGTATTTGTGCTTAAGTGTAAAAACATGCTTTTTAGGCCTTATTTTGATGAATTTTGATTTCTCCTTGATTCCATAAGAGGCCTTGATGTGTTTGCTAGTAATTCCAGGATTGAAATAGGCCAGGCATGGATCAAAGGAAGCAAGGAAGGAAGCATGCAAGTGGAGAGAAGCACAAAAAGCCAAAGAATTGATCACGGCCAAGCACGCGCACGCGCACAAGGCGCTCGCGCGCACATTGTGGAATCAGCCAGGTACGCGCATGCGTACCGTGCACGCACGCGTCGATGTCTGCACATGACTTCATTAAGGCAACACGTGCCTGGCGATTTTGAGGGGTTTCTGAACCCATTTTTTGGCGCCAATTACTGATAGAAAGGAATAAAAGGATCACGGATTAAAAGGGGGAGACAATTAGATTGGAAGTTAGTCATAGCTTTAGTTTAGAGTTGTTTTAGAGAGAGAAGCTCTCACTTCTCTCTAGGATTAGGATTAGGTTAGGGTTAATCTCTCTTCTTAGATCTAGGTTTAATTCATGCCTTAATTCGATTCTCCTTTGCCAATTCTTAATCTTCTCCTCTTCCTTTCTCTAGTTACGTACTTTAATTCTTGTAATTCTTCACTTTGTTTTAGATAGATTGTTGTTTCTTTTATTCCCTTTCAATAATGCAATTTGAGGTAATTCATGATAATTGTGATTTACTTGATTGTTGTTGTTAATTCTTTGTATTCAATTGTAGTTAGAATTCATTCTTGTTGTGATTTTCTATACTTTTCTTTTGTGCCTTCCGAGTGTTTGATGAAATGCTTGATTGGATTTTTGTATAGATTTTGTTCCTCTTGGCCTAGGTAGAGTGATTAGCGACTCTTGAGTTATCTAATTCCTTTGTTGATTGATAATTAGAGATTGCTAATTGATTTGAATGCCTCTAAAGCTAGTCTTTCCTTTAGGAGTTAATTAGGACTTGAGGAATCAAATTGATTCATCCACTTGACTCTCCTCTATGGTTAGAGGTTGACTAAGTGGGAGCAATGAACAATTCTCATCACAATTGAGGAGGATAACTAGGATAGGATTTCTAGTTCTCATATCTTGCCAAGAGCTTTGTTAGTTGTTAGTTTATTTTCTTTGCCATTTATATTTCTTGTACAAAATCTTAAAACCCCAAAATAACTCACAACCAATAACAAACCACTTCATTACAATTCCTAGGGAGAACGACCCGAGGTTCGAATACTTCGGTTTATAAATTTAGGGATTTGTTTTAGTGACAAACAACTTTTTGTATGAAAGGATTATTGCTTGGTTTAGAAACTATACTTCGATGAGATTTTATTTGAGAAATTCTAAACCGTCAAGAATTCTCACTTCTCTCTAGGATTAGGATTAGGTTAGGGTTAATCTCTCTTCTTAGATCTAGGTTTAATTCATGCCTTAATTCAATTCTCCTTTGCCAATTCTTAATCTTCTCCTCTTCCTCTCTCTAGTTATGTACTTTAATTCTTATAATTCTTCACTTTGTTTTGGATAGATTGTTGTTTCTTTTATTCCCTTTCAATAATGCAATTTGAGGTAATTCATGATAATTGTGATTTCCTTGATTGTTGTTGTTAATTCTTTGTATTCAATTGTAGTTAGAATTCATTCTTGTGATTTGCTATACTTTTCTTTTGTGCCTTCCGAGTGTTTGATGAAATGCTTGGTTGGATTTTTGTATAGATTTTGTTCCTCTTGGCCTAGGTAGAGTGATTAGTGACTCTTGAGTTATCTAATTCCTTTGTTGATTGATAATTAGAGATTGCTAATTGATTTGAATGCCTCTAAAGCTAGTCTTTCCTTTAGGAGTTAATTAGGACTTGAGGAATCAAATTGATTCATCCACTTGACTCTCCTCTATGGTTAGAGGTTGACTAAGTGGGAGCAATGAACAATTCTCATCACAATTGAGGAGGATAACTAGGATAGGATTTCTAGTTCTCATATCTTGCCAAGAGCTTTGTTAGTTGTTAGTTTATTTTCTTTGCCATTTATATTTCTTGTACAAAATCTTAAAACCCCAAAATAACTGACAACCAATAACAAACCACTTCATTTCAATTCCTAGGGAGAACGACCCGAGGTTCGAATACTTCGATTTATAAATTTAGGGGTTTGTTTTAGTGACAAACAACTTTTTGTATGAAAGGATTATTGCTTGGTTTAGAAACTATACTTCGACGAGATTTTATTTGAGAAATTCTAAACCGTCAAGAATTTATTCGTCAAAATGGCGCCGTTGCCGGGGACTTGCAATGGTGTTGTGTTATTGGTTATTGTACATATGTGAATATTGTGAATAGGTTTATCTTTTGTTTGTTTCTTAATTTTTGTTAGTTTTATTTTGTTCTCTCATTATGAATTCTCACTTTGGCTTTGAGTTTGGTTCTAAGTGTGTTGTAGGAAATGTGGACTTTAATGGCAACATGTACCATGGATGGAACCAACAAAGATGGGAAGAGCCTCAAGGAATTGATCACTCCTATTGGCAACAACCTCCGGATACTTATAGGTATAATTTCCATCCTAATGCATACCAATTTAACGGCTATGATGATTCTTTTCGTGATACTCAACAACCACCATCATATGCCTATGAATCTCATCCTCAACATGAACCTCAACCATTCTCACAAGCCTTTCATTACCAAACACCACCCTATGATCCATATCCATCATATAACCAATCATCCATACCATATTTTTATGGCCATTATGAGCAAGAACCTCTAGAATCACCACAACCATATCAAGATTACTCCCAAGAACCACCTCAATACTCACCATCTCCAAACCTTTACCAAGAAGAATCACCTTCCTACCATGAACCCTCTCTCCAAAATGATGAACCTTCCTACCCACCCCAAGCCCCAATAGACGATCCTCTCACTTTGTTACTTCAAGGACAAGAAGCTATGAAGCAGGATACACTTGAGTTTGTGACTAATTTGACCAAGGTAGTGCACACTTTAGCCCACCAATGTTTGAATACTCGAGGTGCTTCCGTAGCCACATGTGGAACCGCAAAAGAAGAGCAAAGCATGAAGGAGAGATTGGAAATTCTGGTGGGGGATGAGAAATGCCATTTTGTATTGGAGCAACTAGAGGAAGCTATAATCATTGAAGAAAAGGAAGAAGTGGTTGAAGATTTAGGAGATGTTAAAAGTCCAAGGGAATGTAGCACCATGGAACACTCTTCCAAGGAGCTTGATATTGATGTTGAAGAGGGTGCGCAACCTCTAAGGCATACCGTCGTTGGAGACTTGGAAGAGGTTTATCAAGAGATGGATTCAATCATGAATGAATTTCTCTCTATAATGGAATCCTCTTCCATTGGACATGGAGTTGAAATTATAGAAGAGTGTGCACAACCTCCCATACCCTTGATGAGCAATGAGAAAGAGAGTGAATCGAAAGAGAGCTACCAAGAGAAAAACGTTGGCACGGTGTATATTGAGATTGAAGACTATGAAGAGGTTGATCAAGAGATGGATTTAGTCATCAATGAATTTCTATCCAAAATTGAATCACCTCCCATTGGGCAAGAAACCGAAGTTCTTGAAGACAACACCAAGCCAAGTAAAAGGGAAATGGTTGAAATTAAAGAAATTTGTCAAGAGGTGGAAATACACAAAGAAGAGTACAAGGAAGTAGACCTTGCATTGTCTAAGTGTGGGGAGGTATCCCTTCCCAACTTACCATCCAATACAACATTTAAGTGGGTAAAATTTCTATCTCTAGACTTTAATTTCCCACTTAACACCGCCGTGAGGCCCCCTCACTTCCAGTCACCCCTTCCGCCGTATCCGCCACCCTCTGCGGCGGCGCCCTGCTCTGCCTCGCCTTGCTCAGTCACGTCCCTGCCCCTTACTCCTCTGCCTTACTTCCATTTCCGCTCTGCTCCAGGTTCCTGCCTAACCCTACTCTCTGTTAATTTCTCATTTCTGTTAGTATGCTGTTAATTAGTTAAGGACTGAATTTGTGTATGTTAGGATAGATAGAAATAATTGCGGTTAGGTAGCTAGGACTGGATAGAGGATTCTAGGCCTGATAAGTGCTCTGTTTGTGCATAATCTGCTGTTTGTTCCTTGGGTGCTGTATGTTTGATTTTGGTCGGCTCTTTTCTGCTCCTTTTCTGTAATTTGTGTTGCTAAATGCTATCTCATTGCCGTTGTGCTTAACTGATGTTGTGATCATGCCGTTTGTGCCATGTTGCCATCCGGGAACGTCCAATTTTAAGTCGGAATGCTGCCCAACTTTCAAGGAACCATTTTCCCTTCTAATTTCTATTGACAAATTGAACTTGGCATATACATTTTCTAAACCCTTGCTTACTGTGCACCAAGTTCATATTGGGCTAATTTCCGTTTCTATTCGTTCCTGGGTTCGGCATTGGCCTAATGGAATCAAGAATTGCCCAACACTCTATATACCCTCATGATTGTGAACATGATTCGTATGCTTGATAGGTTCATCTTTCATCATACTACTAATTTCTAACTCCACTTTTCTAACTCACTGACTTCTTTACTTACCAACTTCACTTTCACTTGCATTCTCACTTTTAACCATTCTTTTGAGTCATGATGATGAACATGCCTATTCCTTAAGAATTGTGCATATTGTTTGAAACATTGAATTCTTGGTTTATGGCTATGTTTTCTGTTCTTACTTGCTGTCCATGTTTTAAGTTCAATTCACATCATGTTTGCTTGCCATCTATTTTACATCCTGAACATGTTTTGCTTGCTTCGTGCTAAGTGCTTAATTGCCTATATTCTATTCTCTTTTTCAGGATGTCGGATAAAGAAAAAGATATTGCCACCTCCTCCAAGAAAAGAAAACGTTCTACTCCCTCTATTCCCTCCACCTACAAGAATCTTGGTAAGAATCCTTTGAATGAAGAAGAAAAGGAAAATCAGTTGCTACCCCCTACCAACCCAACCAAGTTTCCCAATCTCTACTGTGAGCTTCGCCTTTCTAAGTACCGGACGACGAAGCTGAATACAGAGAAGAAGCTTGTCCTTCCCAATGATGTACGACGCCCCATTACGAGTTGGATCCTAGAGTTGGGTATGGATTTTGTTGACAGAGATTTGGGGGATATCAACATCTCTTGGGTGAAGGAATTTTATTGCAACTTCTTTCGTCCCACTTTGGATTCAGTTCAGTTGAGGGGTAGAGAGGTTATGATTACTGAGACTGCTATAGAGGAGGCATTGCAGTGCCGACATCTTCCTGATGGGACCTGCGCTCATCAGCAGGCTGAGTTAGCCATTCACAGCATGACCTTTGACTATGAGGCGCTTAGGCGCGTGATCGGTCTACCAGATGCTACTTGGGTCATGGATGCAAACAACACTAAGCCTAAAGGGATGCCCTTTGCTCAGCTGACTAGAGAGGCCAAGACTTGGCAGATGATATTTGCCCATTATGTCTTACCCACCACCTACTTCTCTGAGATCCCTATGGAGATGCTCCTTCTGATTGGGTGCGTTATGGAGGGGAAGGACGTTTATTTTCCTCGATTGATCCGGCAGAGTATGTGGCGAGCACATATTCGTGGCCTGCTTCCATTCCCCACCTTGGTTACCAGCATGGCCGCCCTAGCTGAGGTCCCCTGGTTGGATGATGATGTGATACCACCACCCCCAGATGACGTTGACAAGGAGGTTACTATTCCTTGGGGTGGTTGGGTGCACGAGAAACCCCCACCTAGACGCCGTTCTAGGGCCAGAGCAGTAGTAGGGACGGCTGGACCATCTTCTTCGACAGCCCCTCCTTCAGCACCTGAGCCCACTTACCTACTGGTCCAGCGTCTATTTCGGTTTTTGGAGCGCGAAAGGCTCCATGTCAGACGCCGACTGGATCGGATGGATCAGGCACTCATCTCCCTTGGCGCTGAGTTGCCTCCGCTTCCAGACTCTCCGGCCTCCGATGAGCAGGATCATCAGGAGGAGGATGCAGATGAGCCGATTCAGTAGGATGCACCTCCAGCTGCTCCTGACACTACAGAGACTCCACAGACCCATGAGGAGCCGGCTCCACAGCCTCAGACAGATTCAGCAGCTACCGTTGTACCTTCCACTGATCCTCCGGTTTAGCATCGAGGATGATGCTTGGTCTTAAGTGTGGGGAGGTCACCGGTAGCATCATTAGAGGACCGGTGAACATTTTGGCCACTTTCTTAGTTACCTTACTTTGCATATCTCTTGTATATATTTGATGCACCTTGAGTTCATTTTGGATACTCTTGCTATTTTGGCTCGTTTTGGGATACCCTTACTGCTTATTTTGGATTTTAGATATTTTGATGCTTTTGGATATCTTTAGATGTTTTAGATGATAGATTCCATATTTTTAGTTAGATTTTTTCTTTATACATTTTTGCATATCTTCTTTTGTATATCTTTCTTTTTAGTTTGTGGTTGTGATTAGAAATCATGTTTTAAGTGAAAACTTAGTCACCCTTTTTGCATAGGAAATTGGTTTTAAGTGAAAAAGAAAAGGGTAAACTAAGGAAAATTTTTGCATTTTTCAATCACAACAATGCTTAGTCAAATATTGAGATTTTCCAAGAATTTTAATTATAGGACATAGGGCACCAACCCAATTGATTGAAGGAAACTTTTGGTGCAACTTGCTTGAATTTCATACTTTGTGAAGCATGTATTGAATTAAGAACACAAGCTTGTGAGACTTGAGCCTATTGATGTGGTTACATTTTATAACCACTTATTTTCCATTCTTGCGTGCAATTGTTCTCTTTCTATGATTGTGATCCTTGATTTGCTTGATTCTATATGTCCATTTATTTCTTGTATTCATGCATTTGTATGATTGAGGCCATTATTTCATTAGCCCACTTACCCAATTAGCCTACCTTTTTACTCTCCATTGTTAGCCAATTTTGAGCTTATGCTTAACCAACTTATTCTCATTTTAGCACATTACAAGCCTAAGGCGGAAAACCAATGAAAAGTCCTTGTTTGGATCTTTGATTAGCCTAGGCTAGTAAGAGTGTTTATTACTCAAGGTTGGTGAGGCTTGGGAACATTGGATGGGATAAAAAGGGGTAGTACACTTTCATATTTAGGAATTGGGAACATACTCATGTATTGATTGAATGTATAAGACCTTATGCAATTGATGTCCTTGTACAAAGTATAAAAAAGAAAAGAAAAAAAGAAAAAAAAAAAGAAGAGAAAAATAAAATGAAAAAAAAAGGGGAATATAAAAAAAAAGAGAAGAAAAAAATAATAAAAGGGGACAAAACGCCCCAAGGTGAAGTTCAACAAAAGGGAATCAATGCATAAGTGTTTTGAATTTGTATAGATTATTATATAGTTAGGTGGGAAAGTCTATACTAATCAAAGATCTAAACTCTAGCCCACTTAACCATAAATGATCCTACCTTGACCCTAACCCCATTACAACCTAAATGAAAGACCTCATGATGAATTTATGCATACATTGAATAAGTGTTGATTGTTAGAAGAAAATCAAATTTTAGAAAGCTTGATTAGAAGAGAATTGAGTGAATTAACCCTTAAATACTTGAGTGAATAGAGCGGATACACATCCGGTGAGGGTTCAAAAGTTCACGTACATGTGTTCACCCATATTATTTATATTCTTGCAAGCTTGGACTCTTCTTTGATAATTCAATACAATTGTGGTTTGGGCTTAATTCCTATTGCCTAGCTATTGTGCTTATACATGTCTCTTAGGAATTGATTTGTTTGAACTAAGCATTTCCATTTGCTTTAGGTATTTGCATATAGATAGGACTCATATAGTTTAGTTGCATTTAATAAATGTCATACCCCTTAGTTCCTTCTTATTTTAGCATGAGGACATGCTAAGGTTTAAGTGTGGGGAGGTTGATAAACCCCATTTTTAGGGTTTATCTTGTATTGAATTTAGAGTATTTTGATGACCTTTTCTCGCATTTAACCTATGAATTAGCATGGTTTTGTTATCTCTCTCGTATTTGTGCTTAAGTGTAAAAACATGTTTTTTAGGCCTTATTTTGATGAATTTTGATTTCTCCTTGATTCCATAAGAGGCCTTGATGTGTTTGCTAGTAATTCCAGGATTGAAATAGGCCAGGCATGGATCAAAGAAAGCAAGGAAGGAAGCATGCAAGTGGAGAGAAGCACAAAAAGCCAAAGAATTGATCACGGCCAAGCACGCGCACGCGCACAAGGCGCTCGCGCGCACATTGCGGAATCAGCCATGTACGCGCACGCGTACCGTGCGCGCACGCGTACCGTGCACGCATGCGTCGATGCCTGCACATGACTTCATTAAGGCAACACGTGCCTGGCGATTTTGAGGGGTTTCTGAACCCATTTTTTGGCGCCAATTGCTGATAGAAAGGAATAAAAGGATCAAGGATTAAAAGGGGGAGACAATTAGATTAGAAGTTAGTCATAGCTTTAGTTTAGAGTAGTTTTAGAGAGAGAAGCTCTCACTTCTCTCTAGGATTAGGATTAGGTTAGGGTTAATCTCTCTTCTTAGATCTAGGTTTAATTCATGCCTTAATTCAATTCTCCTTTGCCAATTCTTAATCTTCTCCTCTTCCTCTCTCTAGTTATGTACTTTAATTCTTGTAATTCTTCACTTTGTTTTAGATAGATTGTTGTTTCTTTTATTCCCTTTCAATAATGCAATTTGAGGTAATTCATGATAATTGTGATTTCCTTGATTGTTGTTGTTAATTCTTTGTATTCAATTGTAGTTAGAATTCATTCTTGTTGTGATTTTCTATACTTTTCTTTTGTGCCTTCCGAGTGTTTGATGAAATGCTTGGTTGGATTTTTGTATAGATTTTGTTCCTCTTGGCCTAGGTAGAGTGATTAGTGACTCTTGAGTTATCTAATTCCTTTGTTGATTGATAATTAGAGATTGCTAATTGATTTGAATGCCTCTAAAGCTAGTCTTTCCTTTAGGAGTTAATTAGGACTTGAGGAATCAAATTGATTCATCCACTTGACTCTCCTCTATGGTTAGAGGTTGACTAAGTGGAAGCAATGAACAATTCTCATCACAATTGAGGAGGATAACTAGGATAGGATTTCTAGTTCTCATATCTTGCCAAGAGCTTTGTTAGTTGTTAGTTTATTTTCTTTGCCATTTATATTTCTTGTACAAAATCTTAAAACCCCAAAATAACTCACAACCAATAACAAACCACTTCATTACAATTCCTAGGGAGAACGACCTGAGGTTCGAATACTTCGGTTTATAAATTTAGGGGTTTGTTTTAGTGACAAACAACTTTTTGTATGAAAGGATTATTGCTTGGTTTAGAAACTATACTTCGACGAGATTTTATTTGAGAAATTCTAAACCGTCAAGAATTCATTCGTCAGAATCCATCACCTCTCTTAAATGAAAAATGCTTTAATTTAAAATAACAAGAAGTACATGAGTTTCGAATTTATCCTTGAACTTAGTTTAGTTATATTGATGTGGTGATAATGCTTCTTGTTTTCTGAATGTATGCTTAAACAGTGCATATGTCTTTTGAAGTTGTTGTTTAAGAATGTTAAATATGTTGGCTCTTGAAAGAATGATGACAAGGAGACATGTTATTTGATAATCTGAAAAATCATAAAAATGATTCTTGAAGCAAGAAAAAGCAGCAAAGAACAAAGCTTGCAGAGAAAAAAAAAGGGGCGAAAAAAAAATAGAAAGAAAGAGAAAAAGCAAGCAGAAAAAGCCAAAAGCTCTTAAAACCAAGAGGCAAGAGCAAAAAGCCAATAACCCTTAAAACCAAAAGGCAAGGGCAAATAAAGAGGATCCCAAGGCTTTGAGCATTAGTTGATAGGAGGGCCTAAGCAGAGGTTGAAGAAGGACTGCTGATGCTGTTGGATTCTGACCTCTCTGCACTCAAAATGGATTTTCTGGAGCTACAGAACTCAAAATGGTGCGCTTCTAATTGCATTGGAAAGTAGACATCTAGGGCTTTCTAGAAGTATATAATAGTCTATACTTTGCCCAAGTTTAGATGACGCAAACTGGCGTCCAACGCCAGCTCTCTGCCCAATTCTGGCGTCCAGCGCCAGAAACAAGTTGCAAAGTGGAGTTCAACGCCCAAACTGGCACAAAAGCTGGCGTTCAACTCCAAGAATGACCTCTCCACGTGTAGACTTCAAGCTCAGCCCAAGCACACACCAAGTGGGCCCCGGAAGTGGATTTATGCATCAATTACTTACTTCTGTAAACCCTAGTAGCTAGTTTATTATAAATAGAACCTTTTACTATTGTATTAGACATCCTGGATTGTATTTTTGATCCTGTGATCAAGTCTTGGTTACTCTGGTTCCCCTCTGGGGCCGAGACCAATGAGCTCCATTATCACTTATGTATTTTCAACGGTAGAGTTTCTGCACTCCATAGATTAAGGTGTGGAGCTCTGCTGTTCCTCAAAGATTAATGCAAAGTACTATTGTTTTCTATTCAATTCATCTTATTTCGCTTCTAAGATATTCATTCGCACTTCAACCTGAATGTGATAAACGTGACAATCATCATCATTCCCTATGAACGCGTGCCTGACAACCACTTCCGTTCTACATTAGATTGAATGAGTATCTCTTAGATCTCTTAATCAGAATCTTCGTGGTATAAGCTAGATTGATGGCGACATTCATGAGAGTCCGGAAAGTCTAAACCTTGTCCGTGGTATTCCGAGTAGGACTCTGGGATTGAATGACTGTGACGAACTCCAAACTCGCGAGTGCTGGGTGTAGTGACAGACGCAAAAGGATAGTAAATTCTATTCCAGTATGATCGAGAACCTCCAAGATGATTAGCCATGCAGTGACAGCGCATCGGACCATTTTCACAGAGAGGAATAGGATGCAACCATCGACAAGGGTGATGCCTCCAGATGATTAGCCGTGCTGTGACAGAGCATTTGGACCATTTTCCCGAGAGGATTGAAAGTAGCCATTGGCACCAGTGACATCCTTACATAAAGCCAGCCATAGAAAGGAGTAAGACGGATTGGATGAAGACAGCAGGAAAGCAGAGGTTCAGAGGAATGAATGCATCTCCATACACTTATCTGAAATTCTCACCAATGATTTACATAAGTATTTCTATCCTTATTTTAGTATTAATTTCGAAAACTCCATAACTATTTTATATCCGCCTGACTGAGATTTACAAGGTGACCATAGCTTGCTTCATACCAACAATCTCCGTGGGATTCGACCCTTACTCACGTAAGGTATTACTTGGACGACCCAGTGCACTTGCTGGTTAGTTATGCGAAGTTGTGAAGATATGTAATAATTCACAACCTGAGTAACAATTTCGCATACCAACCGGTAACCGGCCGGTTCAGAAAAAACGACCCCGTCTTTTAATTAAAAAAATGAAAGAAACGGATCCATTCCACGTCTCCACCCAACCCCCCCCTTCCCCCAATTATTCATTCATTTCATTTCACTACTCACTCCCTGGAGAACTCTGAAGCAAAGGAACCCTAGCCCTCCATCATCGCCACCGTTTCCAGTTCCTCAGCACCGCCACCGTCTCCAATTCCTCAGCACCGCCGCTTCTTCCTCTTCCCCGTGTCCGGAACCCAGTAAGTCGACAGGTCCTCTTCGGCTCTTCATCTTAACTCACCAAACCAAAACCCTAGGCTTTCTCTGTATTTTGCAATGGTTCTTCCGCAGTGCTGCTGCCATCCGTGCTGTCGGCGCCGTCCGTGGCCTGGCCCTCTCTTGTAGCTCGGCGTCCTGCTTTCCCGTCATCCGTCCGACCTCCGTGGCTTCTCTGTTTTGTTGGCTTGAAGCAACTTGATGCCGTATCGCCGCTCGCCGTCGTCTCCCCGGTAGCCGTCGTCTCCCTGGTCACCGTCTGTGCCTCCATCGAAGGTTAGTGTCTCCGTCTTCTCTCCCTAGAGCCTCTGTTTGTTGATTTTTAACGTGAAATTGTGAAATTGATAATTTTGGCTGATTTTGTGCTGCCGCTCTTTCTTTGATTTCTGAAATTTTGGTTAACATTTTCTTGCTGCTGCTAAAAATGAAAATGAAATCATTATTGGAAATTTTGTTTAGGGATTAGGGATTATTTGTTGCTGTTTGTAATGTTTGTTGAAATTTCAAGTTTAGTGTGATTAGGGATTACTTCTTGCTGTTGAAATTTCAGGTTTAGTGTGATTAGGGATTACTTGTTGCTGTTTGGTACTTGCTGCTGCTGTTTTAGTATTTTTTAACTTGAATCAACTGTTTTTGAATTTTTTTTGATAGATTTATCGATTTTAGTATTTAGGGTGATTATTTGTTACTGTATTTTAATTTTAGTTGCTGATTGTTCTTGATTTTTGGCTCTTTTTAGTATATTGTGCTGATTGTTCTTGATTTCTGGTTGTGTGAATGTTCTTATTTCTGGCTCTGTGAGTGTTGTTTTGTTTTTGTTTTAAGGCCCTATTTTGTGCTCAGTTTTCATTTTGTAGGAAATTATTTGACGTATATAAGAATTAAGAAGGAAGATTATCTCAACAGCTACTCTGTTGATTGATTCTAGTCCCCCACAAGCTTGAAGAGAGGAACCCTTCGTCATTGGTTTGTTTATGGCATTGCATTAAAATATTATTGTAGTTTGTTTGTTTATTCATTGAACTTCCACAAAATCAGTTGTTTATGATCCCCTTTTGTCCAGAGTAAACAATTCTTGAGTCCTTGCTTAGCTTTATGTCAGGTGGATTATGTGCTGTTAAGTTGTACAAGCATAAGATTTCTCCTTGAATATAGTATATGCAGTCTAATTTTGAATTGGTATAATTATACCACAAAGCTATAATTATACCACAAAGCTATACCAAAGGAACTGGATTGGTAGGAAGATCTTTATCAAAAGCTATAATTATATTTTAGGATATATATTTAAAATTTATATATTATTTTATTTTAAAATGGTTTTTTCGGTTAGACCACGGTTGGACCGGTTGAACAAATAAACTAGTGAACCAATGACTAAAGCGATTCGATGACCAGTCCGATTCTCTGAACCTAGCTCATAATACATTCAGATACTTATTAATTTATTATAATATGTTTCTTTCTTTGTCTTTTTTATATATATGGAACTAATGATTATTTTTGCACTGCCATGTGTAGAAATAATTATTTTAGAATACTATATCATTAATTCCTTCGAATAAATAATACTATAAGTAAGTTGATCTTGGATTAATAATAGAAGAGATAAAGCGCTAAAAGTACTATACTTTAATATTGATAAGTGATATAGATTGCAACAACCACATACACAAATAGATCAAACAACATATTTGAAATAAGGAAGGGTAGAATAACGGCTAATAATAAATTTTTAATACTGTACATACATATTTCACAATATTTCACAATAATAATATACTTGAATTAATCATTATACTTATATGACAAGATCAATTTTCTTTCTTGGTGGGATTAGCAATTGGTTGCTTACAAATAATGACAATCTAGCTAGCTAATAATCCTAGACTCCTAGCTAGTAGTATGTAGCTAGCTTCTTTAGTTTTCCATTTCAATTATAATCCACTAATGTTCATTAAATTAAAGTAGCTAAGTGTGAAAATAATTCGGTTATAATTCGGTTGTAACGAACTATGATTCGGGTTTCAAAACTAATCAGTCACAAATATAAATAACGATTACAAGAATTTATTTTCATAAACACGATTAAAATGGATAAATTTAAGGTTTGAGTAGAACAAAAATGTGTTTTCATTTTTTCTACTTTAATTTCTTTTCATAATTTTAGAAACAAGAAGTAACAAAATAATATTAATTTCTTAATAAGTAAGAGAAAATCGTCATGGTTTTATTTTGCTTTATTTATTTAAGGACAAATTTATCACTTATAGTGTTGTACCTTGTACGTGTAATAAAAATCTATTGCACATAACTACTTCATAACCACTTATTAGAACAGTTTGAAATAATATTTGTATGGGATGGTTGTTGAAATAATCAATGAAAATGACATTACTTCATTATAAAAATATGTGTTTTTAAAATAAATTATACTAAATCTCTATACGGTGCATAGAAATATAGTAAAATTGCGAAAAGCAACGAAGCAATACATTTCTATTTAAGAAGTCATTTAAAGAAATAATAAAAAGAAGTACATCCACTAACTCTAACAAATAAATACGCACTAACCAAAGTATTACAATCTATCTAGATTAATCATAAGAACTGTGCATATTCCAAAACTCCTCGACCGATGCTATAATCTGTGGCTTCTTATGGTTGATCCGACTCCGGAGTATATGCACCGCGGTTATCATGCGAATATCGTGATCATCAAGCTACAAATTATACATTATGAATTAGTACCAAAAAATAGGGATTAAATATTAGAGAGTTGTTTTATAAATGCTCACCTTATTGTTACCATATGGCTTAAATTCATAAGTCATATCCATCCACTTCATCACCCAAGTTGCAGAGTTCAAGCTTGAGGAACATTGAGGTATATTTTCTGGTCTTTCAATTTTGTAGTCATGAAATTGTTTATTATACTCTTGAATGCCATCATCCTTGTAAAAGTTCGATGTGATGACTTGCTCCAGTACGTGTGCCTGATTTCATTTCACTGGTTAAATAATAAAAACAAAATAAGATCTAATAAGCTTATGTAAATTTTTCGACGGACTTACTAGTGTCTTCATAACACGTTTACGATAGCGAATTCTGTCATCATTAAAATGGGTGTCCAGGTGATAGATTGTTCGCTCGCAAACCGATATTACCATTAGATACCAGTGATCATCCTCTTGAATAGGAACATATATCTAAATCATAAAAATTTGCCCCTCGGTTATGGATGCTAATAATGAAAAACTGTATCCAACAATGAATCTTAAGAAAAAATTCTTACAAATTTTAAATCAGCAGTAGGTTGCATAAATTTATAAATGTTGTCTTCCATCTTCTTCTTTAAATCTTTCTTGTTGAAGACATCCACCTAGTTCATTAATGCAAACCAATATAGTCTTTAGTACATGATAAAGAAGTATAGTTCTATATCAGCATTACATTTGTAACTTATGATAAATGAACTTATCTTTTCAGGGGTTATAGAACATACCGCAAATCTCGGTGGAAGTTGCCATGTTGTCTTAAAACTTAATTGATCATCAGTGCAGTTCAATGCCGTTAATTCAAGAATCTGAATCACAATCCAAATATATTACGAGATTATGCCCAGAACCAAACGTAGATTAACTAGTAGATTACTTGTGTACCTTATCAGTAATGGGTCTGTCAGGTATGAAATGTTCAAAGTCTGATCTAGTTGCTCTGATTGTATCTGTTACGACAAGCTCTTCACTGTATCAATTAAAAACCGAAACTCATTAGACTGGCCCTCATTCATCGACAACAAAGATAATATTGAGTTAACTTACGGTGGATCTAGCGATGCTGAAAATATATATGCACATGTCTTTATCTGATCTTCCAAAAGACGCATGGTTGGAGTTGGCTTAAATTGACACTGCATTGACTACAAATTTTAATATAAAAGTATTAGCAATTCATCACTAAACGTAATAATTAGCCGTGCCCATAAGAAACTAGATAATTTAAGTGGTAATTACGTTGGTAATGGAAAAGAAATAAACAGGTCTTCTATAGTCTTTTGTGGGTTGGCTCAGTGCATAAGACGCCTTCGATTTATTGACTGATTTGGGCTCAATCTTTGGCTTTCTAATTCCGCCTGGGTGAGTGAACGGTAATTTTTTCTGCGTCCCCATAATGCTCTTACCCTAAGAAAAAAAAACAGTTTCAGTATATTCTTATTATCATGTTAAGAATATCAAATAATAAGAGTTATGAAATTTTACTACACATATCTATACCTTTGACATATTTTTCTTTTTTGATGCGGATCTTATAGTTGGAGATACTGGTTTGTCCATATTGAGCTTGATGTGGAACGGATCATCGTGGGTGAAAGACGTATGATCCAGTACAGTAAGATTGTCATCATATAGCCGTATGAATATCAATAGCCGAACTCTTATCCTTCAATCTTGAGATTGGATGTCTGTTTTGTACAGAGAGCTTGGTCGGAGTTACGGAATCATTGTTCAGACTGAGTTGTGATATCATTGTCTCAATGCGACTTACAGATTCAAGGATTTTATCAATTATTTCGTCCCGAGCCATGTTTACAATTCTCATAAACTGCAAAAAAGAATGGTAAAAAGGTTATAATATATAAATTATTTTACATAATATATATTAGTTACTGTTTGTCACATCAAATTACCTCCATGCTAGAGAGGACCTTATCCACTTTACTAGACAATTCTTGAACTTTATTTAGATCCTCGCTTTGAATAACATCGTCATTAATAACTTGGTCATCCTGTAGAAAATAAAAAAAAAACATAAAAGTTTAAATTACTCGTAATACATTATACTAGATATTAAATACCCATTAAGTCTTACCTTTGCACTAGGAATTGTAGTTCCAAGTTGATCACCAAAATCAACTTTGATAAAATCACAGTCCAGTGACATATTCTGTGTGTTGCATGCATCATTGGGGACCCTCACTATATCTTCGTTAGAAGGAATATCCATGATTATTATCAACGGAAGAATATATTACGAGTAGACTTGGTTGAAAGGTAAATAGTTAAAATAATTTGTCAACGTATACAAAATTAGTCGGATTGAACACATATATATACCCAAAAAAGATAACAAAATTTGAACACTATCTTTTTAAAAATTCTTAAAACAGCCGAATAATCTTAAAACTGTTTAAGATATCTTATCTTTTAATTAAAAACAAATACTTTTTCAATTTCAACTTAAGAACATATTTTTGAAACTGGTAGATAGGCTCACCAATCGATTAAGATAACAAGAGAGGATACTTCAATCGATTGCACTTAGAAAACAATTGATTGAAGCAGTAACTAAATCGATTCCAATCGATTACAACAACAACACAATCGATTGAATGAGAGGTGTGTGTATTATTCAATCGATTGCATTATAATCCAATCGATTGAAATAGTATATATATGAGTTCTCCAATCGATTTCACTGAATATTCAATCGATTGCAGTAAAAAAAATAGTTTGAATTAGCAATTGAGGGTACAACAATCGATTTGGCTACCAATCCAATCGATTGAAATAACAAGAGAGGATACTTTAATCGATTGCACTTAGAAAACAATCGATTGAAGCAGTAACTAAATCGATTCCAATCGATTACAACAACAACACAATCGATTGAATGAGAGGTGTGTGTATTATTCAATCGATTGCATTAAAATCCAATCGATTGAAATAGTATATATAAGAGTACTCCAATCGATTTCACTGAGTATTCAATCGATTGCAGTAAAAAAAATTAGATTGAATTAGCAATTGAGGGTACAACAATCGATTTTACTACCAAACCAATCGATTGATTTCCATACACACCTGATTGCAGCTTAAGTTCCCAGATTTACATGCATAGCTAAGATGTTACTTCAACTTCTTTGTATAATAAGATAGTTAGATTGACATAATACATTAAAAACAAAATAAGCTTATCAATAACTTATGCTTCTGTTGCAATAGTAGTAGCATCAAACATACATAGGACTCTCAAAAGTGAAATGACACAATGAACAATAATACCTGGGACTCTCAAAAGTGAAATGACACATTTCATCATACAGTGAAGATAACACCTAGATTTTGTCCTACATTTTTTTTAACTCAACAATATTAACTCCCATTCAATCATCAATGGAGATCATAGGATGATGTGGAGTTCTAGATAACACTGTCTTCATGGTCCAGGCCTTGGGATGATGCCCCTTAGGTTTGTGATGCCCAGATTAGTGCATAGACTATCAATTGCTTCTCCTTGATGATTGATAGCTTCCGTTTGCCTGTCTTGACGCTGCCTCATATCAGCAAATTGCTCCTCCATATATATTCTCATGCTTTGCAATTCATCCATCAAATCTTGCATTGTTGGCGAATGAGGGGGTGGTGGTGGGGGTGTCTGTGTTTGTGCTTGCACCTGGTCTTGTGGTTGTCCTTGAGCCTGAGGTTGTTGGGCATCCGGATCTCTTCCCATCTGTCTTAGAGTGCTGTCATCAATCTTGGATACATTAGTCAAGACAACACTTTTCTCTTCAGTCAAGTCAATTTCAAGCCATTTGAAAATCTTGGTCCAATGGCAAGCATATCCTAAACCAACACTTGTTTTTCCTTTCTTCATCTCAAGCATATGATGAACCATAAAATAAGGCCAGTTTATCTCCTTTCCAGTCACCATAGCCCAAAGCACTAAAATATCTTCGTTAAACAAGATTCCATGATTATATTTTCTTGGAATCAACATGTATGAAAACAAATACATCAATATACGCTGCTCAATCCCCAACCCACTGCAACTTATATTACCTCTAGCATCCATGTGTGGATTCTCATATTGTAAACTCTGCAAACCAACTAATCTGTTGTATTCACCCTATTCCTCATCTGCCGCAATACCTCCAGTAAATTTTGCCCCATGATAACCTAGACTCCATTGTTCAGCTAGTTCTTGCAAAGTAACTCTATAATGCTGTTTCCCTAAATCAAACTCAATCAGCGGCATTACCTCACCCTCTTCATCAGGTTCAGGAACAACATAATTCAAAGTACTATAAACAGCCCTAACCAAGTGCGGGTAATAACCATCCCTAGTTTGTACAAAATCAACTAAGTGCTGTGTTTGCAATGCATTCAACACCAAATTAAAACGTCTATCCTGAAGGAACTCGGCTGTTATGTACCTGGGAGGAACAATTGACCTTGACTCGAACTTCTCCACATAGTTTTTCAGTGCCCTTTGAGACGGCAGCCACCTTGCCATGTAATGTGATGAAGCAACCAGTCTGGCGGGGGCAGAGCTTTCTCCCTCAACCCTGGCTCTTTTGGCGTTCTTAGTTCTGGCCATTATGGGGATACTGGTTTTGTGGGTTTTGTAGGGATTTTGATGAGGGTTGGAATTGTGTATGTGGTTGGGAGTGGATGTGGGTGAGAATGGAGAAGAAGAAGACACAAGCTTTTTGGATTTTAGAGAGAGGAGAGAGGTGCAGAAATGGGGTTCGAACGTTTAAAAGGGGGAGTGGGTGTGAATACTGAGGGTTATCTGCTTTAATACATAGCACGTTTCAAATTTCAATCGATTGGATTACATTACCAATCGATTGAATTTGGCAAAAAGTTCAATCTCATCACTTTTTAATCGATTGGATTGCATTACCAATCGATTAAATTTGGAAAAAATTCAAAGTCATCACATTTCAATCGATTGGGTACCATTACCAATCGATTGAAATTGGCAAAACATTCAACTTCATCACCTTTCAATCGATTGGATTACATTACCAATCGATTGAATTTGGCTAAAACTTCAATGTCATCACTTTTCAATCGATTGTATTTCGCAAATCCATGTTGTTTTCATAAATTCAATCGATTGGTAATGGTACCCAATCGATTGTTTTGAGGCATTCATTCGATTGGAAAGTATAAACAATCGATTGGTATAAGCTTTTTACCATTCTACCTTACAACTTTCAATCGATTATTTTGTGATATAGTGTAAACCAATCGATTGAATTTCAAGGAAACACGATTTGGAAGCCATGGACGAACGTAACGAGATCAAAGTTAATTTTTTAATCAATTGGAATTATTAGGATGAATGGAGGATATAATTGGTTGTTATTTTTGTATTTGATTGTTAATAAATATAATAGATAATTGATAAAATAATAATTTATAAAATAAAAAACTATTTTTATAATTAAATAAAATATATGGGGTTGATTTGTAATTAAAATTAGTTCAAGGACTACGTAGCAATTGATAAAAAACTCTAAAAACATGTTTTCTACTTGGACCACTAAGTGGTCCAAAGGTTCCTGGACCACCGAATCTTGAGCCAACAAACAAAAAGTCAATTAGTTAGTTGAAAAAGATTTGAAAATCAATTTTGAAAAGATAAGAAGATAAGAAGTTAGAAAAGATATTTGAAAATCAAATTTTTGAAAAATATAAGATTTAAAAAAAAAGATATGATAGGAAGATATGATTAGAATTAGTTTTGAAAAAGATTTAATTTTTAAAATCATAATTAATGACTTGACTCACAAGAAATCACAAGATATGATTCTAGAATTTAAAGTTTGAATCTTTCTTAACAAGTAAGTAACAAACTCGAAATTTTTAAATCAAAACATTAATTGATGATGTGATTTTCGAAAATATGATATAAAATTAAGAAAAAGATTTTTGAAAAATATTTTTAAAATTTTCGAAAAATAAGAAAAATGAAAAAGATTTGATTTTTGAAAAAGATTTTGAAAAAGATAATATTCTTAAATTGAAAATTTGATTTGACTCATAAGAAACAATTGAATTTTAAATTTTTTTTTGAAAAAGTCAATCCAAATTTTCGAAATTTATGAGAGAAAAAAGGAAAGATATTTTTTTGATTTTTTGAATTTTTAATGATGAAAGAGAAAAACATGAAAAAGACTCAATGCATGAAAATTTTGGATCAAAACAATGAATGCATGCAAGAATGCTATGAATATCATGATGAACATCAAGAACACTTTGAAGATCATGATGAACATCAAGAACATATTTTTAAAAATTTTTATATGCAAAGAAAACATGCAAGACACCAAACTTAGAAATCTTTCATGTTCAGACACTATGAATGCAAAAATGCACATAAAAAAAAAAGAAAAGACACAAAACAAGAAAACATCAAGATCAAACAAGAAGATTTACCAAGAACAACTTGAAGATCATGAAGAACACCATGAATGCATGATTTTTTTTCAAAAAATGCAAGATGAACATGCAATTGACACCAAACTTAAAATCGGACTCAAGACTCAAACAAGAAACATGAAATATTTTTTATTTTTATGATTTTCTAAATTTTTTTTTTGGATTTTTGTATATTTTTATTTTTTTGAAAATTGTTTGAAAAAAAAAATAAAGATTTCAAAATTTTTAATATGAATTCTAGGAATCTTGTGCTCTTTAGTCTAAAACTCCAATCTGAGGGTTAGACATGGCTTAATAGCCAGCCAAGCTTTAAAAGATACAAATCAGTCATACAACAGTAGGTGGATTAGGAACAGCTAGCTTGCTCTTGTGATGATGGTTTGGAAGCCTCAGTCCAAAAGAATTTAGACATGGCTTTACAGCCAGCCAGGCTTCAACATGCTTCATGAAACACTAGAATACATTCTTAAAAATTCTGAAGAAAAATGAAATTTTATTTTTTCGAAAATATTTATTTTGGAAAAAACGAAAAAGAGGAAAATATTTTTGAAAAATTTTTTGAAAACCAAATAAAAGTTGAAACAAGAAGAAAATTACCTAATCTGAGCAACAAGATGAACCGTCAGTTGTCCAAACTCGAACAATCCCCGGCAACGGCGCCAAAAACTTGATGTACAAAATTGTGATCCCTGGTAATGGCTCCAAAAACTTGGTGCTCTAATCTTAATTCATAATTTGTCACAACTTCGATACAACTAACCAGCAAGTGTACTGGGTCATCCAAGTAATAAAACCTTACGTGAGTAAGGGTCGTTCCACGGAGATTGTCGGTATGAAGCAAGCTATGGTCACCTTGTAAATCTCAGTCAGGCGGATATCAAATGGTTATGGAGTTTTTGAAAATAAATAATAAATAAATAGAAAATAAAGATAGAAACACTTATGTAATTCATTGGTGGGAATTTCAGATAAGCGTATAGAGATACTTTCGTTCTTCTGAACTTCTGCTTTCCTACTGTCTTCATCCAATCAGTCCTACTCCTTTCCATGGCAAGCTTTATGTAAGGGCATCACCGTTGTCAATGGTTACATCCCATCCTCTTGTGAAAAAGGTCCAAATGCTCTGTCACAGCATGGCTAATCATCTGAGGTTCTCGATCATACTGGAATAGGATTCACCCTCCTTTTGCGTCTGTCACTACGCCCATCACTCGCGAGTTTGAAGTTCGTCACAGTCATTCAATCCCTGAATCCTACTCAGAATACCACAGACAAGGTTTAGACTTTCCGGACTCTCATGAATGCCGCCATCAATCTAGCTTATACCACAAAGATTCTGATTAAGAGATCCAAGAGATATTCATTCAATCTAAGGTGGAACGGAAGTGGTTGTCAGGCACGCGTTTGTGGGGGAATGATGATAATTGTCACGTTCATCAAATTCATGTTGGAGTACGAATGAATATCTTAGAAGCGGAATAAGTTGAATTGAATAAAAAACAGTAGTACTTTGCATTAATTCATGAGGAACAGCAGAGCTCCACACCTTAATCTATGGAGTGTAGAAACTCTACCGTTGAAAATACATAAGTGATGAAGGTTCAGGCATGGCCGAGAGGCCAGCCCCCAAACGTGATCAATATGATTCAAAGATGAACCAAAAATCATAAGATGTCTAATACAATAGTAAAAAGTCCTATTTATACTAAACTAGTTACTAGGGTTTACAGAAGTAAGTAATTGATGCATAAATCCACTTCCGGCACCCACTTGGTGTGTGCTTGGGCTGAGATTGAAGTTTACACGTGCAGAGACTTCTTTTGGAGTTGAACGCCAAGTTGTAACGTGTTTTTGGCGTTCAACTCTGGTTCGTGACGTGTTTCTGGCGTTTAACTCCAGACTGCAGCGTAGAACTGGCATTCAACGCCTTTTTGCGTCATCTAAACTCGGCCAAAGTATGGACTATTATATATTGCTGGAAAGCCCTGGATGTCTACTTTCCAACGCATTTGGAAGCTTGCCATTTTGAGTTCTGTAGCTCCAGAAAATCCACTTTGAGTGCAGGGAGGTCAGAATCCAACAGCATCAGCAGTCCTTCTTCAACCTCTGAATCTGATTTTTGCTCAAGTCCCTCAATTTCAGCCAGAAAATACCTGAAATCACAGAAAAACACACAAACTCATAGTAAAGTCCAGAAATGTAAATTTAACATAAAAACTAATAAAAACATCCCTAAAAGTAACTAGATCCTACTAAAAACATACTAAAAACAATGCCAAAAAGCGTATAAATTATCCGCTCATCACTGGTGCACGAATTGTAAATCACACTTTTCACAAGTTGTACCACTAACCAGCAAGTGCACTGGGTCATCCAAGTAATACCTTATGTGAGTAAGGGTTCCTCTCAGTGAAAATGGTCTAGGTGCGCTGTCACCGCACTGCTAATCATCTGTCGGTTCTCACTCATGTTGGAATAGGATCCATTGATCCTTTTGCTTCTGTCACTACGCCCAACCTTTGTGAGTTTGAAGCTCGTCACAGTCATTCAATCCCTGAATCCTACTCGGAATACCACAGACAAGGTTTAGACTTTCTGGATTCTCAAGAATGCTGCCAATGGATTCTAGCTTATACCACGAAGACTCTAATTAAGGAATCCAAGAGATACTCATTCAATCGAAGGTAGAACGGAGGTGGTTTTCAAGCACGTCTTCATAGGTTGAGAATGGTGATGAGTGTCACGGATCATCACATCCATCATATTGAAGTGCAAATGAACATCTTAGATAGAAACAAGCGTGTTTGAATAGAAAACAGAAATAATTGCATTAATTCATTGAGACACAGCAGAGCTCCTCACCCTCAACAATGGAGTTTAGAGACTCATGCCGTCAAAGAGTACAAAGTTCAGATCTAAAATGTCATGAGGTACAAAATAAATCTCTAAAAGTTGTTTAAATAATAAACTAGTAACCTAGGTTTACAGAAAATGAATAAGCTATGATAGATAGTGCAGAAATCCACTTCTGGGGCCCACTTGGTGTGTGCTGGGGCTAAGACTTGAGCTTTACACGTGCCTAGGCTGTTTCTGGAGTTAAACGCCAGGTTGTAACCTGTTTTGGGCGTTTAACTCCAACTTGTAACCTATTTCTAGCGTTTTACGCTAGAATGCAACATGGAACTGGCGTTGAACGCCAGTTTACGTCATTTATCCTTGAGCAAAGTATGAACTATTATATATTTCTGGAAAGCCCTGAATGTCTACTTTCTAACGCAATTGAGATCGTGCCATTTGGACTGCTGTAGCTCCAGAAAATCCACTTTGAGTGTAGGGAGGTCAGAATCCAACAGCATCTGCAGTCCTTTTTCAGCCTCTGAATCAGAATTTTCTCAGGTCCCTCAATTTCAGCCAGAAAATACCTGAAATCATGAAAAAACACACAAACTCATAGTAAAGTCCAGAAATGTGATTTTTATTTAAAAACTAATAAAAATATAATAAAAAGTGACTAAAACATATTAAAAACTACCTAAAAACCATGCCAAAAAGCGTATAAATTATCCGCTCATCACAACACCAAACTTAAATTGTTGCTTGTCCCCAAGCAACTAAAAACAAAGTAGGATAAAAAGAAGAGAATATACAATGAATTCCAAAAACATCTATGAAGATCAGTCTTAATTAGATGAGCGGGGCTATTAGCTTTTTGCTTCTGAACAGTTTTGGCATCTCACTTTATCCTTTGAAGTTCAGAATGATTGGCATCAATAGGAACTCAAAATTCAGATAGTGTTATTGATTTTCCTAGTTTAGTATGTTGATTCTTGAACACAACTACTTTATGAGTCTTGGCCGTGGCCCTAAGCACTCTGTTTTCCAGTATTACCACCGGATACATACATGCCACAGACACATAACTGGGTGAACCTTTTTAGATTGTGACTCAGCTTTGCTAAAGTCCCCAATTAGAGGTGTCCAGGGTTCTTAAGCACACTCTGTTTTTGCTTTGGACCTCGACTTTAACCACTCAGTCTCAAGTTTTCACTTGACACCTTCACGCCACAAGCACATGGTTAGGGACAGCTCGGTTTAGCCGCTTAGGCTAGGATTTTATTCCTTTAGGCCCTCTTATCCACTGATGCTCAAAGCCTTGGATCCTTTTTATTACCCTTGCCTTTTGGTTTTATAGGGCTATTGGCTTTTTGCTCTTGCCTTTTTGGTTTAAAGAGCTTTTGGCTTTTTCTGCTTGCTTTTTCTTTTTCTTGCTTTCTCTTTTTTTTTCGCATTTTTTTCTGCAAGCTTTGTTCTTCACTGCTTTTTCTTGCTTCAAGAATCATTTTTATGATTTTTCAGATTATCAAATAACATTTCTCCTTTTTCATCATTCTTTCAAGAGCCAACAAGTTTAACAATCATAAACAACAAATTTCAAAAGACATATGCACTGTTCAAGCATTCATTCAGAAAATAAAAAGTATTGCCACCATATCAAAATAATTAAACTATTTTAAAATTTGAAATTCATGTACTTCTTTTTCTTTTTCAGAAAATATTTTTCATTTAAGAAAGGTGATGGATTCATAGGACATTCATATCTTTAAGACGTAGACACTTAGATACTAGTGATCATGTAATAAGACCCAAACATAAATAAACATAAAGCATAGTAAACAAAAAACAGAGAAATAAGAACAAGGAGATTAAGGAACGGGTCCACCTTAGTGAGGGTGGCGTCTTCCTCTTCTTGAAGAACCAATGGTGCTCTTGAGCTCCTCTATGTCTCTTCCTTGTCTTTGTTGCTCCTCCCTCATAGCTCTTTGATCTGCAGTCAAATGCTCTACCACTGAACTGTGGACCCTTAAGATGAATCTCTTCATCTCTCATGACTCGGAGGTGGAAGCTTTTGCCTTCCCTTTCCTCCTTCTAGAGGTTTCTCCGGCCTTAGGTGCCATAAATGGTTATGGAAAAACAAAAAGCAATGATTTTACCACACCAAACTTAAAAGGTTTGCTCGTCCTCGAGCAAAAGAAGAAAGAAGTGGAGAAGATGGAGGAAATGGAGGTGTGTGAATGGGTGGGTTTGGGAGGGAAATGGTTTGAATTTGAATGGTGAGGTAGGTGGGGATCCTGTGGGGTCCACAGATCCAGAGGGGTCAAGGACTTAGTATCACTGCTCCATTTAGACGTGCAAAATGCCCTTAGAATGCATGTCTGGCGTTAAATGCCAGCTTGCTGCTTGTTTCTGGCGTTTAACGCCAATTCTATGCTCTGTTCTGGCGTTAAACGCCAGTCTGGTGCTTGTTTCTGGCATTTAACGCCAGCTTGTTGCTTTTTACTGGCGTTTAAATGCCAGTAAGCTCTTCCTCCAGGGTGAGCTATTTTTAATGCTATTTTTCATTCTGTTTTTGATTTTTCAGTAGTTTTTTTGACTTCATATGATCATCAACCTACATAAAATATAAAATAGAAATGGAAACTAAATAGATATAGTTAAATAACATTGAGTTGCCTCCCAACAAGCGCTTCTTTATTGTCTTTAGCTGGACCTTGCTGAGCTTTTAATCTAGCCTCAGCCTTGAGCACTCTTGCTCAATATTGCTTTCAAGATAATGCTTGATTCTCTGTCCATTAACAATGAACTTCTTATCAGAATCAATGTCTTGAAGCTCCACATAGCCATATGGTGACACACTTGTAATCACATATGGTCCCTTCCACTGGGATTTCAGTTTCCCGGGGAATAGCCTGAGCCTAGAGTTAAACAACAGAACTTTCTGTTCTGGTTCAAAGACTCTAGATGACAGCTTTCTGTCATGCCATCTTTTTGCTTTCTCTTTGTAAAGCTTGGCATTTTCGAAAGCAGTGAGTCTGAATTCCTCTAGCTCATTCAGCTGGAGCAATCTTTTTTCTCCAGCTAATTTGGCATCAAAGTTTAGGAATCTGGTTGCCCAGTAGGCCTTATGCTCCAGTTCCACGGGCAGATGACAGGCCTTACCATACACAAGCTGGTATGGAGAGGTCCCTATAGGAGTCTTGAATGTTGTTCTATAAGCCCACAGAGCATCATCCAAGCTTCTCGCCCAATCCTTTTTACGGGTACTTATAGTCTGTTCCAGGATTCTTTTTATTTCTCTATTAGAGACTTCAGCTTGCCCATTTGTCTGTGGATGATACGGAGTTGCCACCTTGTGACTAATTCCATACCGGACCATAGCAGAGTAAAGCTGTTTGTTGCAGAAGTGAGTGCCCCCTTCACTAAGTAGTGCTCTAGGGACACCAAACCTTCTGAAGATATGTTTCTGGAGGAATTTCAGCACTGTCATAGTATCATTAGTGGGTGTGGCAATGGCCTCTACCCATTTGGATACATAGTCGACTGCCACCAGAATATAAGTGTTTGAGTATGATGGTGGAAAAGGCCCCATGAAGTCAATACCCCATATGTCAAACAACTCAATCTCTAAGATTCCTTGCTGAGGCATGGCGTAACTGTGAGGCAGATTACCAGCTCTCTGGCAGCTGTCACAGTTACGCACAAACTCTCGGGAGTCTTTATAGAGAGTGGGCCAGTAGAAGCCACATTGGAGGACTTTTGTGGCTGTTCGCTCACCTTCGAAATGTCCTCCATATTGTGATCCATGACAATACCATAGGATCTTCTGTGCTTCTTCTCTAGGCACACACCTACGGATTATTCCGTCTGCACATCTCTTAAAGAGATATGGTTCATCCCACAAGTAATACTTTGCATCAGTAATTAATTTTTTCTTTTGTTGCCTGCTGTACTCCTTGGGTATGAACCTTGCAGCTTTATAGTTTGCAATGTCTGCAAACCATGGTGTTTCCTGAATGGCAAACAAATGCTCATCCGGAAAGGTTTCAGAGATTTCAATAGAGGGAAAGGACACCCCTTTTACTGGCTCTATCCGGGATAGATGATCAGCCACTTGGTTTTCTGTCCCTTTTCTATCTCTTATTTCTATATCAAACTCTTGCAGAAGCAACACCCATCTTATGAGCCTGGGTTTTGAATCCTGCTTTGTAAGTAGATATTTAAGAGCAGCATGGTCAATGTACACAATCACTTTTGATCCTACTAAGTATGATCTAAACTTGTCAATGGCATAAACTACTGCAAGCAATTCCTTTTCTGTGGTTGTGTAATTTTTCTAGGCATCATTTAAAATACGGCTAGCTTAATAAATGACATGCAGGAGCTTGTCGTGCCTCTGCCCTAATACTGCACCAATGGCATGGTCACTGGCATCACACATTAATTCGAATGGTAATGTCCAGTCTGGTGCAGAAATAACTGGTGCTGTGACCAGCTTAGCTTTCAAGGTTTCAAACGCCTGCAGACACTCTGTGTCAAACACAAATAGCGTGTCAGCAGCTAGCAGATTGCTCAGAGGTTTTGCGATTTTTGAAAAATCCTTTATAAACCTCCTATAGAATCCTGCATGCCCCAGAAAGCTTCTGATTGCCTTAACATTGGCAAGTGGTGGTAATTTTTCAATTACTTCCACTTTAGCTTGATCCACCTCTATTCCCTTGTTTGAAATTTTATGCCCAAGGACAATCCCTTCAGTCACCATAAAGTGACATTTTTCCCATTTTAAAACCAGGTTAGTCTCTTGGCATCTTTTCAGAACTAGTGTCACGTGATCAAGACAGGAGCTGAATGAGTCTCCATATACTGAGAAGTCATCCATGAAGACTTCCAGAAATTTTTCCACCATATCAGAGAAAATAGAGAGCATGCATCTCTGAAAGGTTGCAGGTGCATTACACAGCCCAAATGACATCCTTCTGTAGGCAAATACTCCAGATGGACATGTAAATGCAGTTTTTTCTTGATCCTGGGGATCTATTGCAATTTGGTTGTAACCTAAATAGCCATCCAAAAAGCAGTAAAAATCATGACCTGCTAGTCTTTCTAGCATCTGGTCTATGAATGGTAAAGGAAAATGATCCTTTTTGGTGGCTGTATTGAGCCTTCTGTAGTCAATACACATGCGCCACCCTGTAACTGTTCTTGTAGGAACCAGTTCATTTTTGTCATTATGAATCACTGTCATGCCTCCCTTTTTTGGGACGACTTG
>NC_029794.2:107840426-107875914 GCF_000816755.2 Arachis ipaensis | reverse complement strand
CTGTCATGCCTCCCTTTTTGGGGACAACTTGAACAGGGCTCACCCAGGGGCTATCAGAAATAGGATAAATAATCCCAGCCTCCAGTAACTTGGTGACCTCTTTCTGCACCACTTCCTTCATGGCTGGATTTAACCGCCTCTGTGGTTGAACCACTGGCTTAGCATCATCCTCCAATAGGATCTTGTGCATGCATCTAGCTGGGCTTATGCCCTTAAGGTCACTTATGGACCACCCAAGAGCTGTCTTGTGTGTCCTTAGCACTTGAAGTAGTGCTTCCTCTTCCTATGAATTCAAAGCAGAGCTTATGATCACTGAAAAAGTGTCACCTTCTCCAAGAAATGCATATTTCAGGGATGGTGGTAATGGTTTGAGCTCGGGTTTAGGAGGTTTTTCCTCTTCCTGAGGAATTTCCAGAGGCTCTTTCAATTCCTCTGAACCCTCCAGATCAGGCTGAACATCTTTAAAGATGTCTTCCAGCTCTGATTTGAGACTCGCAGCCATGTTGATCTCCTCTACTAAAGAGTCAATAAGATCAACTTTCATGCAGTCTTTTGGTGTGTCTGGATGCTGCATGGCTTTGATAGCATTCAACTTAAACTCATCCTCATTGACTCTCAGAGTTACTTTCCCCTTTTGGACATCAATGAGAGTTCATCCAGTTGCTAGGAAAGGTCTTCCTAGAATGAGAGTAGCACTCTTGTGCTCCTCCATTTCCAGTACTACAAAGTCAGTGGGGAAGGCGA
Source organism: Arachis ipaensis (assembly GCF_000816755.2). Lineage (NCBI taxonomy): Eukaryota > Viridiplantae > Streptophyta > Magnoliopsida > Fabales > Fabaceae > Arachis > Arachis ipaensis. Next base: position 107,875,170 of record NC_029794.2, on the reverse strand, counting down.
ATGGCCCAACCCTGACAATCATGTCTTCAATCACACCTGATGGGTATTTAATGGAGCCATCAGCAAGTTGGAGACATATCCAGGTTGGTTTGACTTCTTCAGTTAAACCAAGCTTTCTGATAGTGGATGCAGGTATTAGATTGATACTTGCCCCAAGATCACATAAAGCTGTCTTGGTGCAATTACCCTCTAATGTGCATGGTATCATGAAGCTCCCGGGATCTTTAAGCTTTTCTGGAAAGCTTTTCAAAATGACTGCACTGCATTCTTCAGTGAAGAGAACTCTTTCAGTTTCTCTCCAATCCTTCTTATGACTCAAGATCTCTTTCATGAACTTGGCATAAGAAGGTATTTGCTCAAGTGCCTCTGCAAACAGAATCTTTATTTCAAGAGTCCTGAGATAGTCTGCAAAGCGAGCAAATTGCCTATCCTGCTCCCCTTGGCGGAGTTTTTGAGGATAAGGCATTTTGGCTTTGTATTCTTCAACCTTGGTTGCTGCAGGTTTATTTCCTATAGAGGTGGTTGGAGAAGCCTTTTTAGAGGGGTTGTTATCAGCACTTGTGTGTGTCTGATCCCTCATTGGCGTTTGAATGCCAGGGGTGGAAGCTAGATTGGCGTTGGACGCCAACTCCTTACCTGTTCCTGGCATTTGAACGCCAGAACTGAGCTTCCTTTGGGCGTTTAACGCCAACTCCTTGCTTGTTTGTGGCGTTTGAACGCCAGAACTGAGCATAGGTTGGGCGTTTAACACCAACCCTCCATCCTTTTCTGGCGTTTGAGCGCCAGAATCATTCCTCTCTGGGCTCTTACTGTCCTCAGAGGGATTTTGGATGATATTTTGCTCATCCTTTGTCAGTTGTTCTTTCCTTGGCTTTCTGCTGCTATGAAGCGAGGTATTTAATGTTTTTCCACTTCTTAATTGAACTGCCTGGCACTCTTCTGTTATCTGCTTTGATAACTGCTGTTTTGTCTGATTCAATTGTGCCTCCATATTTTTATTAGCATTTTTAGTGTCTTGTAGCTTCTCCTTGAATTCTGCTAGCTGTTTTGTTAGAAAGCACAATTGTTGATTGAGTTCAGCAACTTGTTCTGGAGGACCAAGTTCAGTAGACACTGCTTTGGCTTCTTCTTTTATGGAGGACCCATTACTTATGTACAGATGCTGGTTTCTGGAAACTATATCAATAAGCTCTTGAGCCTCTTCAATAGTTTTCCTCATGTGTATAGATCCACCAGCTAAGTGGTCTAAGGACATCTGAGCTCCTTCTGTAAGCCCATAGTAGAAGATGTCTAATTGCACCTACTCTGAAAATATTTCAGAGGGGCATTTCCTTAGCATCCCTCTGTACCTCTCCCAGGCATTATAAAGGGATTCGTCATCCTCTTGTTTAAAGCCTTGGATGTCCAGCCTTAGCTGTGTCATCCTTTTTGGAGTGAAATATTGATTCAGGAATTTGTCTGATAACTATTTCCATGTCCTTATGCTTGCTGTGGGTTGGTTATTTAACCACCTTTTAGCTTGATCTTTTACAGCAAACGGAAACAGTAACAGTCTGTATACATCCTGATCTATCTCCTTGTCACGTACTGTGTCAGCAATTTACAGGAATTGTGCCAGAAACTCAGTAGGTTCTTCCTGTGGAAGACCGGAATACTGGCAGTTTTGCTGCACCATGACAATGAGCTGAGGATTTAGCTCAAAACTGCCTGCCTTGATGGGGGGTATACAGATACTACTCCCATATGCAGCAGTAGTGGGATTAGCATATGATCCCAGAGTCCTTCTGGACTGTTCATTTCCACTTAGGTCCATGATGGAGAAAGTGAGGATGTTGTGAATTGCAAATAAAATATTTTTTTTAAAACCGAAATTAAAATAAAATAAAATAAAATAAAATAAATGAAAAATTGATTATGATTTCAAAAATTTGAAGAAAAATAAATAAAAGAAATTTGAAAACTAAATTAATTCATTAAAAAGATTTGAAAAAGATGTGGGTGAGGATTTTCGAAAAAAATTGAAGAGAGAGAAATTGGTTAGGAAGTTTTGAAAAAGATATGTCTTAAAATTAAAGATACTTGTAAAAAAAATAAAATAAAGTAAAATAAAGTAAAATAAAAGATATGAAAAAGATTTGATTTTAAGATTTGAGATTAGAAAAGATAAGATAAGCTAGGTAAGAGAAGATAAGGAATTTAAATTAAAAAATTTTAAAATTTGAATTTTGAAATTTGAAATTTGAAATAAGATAAGATAAGATTTTGAAAAAGATGATTTTTTTTGAAAAAGATTTGAATTTTGAAATTTTAAAACTAAGATAAGATAAAATAAAAAATTTTAAAATAAAATCTGAATTTTTAAAAGGAAAATTCGAAAAATCAATTAAAATAAAGGAAAAAGATATTTTTGAATTCAATGAGGAAAGAGAAAAACAATAAAAAGACACAAAACTTAAAATTTTTTTAGATATAATGCTCCTTATTTTTGAAAATTTGGAGGACAAACACGAAGGAACACCAAACATAAAAATTTTAAGATCAAAACGCAAGAAAGACTCAAGAACACCTTGAAGATTCACAAGAACACGAAGTAAAATTCAAAGACTCAAAGGACTCAAGAACATAAAAAAAACACCAAACTTAAAATTTTTAGAAAACCAAAAATAAATTTTCGAAAATTAAATAAGAAATAACAAGAAAACACCAAACTTAAAGCTTGACACAAGATTTAATCAAAGAAAGATTATTTTTGAAAAGATTTAAAAAAAAAGACTCAAAGGAGAAACTATTCACAAGAACATAGACACATTCAACAAATGCAAGGATTAAACAGAGAAAAACTATTATTATTATTTTTTTTTGAATACTAATAATTCGAAAATGCACAAGAAAAACAAGAAAAATCACAAAACAAGAAAAACTAAAGATCAAACAAGAAAAATAAACAAGAACAACTTGAAGATTAAGAAAGAACAATGAATATAAATTCGAAAATTTAAAAGAAAATAAAAACATGCAATTGACACCAAACTTAAAATATGAAACTAAACTCAAACAGGAAAACTCAATTATTAGTTTGTAAAAATTTCGAAAAATTTTAAAAGAGAAAATAAGAATTTAAAAAAAAATTCAACCAAAAACAATGATAGAAGACTCTAAACCAAAAAAGAAAAATTTTTCCTAATCTAAGCAACAAAATAAACCGTCTATTGTCCAAACTCAAACAATCCCTGGCAACGGCGCCAAAAACTTGGTGCACGAATTGTAAATCACACTTTTCACAACTCGTACCACTAACCAGCAAGTGCACTGGGTCGTCCAAGTAATACCTTACGTGAGTAAGGATCGAATCCCACGAAGATTGTTGGCTTGAAGTAATCTATGGTTATTTTGTAATTCTTAGTCAGGATATCAATTATAATTATCAGTTTGGATTGCAAAAAATAAAAGAGATGGAATTAAATACTTGTTATGCAGTAAAGGAGAATATGTTGGAGTTTTGGAGATGCTTTGTCTTCTGAATCTCTGCTTTCTCCCTGCCTTCTTCTTCACGCACGCAAGGTTCCTCCTATGGCAAGTTGTATGTTGGTGGATCACCGTTGTCAATGGCTACCATCCGTCCTCTCAGTGAAAATGGTCTAGGTGCGCTGTCACCGCACTGCTAATCATCTGTCGGTTCTCACTCATGTTGGAATAGGATCCATTGATCCTTTTGTGTCTGTCACTACGCCTAACCTTTGTGAGTTTGAAGCTCGTCACAGTCATCCAATCCCTGAATCCTACTCGGAATACCACAGACAAGGTTTAGACTTTCCAGATTCTCAAGAATGCTGCCAATGGATTCTAGCTTATACCACGAAGACTCTGATTAAGGAATCCAAGAGATACTCATTCAATCGAAGGTAGAACGGAGGTGGTTGTCAGGCATGCGTTCATAATTTGAGGATGATGATGAGTGTCACAAATCATCACATCCATCATATTGAAGTGCGAATGAACATCTTAGATAGAAACAAGCGTGTTTGAATAGAAAACAGAAATAATTGCATTAATTCATCGAGACACAGCAGAGCTCCTCACCCCCAACAATGGAGTTTAGAGACTCATGCCGTCAAAGAGTACAAATTTCAGATCTAAAATGTCATGAGGTACAAAATAAATCTCTAAAAGTTGTTTAAATAATAAACTAGTAACCTAGGTTTACAGAAAATGAATAAGCTATGATAGATAGTGCAGAAATCCACTTCTGGGGCCCACTTGGTGTGTGCTGGGGCTGAGACTTGAGCTTTACACGTGCCTAGACTGTTTCTGGAGTTAAACGCCAGGTTGTAACCTGTTTTGGGCGTTTAACTCCAACTTGTATCCTGTTTCTGGCGTTTTACGCCAGAATGCAACATGGAACTGGCGTTGAACGCCAGTTTACGTCGTTTATCCTTGAGAAAAGTATGGACTATTATATATTGTTGGAAAGCCCTGGATGTCTACTTTCCAACGCAATTGAGAATGCACCATTTGAACTTCTGTAACTCCAGAAAATCCACTTTGAGTGCAGGGAGGTCAAAATCCAACAACATCTGCAGTCCTTTTTCAGCCTCTGAATCAGAATTTTCTCAAGTCCCTCAATTTCAACCAGAAAATATCTGAAATCACAAAAAAATACATAAACTCATAGTAAAGTCCAGAAATGTGATTTTTATTTAAAAACTAATAAAAATATAATAAAAAGTGACTAAAACATATTAAAAACTCCCTAAAAACCATGCCAAAAGCGTATAATTTATCCGCTCATTAGTGGCAATCCTCTCTTTTGAAACTCAATTGTATACATTCCTGAAAAAAATTATTAAACAATAAAAATATTAGTTTTAGAAAAAAAATCAATGAAAAAATGAGACATGTGCACATACCAGTATTAAGTGGCCCAAAGAAAACACCACTTTTCAAATCTTCTAACAAGCACTTCATTTTCACATGAAAAACTCGACATGAAATATCTAGACGGCCAGCAATTGGAATACCATCAACACTCGTATATCTTTGAAATTCAGGCCGATTTGGATTGCACGTCATTATCATAAATAGATTTGGATAACCAAAATGCTTACAAATTGCCATAGCTTCTTGACGATTGTTAAACATATATCTTCTACCACCAGTGAAAGAAGAAGGTAAAATAACACGTGTACCAATTGAGTAAGCTTCTGTATCTCCATGCTGCATAGCTTCTTCAATTCCACTCAAAAATTCTCCACGTATAGTACTTTGTTTCTTCCATATCTCATAAAGTTGTTGTGACTCAACCATCGAAAAACTATCAACAACAAACTGTTGAAACAATCTTCTAGCTTTATGAATAATGCTTTCTTCTGTCTCTCTAATTTGTAACCAAAAACATATGAATTCCCGCAAAGAAACTTTAGTTCTTCTCCCATGCACATTTATAGTTCGAATACCTCTATAAGGTATATTATTCTCAAAACCATCTTCACCATAGGGAAAAAGCAAAGGATATTATAATGGCCAGTATAAAGGATGAGTTTCATAAATTCGCTTCAATTGGCCATCTATAGATTGAAGAATAATATTTCGCCCTTGTTTGAACTATCAAAATCACCAACAATCAAAGCAACACTCTCATCACAATTGGGAGAATTATATGTTCTTCGATCAAAAGATCTATGAGAGAACAATCTAAGGCTAAAAATTTCTGATTGGTGATTCTCATAGAATCCTCTAACTCTTCGAAATGACTTTGCTACCACATTATGTTCATCAATCATATGTATTAGACTAACAATCAATTCTATATCCACATCTTATCCATGGCTGAAAAAATAAACAAAATTTTAGAAATTTATAGAATAAATGAATAATAATAACAATCTTATAATATTCATTGCGCTAATATTTAAACAAAAATATACCTAAAAATACTTTGTCGATTATTAACTTCATGCACTGTGTCATAAATGTAGAGCTGTGCAAAACTTAGGTCTTTCACCATCTGAGGGTAATAAACTACCAATTCTATGATAGTTTTGTCCACTAACAATAAATTGGGGTGGACCCTGACCATTGTTAATAGAACTAACAACTTTACCTCCAAATGATATGAATGCAAACATACTATTATACGATCGTATATTCTTTTGAAAATATTGGCTCTTTGCATTTGTACCATTAATTAAATTAACCAATAAATCTGGTGCTCTTTGTAAAAACGGTAATTGAACCTTCCCTTTAGCATAGCACACAGAAAATATAGGTTGATTTTGTCTTGAATCTTTTTCAACATATTCTAAATACTAAAAAAGAACTCCACACCAAACACATGCACAATCAGGATCACGATATCAAGACATTCTAAAAGAAAAAATATGAATACATTATTTTAAAACTTCAATTTAATAAATAAATAATATAACCTTGCATTCCACTTTGTGCAAATAATGGATGATCAGCAATATCATGTTCTATAAGTCTAATACATATGGAAGGATCAATTCCATTTGTTAATAAAATGAAAATTTCAAAAGAAAATTTCCTAATAAAAAAGACAATTATAAATTACTATATTTAGTGAAAAGAAATAAATATAATAGCTAGAAATATTGAAAAAGATTATAAATAAATTAGAGAAAATATACAAAAAGAAAAAATGTTGGATCATGCACATTTAAAACAATATATTTAATGAAATTACAAACACTTACAATAATTAAATTGAGTTGCTTGAGTTACAACTCATGCCCTAGTAACTGCATAAGAAACCAACAATAAATTGAACGAAAAAATTTATGAACCACAACATTAACTAATATAAAATTTTTATTACTAATAATACTACATAAAAAATCAAAAAGAAAAAATATGCAATAACACACCTCTTGTTTGGTGTAACTTGAATGCTTTTTTTCTCTTCAAAATATTTATCCTATTCAACCTTGCCAAAGCAAAATCAGTAGGCATGATGAATAGGAAAAATACAATACTGACCTCCACGAAAAAAGTAAGTTCCAAAGGATGATATAACTATTTAGCAGCAGCAATCCAATCTACTTATTTATATATTTTCTATTTTTTGTCTAAAAAAAGCACTCATGAACAATGTAAATAATTTTCTCTATATGTCTCTCCTTACACATGTATCGATATATAGCTGTATATCTATAAGAGCTAGATGTCTCCTTTATATCTTTTTTTTATTTGAAAAAAAAAATTGATTGTTTAAAATAATTTCCACATTGCTATTTGTATTTGGCAAAAAATATTTAATTGAAAATCATTGTATAGTTAAACATTAGCGAACTCTAAAATAATGATTACCATATTTGATATTCAATGTCAATTATCGGTAAAATGAATTTTAAAAATAAATAATCATCATGATACAATGCAAATTCATAAAGCTGCTGCATATTATAATTAATATCATAAGAACTACATTCATTACTCAAATTCACAACAATGGACGTATACATCCGCACTATGACTTACACCTACACTCCTCCAACTATATGACATTGTGTCCAATATCTAGCAAAGCAGATTTGAATATAACACATATTCTCTTTGAAACAAAAAAGATAAAGATAACACCTAGGACAAAAGAACCACTAATCTACTTGAACATCGTAGAACTTCAAAACGCAAAATTTCTTCCAAAAAAGAAAGAGGAACAAAGATGGCTCTTCTAGCAGTTGGACACACCTCAAAAAGAGAAAAATTAATAAACTTCATATGTAATTCACCATAACAAAGATAAAACCTATTACATGAATCTAACTTCATAGACCTAAGACAGCAGCTAGCTTTTCATCCATAAACACCCATCTTAAATATCTTTAATCTTGATTATTTTAGAGCAATGAGCAACAGTATCCTCAAGATCCTTCTCAAAGTCAGCCTCAAGATTTCTCTTCACTTTTAAATATACTGCATCTTTTTAAACAACATTAGACACATTTATTTTTTTTGAGTCATCTAAAAAGTGTGAGAGTAAATCCTACACAAGAAAATAAAACAAAAAAGGAAAGCACGACAAAAAAAGAGGATCACCCAATTAGACGAAAACCTATTGAAACTCCACAGAAAACTAATTATAATGATGAATAAGAATTATTGAAAATCAAGCAATAAATCGAGTATCACCCGAGTCTCCTCAATATCAGACCGAATAAGTGAGGCAATATCATCCAACAGCACCATATTCTCATCACTATCAACAGAATGATCCTGAATGTCAACCTCCTTAACACCTTCCATATCTAAGTGTATATCATCAAGTCCAACAACATTTGCTTCTTTTGGAAGAAAAGATGACATGACAGTAACACATTTTATATTAGACGTTTCACCTAGCTCAGGGCCAAACACAGGAACAGTGCATCCTTTAAATAATAAGACAAAAGACACAAAAGAGAAAAAACAGATATCAAAGGATCAGGACAAAAAAATGAAACATGCCACCTATAAATAAATTAAGTACCTTCAAAGGTGTTATTTCAGTCTGAGCAAGCTCAAACATTGAAATAATTGTAGCATCATTACAAATCCTCTTCACACGAAAAGTTCTAAAATAGCTATCAACATCAAGAGACTTAGTATCCACTTTCAGCAAGACTTTTTTACCCTTCAAATTTATAAAAATGATAGGGTAATCATCCCTATAAAGGACCTACAAAGAAAGAAATAAATGCTATCATCCATATCACAACCATTTTGAACAAAACTAATAAACCACTTTCTGTTTTTCTTTCATTGAAACAAAGAAAAACAAATCTGACACACCTTTGAATCTTTCTGTACCTCATTAAATAAGTCAACACATGTTTTTTTAACCAAGTTTTACGATCAAAAAGGACAAATATGCCCTGTCCAGTTTCATTTGATACCACTACCTTGAGCCTAGCTATACCTACAAAAAAAATCAAATACAATCATAAAAATAGTAGTCATCAGATCTCAACAATTTATTCAACACATTAAAAGACCAGATTAGTCATAAATAAAAACCACAGAGTAAATGAAAAAAACAAGAATGTCACATGACAAAAATTTTGGGATCATATTTGTCACATGATGCATGCACATATCACAAAAGTAAACACCAAACTCAGGATGTACTGTCTTCCCACAAACACAGGTAAAATACCACCAACACCCCTCTTCTATGACATCAGTGATAGTATTTAGAATGACAAAGGTTCCATCCTACAAAGCATAGAAAATAAAAGCCAAAGCCATAAAAAAAACCATAAAAATTAAAGAATCAAAATTTCAGAGGATTTAATAATCAAGAATGAAAACAAATTGCTACAAATCAGATAAAAAAGTTTTTTTTAACCTCCTTGTTTTCTTGCAACTCATCTATTGTAGATTTCTTAATCAACCTCATGAAGTCATCCTCTAATGAGATAGTTTTTTCTTCATTAGCAATGAACAGCGGCTGGGTCCCATTTATCCTTAGCTCTACTACGCTAATAAAATAATAATGAGGGAAGAATCTTAATGCTTTTTTCGACATATTCAAACATACATAAAAAATAAATAAAACTAAATATATCAAAAATAGTACTACACAAACCTCTTCCTGAAATCAACAACCTCTGTCAAGTCAGGATTAAAATATATTTTTGTTACTTTTATGACATTTTGCAACCCATGTTGCCCTAAAAAAGAGGAAAAAAATATCAGCAACCTTTCCAAAAAAATCTTATATCAACAATGTAAAGAAAGAGTTTAAAGAAATCATGATAATGCAACATTCAACAACAGTACCTCGAAAAAGCTTAACTTTGGCAAGTTGAAGAAATACTACTAGTTGTTCAACATAACTAGAAGAAAGAAAATGATTTAATTGATCTACATATTCTCCAAACAGGGCACACCTAAGCACCATCCTACAAATAAAACACAACAAATTGTAACATAGAAAATAGAGAAAACAAAAAACTAAAAGAAAACCATATGCTTATCATAACTTTTTTCCTCTCCAACTAAAGTTAGTAACCCAATAATATCTGCAAGTAGGGACGGATCCAAGGGGGCAAGCATAGGCCTTGGCCCCAACTTTTTTGAACAAAGTTAACCATTATAAGGATATAAAGTTATTATATATTATATAATTTTTTTTTAAAAAATAGAGTAAGTAATTATCTTAGATAAATAATTAAATTATTAAACTCAAAAATAAGTAACAATCCTTAAATTGAGAAATATATTATTGTCAGTCACTTTTTGATTAAATAAATTTCCAAATCTTTAAATATTTAAATTTTTTTCTCTTTTTAAATATTTTTTCTCTTAATTTTCACACCTATTATCATATAAAAATACTTTAATATTTATAATAACAAAAAAAATTTTAATATATTATAGTACATACATGAAAGTAAATTATTTTAAAATTTATTTATTTTTCTCATGATATTAAAATTATAACATATTAAGTAAATTCATTAAAACAATTATATTTTAGTCCTTGTCTGTAAGCACATTAAAAAACCGCAAAAAAAATGAAATAATACATAACAGGATCAACAACACATAATTTCAATAATGAAAAAAAAAATACAAAACCACTCACCAACTAAATAATCGTGATCTTGACTCATTTGCAATATCTCCTCAAAAGGATATAGAGTAAAACAGACTCTAGGTATGATATCATCTAGTATAGTTGTTACTGTTGTTCAAAAGAGAAATGTAAGCTTAAAGTCATGTTTTGTAAATCTTTAAGAGCCATGATTTGGAACAACAGAGAAATAACACATCTTGTAGCAATTTCCTTTAATAATATTATCTTTAAACTTGTTGATAAGTTGCTTCCTTATAGTGGCCTGAATTTTGTTTGACTATAAACAATAAAAAATTAGAATACATGTTAGTTAGCAATAACAGAAATATCAACAACATGCTAACTCAAAATAAACTACCAATAAAATCACTAACATTTTTATCCACTAAAATGAGCTCCATTGAATTTGGAGAATCTGGATTTCCAAAGTTTGGAACAATCCAAGCTCTAATTACCCTCACTATAAGCCTTTAAGCCTCTCTTGGCGGAACAATCTTGCTAATAGCATCAAAAAATGGACTCATTTGGACGCACTTAAACACTTGTAGGAAAGAAAACAACAACAATATGAAGATAGGTGAAAGATGAACTAAGCCAATGATCTGCACTACTCTTACCATTTCAACCCTCTTTTATAGACAACATCAGATGAATAGCTTCAAATTGGAATTCAAATTTTTTAGCAAAATGGAGAAAAATAAAGATTGTTCACCTTGCACATCCAGAAATAACTGAGGTTTCTCATACACTAATTTAGGGTTTTCTTGGAAAAATAAATTATATGATAATGAAACTACAATTTTTAATATCACAGAAATTTATACTAACAACCACCAACTACTACTGCACATTCACACATTTCACATCTCCATGAAAGATCTCTATCAACCATCAAATCAAGTAAGCCTTCATTCTATATAGCAAACACAGGCAAAGAAAGATGAAACAAAAATCATACAGCACTTACATGAGATGACAAATACTACATAACACAAAGTATCACATATAAAGAGATATATATAATAAACAATATTCTAATTTAAAAATAAAAAATACAAAAGAAGAAATCTACAAGATCAATGACATCAGATTTACATTCACAAACCTTATCACTTGTCAGAATCTAAATCCAGATTTTGGGGGAAAGCCAAACAACCACCAATCTCCAAAACCACTTCTACATCATACAAAAATATCTGAATGCTACAAATCATATTCTAAAAACAAAACCGTGAATAATCTTCCAATGGAATTAATGAAGAAATATCAAAGAGGAAAATATAAGTAAATAATCGATGAATTGAACTTCTAAGTTCCTAGATCTCTACATCAGATAACACATCTATCTAACCCTTCTCATTCCTAATATTTACCCTACCCACTGCTTCTCAATACAACTTTGTCTTCTGGTGCACGAAATTGTGATTCACACTTTTCACAACTCCGCACAACTAACCAGCAAGTGTACTGGGTCGTCCAAGTAATAAACCTTACGTAAGTAAGGGTCAATCCCACAGAGATTGTCGGCTTGAAGCAAGCTATGGTCATCTTGTAAATCTCAGTCAGGCAGATTCAAATGGTTATGAGGTTTTGATAATTAAAAGATAAATAAAACATAAAATAAAATAGAGATACCTATGTAATTCATTGGTTGGAATTTCAGATAAGCATTTGGAGATGCTTTGTTGCTTCTGAACCTCTGCTTTCCTATTGCCTTCTTCCAATCATGCGTGCTCCCTTCCATGACAAGCTGTATGATCCTCTCAGATGAAAAATATCAGGTACGATCTCTGCACGGCTAATCAACTGTCGGATTTCTCATCTCGGATGAAAAATACCAAGTACAGCTACTGCACGGCTAATCATCTGTCGGTTCCCGCTAGTGTCGGAATAGGACCCTTGTGCTTTTGCACACTGTCACTACGCCCAACATTTGCAAGTTTGAAGCTCGTCACAATCATCCCTTCCCAGATCCTACTCGGAATACCACAGACAAGGTTTAGACTTTCCGGATCTCAGGAATGGCTGCCAATGGTTCTAGCCTATACCACGAAGATATTAATCTCACGGACTCGGTCCGTGTATTAGATATCCAAGAGAATATACTCCAGCTGTCATCCAATGACTACGTCGAACATCATGTAGACCGCTTGTGGTTGTCAGGCACGCAGATCTTGGCTAAACGAGTAATGAAGATTGGGTGATTGTCACAGGTCACCCCTTCATTCTGACTTAACTGAATTAAGTACGAGAGTATATCTTGGATAAGAAGTAGGCATGAATTGAAAGAGAAACAATAGTACTTGCATTAATTCATGAAGAACAGCAGGGCTCCACACCTTAATCTATGGGGTGTAGAAACTCCACCGTAGAAAATACATAAGTGAAAATAGTCTAGGCATGGCCGAATGGCCAGCCTCCCAAATGTAACATAAGAGATGATAAAGTCTCCCCGTATATAAAAGTATGATAAAGTATGCAAATACAATAGTAAAAAGTGCTACTTATACTAAACTAGTTACTAGGGATTACAGAAAATAAGTAACTAAGTGCAGATAGTGCATAAATCTACTTCCGGGGCCCACTTGGTGTGTGCTTGGGCTGAGCATTGAAGCTTTCGCGTGCATAGACCATTCTTCGAGTTAAACGCCAGCTTGGGTGCCAGTTTGGGCGTTTAACTCCAGTTCTAGTGCCAGTTCTGGCATTTTACTCTAGAAAAGGGTCTCAGGTGGGCGTTTGAACGCCAGTTTGGACCATCAAATCTCGGGCAAAGTATGGACTATTATATATTTCTGGAAAGCCCAAGATGTCTACTTTCCAACGCAATTGAGAAAGCGCCAATTGGGCTTCTATAGCTCCAGAAAATCCACTTCGAGTGTAGGAGCATAAACTTCAATATAAAAAATATGCACTGTTCAAGCATTCATTCAGAAAACAAAAAGTATTGCCACCACATCAAAATAATTAAACTAATTTCAAGATAGAATTCGAAAGCATGCACTTCTTGTTCTTTTACAATTAAAAACATTTTTTATTTAAGAAAGGTGAAGAATTCATAGGACATTCATAGCTTTAAGACATAGACACTAGACACTAATGATCATGTAATAAAGACACAAACATAGACAAAACATAAAGCATAGAATTCGAAAAATAGAAAAATAAGAACAAGGAAATTAAAGAATGGATCCACCTTAGTGATGGCGGCTAGTTCTTCCTCTTGAAGATCTTAAGGAGTGCTTGAGCTCCTCTATGTCTTTTCCTTGCCTGTGTTGCTCCTCTCTCATGGCCTTTTAGTCCTCTCTGATTTCATGGAGGATAATGGAGTGCTCTTGGTGCTCCATCCTTAGTTGCCTCATGTTGGAACTCAATTCTCCTAAGGAGGTGTTGATTTTCTCCCAATAATTGTGTGGAGGAAAATGCATCCCTTGAGGTATCTCAGGGATTTCTTGATGAGGAATTTCCTCATGCTCTTGTTGAGGTCCATGAGTGGGTTCTCTTGTTTGCTCCATCCTCTTCTTAGTGATGGGCTTGTCTCTTTCAATGAGGATGTCTTCCTCTATGACAATTTTAGCTGAATTGCATAGGTTACAAATGAGATAAGGGAAGGCTAACCTTGCCAAAGTAGAGGGCTTGTCCGCCACCTTGTAGAGTTCTAGAGGTATGATCTCATGAACTTCTACTTCCTCTCCAATCATGATACTATGGATCATGATAGCCCGGTCTATTGTAACTTCAGACCGGTTACTAGTAGGAATGATAGAGCGTTGAATGAACTCCAACCATCCCCTAGCCACGGGTTTGAGGTCAAGCCTTCTTAATTGAACTGGCTTGCCTCTTGAGTCTCTCTTCCATTGAGCTCCTTCCATACAGATGTCTATGAGGACTTGGTCCAACCTTTGATCAAAGTTGACCCTTCTAGTGAAAGGATGAGGATCTCCTCTCATCATTGGCAAGTTAAATGCCAACCTCACATTTTCCAGACTGAAATCCAAGTAATTCCCCCGAACCATTGTGAGCCAATTCTTTGGGTTCGGGTTCATACTTTGATCATGGTTCTTAGTGATCCATGCATTAGCATAGAACTCTTGAACCATTATGATTCTGACTTGTTGGATTGGGTTGGTGAGAGCTTCCCAACCTCTTCTTTGAATCTCACGTCGGATCTCCGGATATTCACTCTTTTTGAGCATGAAGGGGACCTCAGGGATCACCTTTTTCTTGGCCACAACTTCATAGAAGTGGTCTTGATGGACCTTTGAGATGAATCTCTCCATCTCCCATGACTCAGAGGTAGAAGCAATTGCCTTCCCTTTCCTCTTTCTAGAGGTTTTTCCGGTCTTAGGTGCCATTAATGGTGATGAAAAAACAAAAAAAGCTTAGCTTTTTCCACACCAAACTTAGAAGTTTTGCTCGTCCTCGAGCAAAAGAAGAAAGAAAGGAGTAGAAGAATAAGAAATTGAGGAGATGGAGGGGAATAGTGAATTCGGCCAAGGGGGTTAAGTGTGTATGAGGTGTGAAATTGAAGGTTGTAAGGAGGGGTATTTATAGGGTAAGAGAGAGAGGGAATTCGGTTATGAAGGGGTGGGTTTGGGAGGGAAATGGTTTGAATTTGAATGGTTAGGTAGGTGGGGTTTATGATGGATGGATGTGAGTTATGAAGAGAATATGGGAAAGAGGGTAGGATTTGATAGGTGAATGGTATTTGGGGAAGAGGTATTGATGGGATTGGTCAAGGGTATTTGAGGAAGAGTGTTATGGAAAGGTGTGAAGAGGAGAGAAGAAGAGGTGGGGTAGGTGGGGATCCTATGGGGTCCACAGATCCTGAGGTATCAAGGAATTCTGCTCCCTGCACCATTCTGGCGTGTAAACGCCCTCTGTGTGCTAATTCTGGCGTTTAACGCCAGCTCTACTACCTTTCCTGGTGTTAAACACCAGTCAGCTGCCCCTTTCTGGCGTTTAACGCCAGTCTGTCTGCCATTTCTGGCGTTTAACGCCAGCCAGACACCGGACACCCTTTTTTGGCGTTAAACGCCAGTCTGCCTGCCATTTCTAGCATTTAATGCCCAGAATGCTGCCAGACTGGGTGTTAAACGCCCATTCTGCTATCCTTACTGGTGTTTAAACACCAGTAAGCCTGTCCTCCTGGGTGTGCTATTTTTGATGCTGTGTTTTTATTTTTCTTTAATTTTGTAGTTGTTTTTATGACTTCACATGATCATCAACCTAAAGAAAACATAGAATAACAATGGAATATAAATAAATATAATTAAATAACATTGGGTTGCCTCCCAACAAGCACTTCTTTAGTGTCAATAGCTTGACAGTAAGCTCTTAGAGAGCTTCACAGAGACTCAGAGCTTAATGGTGGCCTCCCAACACCAAACTTAGAAGTTGAGTGTGGGGGCTCTGTTTGACTCTGTATTGAGGGAAGCTTTTCATGCTTCCTCTCCATAGTTACAGAAGAAGATCCTTGAGCCTTAAACACAAGGTAGTCCTCATTCAATTGAAGGACTAACTCTCCTCTGTCCACATCAATCACAACTCTTGCTGTGGCTAGGAAGGGTCTTCTAAGGATAATGGATTCATCATCATCCTTCCCAGTGTCTAGGATTATGAAGTCAGCAGGGATGTACAAGCCTTCAACCTTCACTAGGACATCCTCTACAAGTCCATAAGCCTGTTTCATTGATTTGTTTGCCATCTCTAGTGAGATTCTTGCAGCTTGTACCTCAAAGATCCCTAGTTTCTCCATTACAGAGAGTGGCATAAGGTTTATTCCTGACCCCAGGTCACACAGAGCCTTCTCAAAGGTCATGGTGCCTATGGTACAAGGTATTAAGAACTTTCCGGGATCCGGTTTCTTCTGAGGTAATTTCTGTTGAACCAAGGTATTCAGTTTATTGATGAGCAACGGAGGTTCATCCTCCCAAGTCTCATTACCAAATAACTTGGCATTCAGCTTCATGATTGCTCCTAGATACTGAGCAACTTGCTCTTCAATAATATCTTCATCCTCTTAAGAGGAAGAATACTCATCAGAGCTCATGAATGGCAACAGTAAGTTCAGTGGAATCTCTATGGTCTCTATATGAGCCTCAGATTCCTTTGGTTCCTCAATAGGGAACCCCTTAGTGGCCAGTGGACGTCCATTGAGGTTTTCCTCATTGGAAATCACTGCCTCTTCCTCCTCTATAGGTTCGGCCACTTTGGTTATAGTTATGGCCTTGCACTCTCTTATGGGATTCTCTTCTGTATTGCTTGGGAGAGTACTAGGAGGAGTTTCAGTAACTCTTTTACTTAGTTGACCCACTTGTGCCTCCAAATTTCTAATGGAGGACCTTGTTTCAGTCATAAAACTGAGAGTGATCTTAGATAGATCAGAGACTATGGTTGCTAAGTCAGAGAGGCTCTGCTTAGAATTCTCTGTCTGTTGCTCAGAAGATGATGGAAAAGGCTTGCTATTGCCAAACCTATTTCTCCCACCATTATTATTATTGAAGACTTGATTAGGCTTCTGCTAATCCTTCCATGAGAAATTAGGATGATTCCTCTATGAAGGATTATAGGTGTTTCCATAGGATTCTCCCATGTAATTCACCTCTTCCATTGCAGGGTTCTCAGGGTCATAAGTTTCTTCTTCAGAAGAAGCTTCTTTAGTACTGCCGGATGCAGCTTTTATTCCAGTCAGATTCTGAGAAATCATATTGACTTGCTGAGTCAATATTTTATTCTGAGCCAATATGGCATTCAAAGTATCAACCTCAAGAACTCCTTTCTTCAGAGTCATCCCATTATTCACAGGATTTTTTTCAGAAGTATACATGAACTGGTTATTTGTAATCATTTCAATGAGTTTCTGGGCTTCTGCGGGCATCTTCTTCAGATGAAGAGATCCACCAGCAGAGTGATCCAAGGACATCTTGGATAATTCAGACAGACCATCATAGAATATACATAGGATGCTCCATTCTGAAAGTATGTCAGAAGGACACCTTCTGATCAATTGCTTGTATCTTTCTCAAGCTTCATAGAGGGATTCACCTTCCTTCTGTTTGAAGGTTTGGACTTCCACTCTAAGTATGCTCAACTTTTATGGTGGAAAGAATTTGGCCAAGAAAGCATTGACCAACTTTCCCAAGAGTTCAGGCTTTCTTTAGGTTGTGAGTCCAACCATATCCTAGCTCTGTCTCTTACAGCAAAGGGGAAAAGTATAAGTCTGTAGACCTCAGGATTAACCTCATTGGTCTTAACAGTGTCACAGATTTGCAAGAATTCAGCTAAGAACTGATGAGGATCTTCCAATGGAAGTCCATAAAACTTGCAATTCTATTGCATTAGAGAAATTAATTAAGGCTTAAGCTCAAAGTTGTTTGCTCCAATTGCAGGAATTGAGATGCTTCTTCCATAGAAGATGCTTGGTGACTTTATTGCACCATCTTCTAACTTCTATGGAAGAAGCATCTCACTTCCTGCGATTGGAGCAAACAATTTTGAGCTTAAACCTAAATTAGTTTCTCTAATGCAGCAGAATTGCAAGTTTCATGGAATTCCAATGGAAGATCCTCATCAGTTTTTAGCTAAATTCTTGCAAATCTGTGACACTGTCAAGACCAATGGAGTTGATCCCGAGGTCTACAGGGTTATGCTTTTCCCTTTTGCTGTAAGAGACAGAGCTAGAACATGGTTGGATTCACAACCTAAGGATAGCCTGAACTCTTGGGATAAGCTGGTCAGTGCTTTCTTGGCCAAATTCTTTCCTCCTCAAAAGATGAGCAAGCTTAGAGTGGAAATCCAAACATTCAGACAGAAGGAAGGAGAATCCCTCTATGAAGCTTGGGAAAGATATAAGCAACTGATCAAAAGGTATCCTACTGACATGCTTCCAGAATGGAGAATCATAAGTATATTCTATGATGGTCTGTCTGAGTTATCAAAAATTTCATTGGACCATTCTGCAGGAGGATCTCTTCACGTGAAAACCCCTGCAGAAGCTCAAGAACTCATTGAAATGGTTGCAAATAACCAGTTCATGTACACCTCTGAGAGAAATCCTGTGAACAATGGGACGCCTCAGAAGAAGGGAGTTCTTGAAATTGATACTCTGAATGCCATATTGGCTCAGAATAAAATATTGACTCAGCAAGTCAATATGATTTCTCAGAGTCTGAATGGATTGCAAGCTGCATCCGACAGTACTAAAGAAGCATCTTCTGAAGAAGAAGCTTATGATCCTAAGAACCCTGCAATGACAGAGGTGAATTACATGGGAGAACCCTATGGAAACACCTATAATCCTTCATGGAGAAATCATCCAAATTTCTCATGGAAGGACCAATAGAAGCCTCAACAAGGCTTCAATAATAATGGTGGAAGAAATAAGTTTAGCAATAGCAAGCCTTTTCCATCATCTCCTCAGCAACAGATAGAGAATTCTTAACAGAGCCATTCTGGCCTGGCAACCATAGTCTCTGATCTATCCAAGGCCACACTAAGTTTCACGAATGAAACAAGGTCCTCTATTAAAAATTTGGAGGCACAGGTGGGTCAGCTGAGTAAGAAGATTACTGAAACTCCTCCCAGTACTCTCCCAAGCAATACAGAAGAAAATCCCAAGAGAGAGTACAAGGCCATAACCTTACTTGCTGTGGCCGAATGCCCAGAGGAGGAGAAAGACGTGAATACCAGTGAGGAAGACCTTGTGGGACGTCCTTTGGGCAGAAAGGAGTTTCCCTTTGAGGAACCAAAAGAATCTGAGGCTCATACAGAGACCATAGAGATTCCATTGAACTTCCTTCTGCCATTCATGAGCTCTGATGAATATTCTTCCTCTGAAGAGGATGAAGATGTCACTGAAGAGAAAGTTGTAAGTATCTAGGAGCAATCATGAAGTTGAATGCCAGTTTATTTGGTAATGAGACTTGGGAGGATGAACCCCCTTGTTCACCAATGAACTGAGTACATTAATGAGGCAAACTTTACCTCAGAAGAAACCGGATCCCGAAAAGTTCTGCATACCTTGTACCATAAGCACCATGACCTTTGAGAAGGCTCTATGTGACCTTGAGTCAAGGATAAACCTCATGCCACTCTCTGTAATGGAGAAACTAGGAATCTTTGAGGTACAAGCTGCAAGAATCTCATTAGAGATGGCAGACAAATCAATGAAAAAGGCTTATGGACTAGTAAAGGATGTGTTAGTGAAGGTTGAAGGCCTTTACATCCCTGCTGATTTCATAATCCTAGACACTGGGAAGGATGAGGATGAATCCATCATCCTTGGCAGACCCTTCCTAGCCATAGCAAAAGCTGTGATTGATGTTGACAGAGGAGAGTTGGTCCTTCAGTTGAATGAGGACTACCTTGTATTTAAGACTCAAGGTTTTCCTTCTGTAACCATGGAGAGGAAGCATGAGAAGCTTCTCTCAATACTAAGTCAAACAAAACCCCCACATTCAAACTCTAAGTTTGGTGTTGGGAGGCCACAACCAAACTCCAAGTTTGGTGTTGAGAGGCCACAACCAAACTCTAAGTTTGGTGTTAAGAGGCCCCAACCTTGCTCTGATTATCTGTGAAGCTCCATGAGAGCTCACTGTCAAGCTATTGACATTAAAGAAGTACTTGTTGGGAGGCAATCCAATGTTATTTAATTATATCTATTTATTTTCCATTGCTATTTTATGTTTTCTTTAGGTTGATGATCATGTGAAGTCACAAAAACTACTGAAAAATAAAAAAAAGAATGAAAAACAACATTAAAAATAGCTCACCCTGGAGGAAGAGCTTACTGGCGTTTAAACGCCAATAAGAAGCATCAAACTGGCATTTAACGCCAGAAAGAAGCATCAAGCTGGCGTTAAACGCCAGAAACAAGCACCAGACTGGCGTTTAACACCAAGAATGGGAGAAAAGCTGGCGTTAAATGCCAGAAACAAGCAGCAAGCTGGCGTTTAACGCCAGACATGCATTCTAAGGGTGTTTTGCACGCCTAAATGGAGCAGGGATGCTAAGTCCTTGACCCCTCTGGATCTGTGGACCCCACATGATTCCCAACCTACCCCACCTCTTTTTCTCTCCTCTTCACACCTTTTCATAACATTCTTCCCCAAAATAACCTCCACCAATCACCTCCATTACTCCTCCAAAACCATAATACAACCCACCTACACCCACCCACTCAAATTCAAACCTTCACTCTTTCATTTTCACACATCATAACCACCTAAACCCCCCTGGCCGAACCATTCACACACCTCCATCTTCTCCATCTCTTCTTCTTCTCATCCTTTCTTTCTTCTTTTGCTCGAGGACGAGAAAACCTTTTAAGTTCGGTGTGGTAAAAGCATTACTTTTTATTTTTCCATAACCATTAATGGCACCTAAGGTTGGAGAAACCTCTAGAAAGAGGAAAGGAAAGGCAGTTGCTTCCAACTCTGAGTCATGGGAGATGGAGAGATTCATCTCAAAAGCCCATCACTAAGAAAAGGATGGAGCAAACAAGAGAGCCCACTCATGGACCTCAACAAGAGCATGAGGAAGTTCCTCATCATGAAATCCCTGAGATGCCTCAAGAGATGTACTTTCCTCCACAAAACTATTGGGAGCAAATTAACACCTCCCTAGGAGAATTAAGTTCCAACATAGGACAACTAAGGGTGGAGCACCAAGAGCATTCCATCCTCCTCTATGAAATTAGAGAAGATCAAAGAGCTATGAGGGAGGAGCAACAAAGGCAAGGAAGAGACATAGAGGAGCTCAAGCATTCCATTGGATCTTCAAGAGGAAGAACTAGCCGCCATCACTAAGGTGGACCCGTTCTTTAAATTCCTTGTTCTTATTTTTCTGTTTTTCGAAAATTATGCTTTATGTTTATTTATGTTTATGTCTTTATTACATGATCACTGGTGTCTAAGTGTCTATGTCTTAAAGCTTTGAATGTCCTATGAATCCATCACCTTTCTTAAATGAAAAATGTTTTAATTACAAAAGAACAAGAAGTACATGAATTTCGAATTCATCCTTGAAATTAGTTTAATTATTTTTGATGTGGTGATAATACTTTTTGTTTTCTGAATGAATGCTTGCACAGTGCATATGTCTTTTGAATTTTTTGTTTATGAATGTTAAAATTGTTGGCTCTTGAAGAATAATGAAAAAGGAGAAATGTTATTTGATAATCTGAAAAATCATATAATTGATTCTTGAAGCAAGAAAAAGCAGTGAATAACAAGGCTTGCAAAAATAAAAGAAAAAAAAAGAAAGAGAGAAAGAAAAAAGAAAGGCAAGCAGAAAAAGTCAATAGCCCTTAAAACCAAAAGGCAAGGGTAATAAAAAAGATCCAAGGCTTTGAGCATCAGTGGATAGGAGGGCCTAAAGGAATAAAATCCTGGCCTAAGCGGCTAAACCAAGCTGTCCCTAACCATGTGCTTGTGGCGTGAAGGTGTCAAGCCAAAAGCTTGAGACTGAGCGGTTAAAGTCGAGGTCCAAAGTGAAAAAAAAAAAAGAGTGTGCTTAAGAACCCTGGACACCTCTAATTGGGGACTCTAGCAAAGCTGAGTCACAATCTGAAAAGGTTCACCCAGTTATGTGTCTGTGGCATTTATGTATCCGGTGGTAATACTGGAAAACAAAGTGCTTAGGGCCACGACCAAGATTCATAAAGTAGCTGTGTTCAAGAATCAACATATTGAACTAGGAGAATCAATAACACTATCTGAATTCTGAGTTCCAATAGATGCCAATTATTCCGAACTTCAAGGGATAAAGTGAGATGCCAAAACTGTTTAGAGGCAAAAAGCTACTAGTCCCGCTCATTTAATTGTAGCTAAGTTTCATTGATATTTTGGATTTTATAGTATATTCTCTTCTTTTTATCCTATTTGATTTTCATTTACTTGGGGACAAGCAATAATTTAAGTTTGGTGTTGTGATGAGCGGATAATTTATACGCTTTTTGGCATTGTTTTTACATAGTTTTTAGTATATTTTTATTAGTTTTTAAATAAAAATCACCTTTCTGGACTTTACTATGAGTTTGTGTGTTTTTCTGTGATTTCAGGTAATTTTTGGCTGAAATTGACGGACTTGGGCAAAAATCTGATTCAGAGGCTGAAGAAGGATTGCAGATGTTGTTGGATTCTGACCTCCCTACACTCGAAGTAGATTTTTTGGAGCTACAAAAACCCAATTGGCGCGCTCTCAATTGCGTTGAAAAGTAGACATCTAGGGCTTTCTAACAATATATAATAGTTCATACTTTGCCCGATTTTAGACAACGCAAACTGGTATTTAACGCCAGCTTTCTGCCCTATTCTGGCGTTAAACGCCAGAAACAAGTTGCAAAGCAGAGTTAAACGTCAGAAACAAGTTACAAACTGGCGTTTAATTCCAAGGAAGACCTCTACATGTGAAAGCTTCAATGCTCAGCCCAAGCACACACCAAGTGGGCCCGAAAGTGGATTTCTGCATCATTTACTTATCTCTGTAAACCCTAGTAACTAGTTTAGTATAAATAGGACTTTTTACTATGGTATTTACATCTTTTGGATATTTTATATTCAGAGATCACGTTTGGGGAGGCTGGCCATTCGGCCATGCCTAGACCTTGTTCTTATGTATTTTCAACGGTGGAGTTTCTACACACTATAGATTAAGGTGTGGAGCTCTGCTGTTCCTCGAGTATTAATGCAAAGTACTATTGTTCTTCTGTCCAATTCATGATTATTCTTATTCTAAGATATTCATTCGCACACAAGAACATGATGAATGTGATGATTATGTGACACTCATCACCATTCTCACTTATGAACGCGTGCCTGATAACCACTTCCATTCTACATGCAAACAAGCTTGAATGTGTATCTGTTGGATTTCTAATCTAAGATTAAAACCTTCGTGGTATAGGCTAGAATTATTGGCGGCCATTCTTGAGATCCAGAAAGTCTAAACCTTGTCTGTGGTATTCCGAGTAGGATCTTGGAAGGGATGACTGTGATGAGCTTCAAACTCGCGAGTGTTGGGCGTAGTGACAGACGCAAAAGGATCAATGGATCCTATTCCAACATGAGTTAGAATCGACAGATGATTAGCCGTGTGGTGACAGCGCATTTGGACCATTTTCACTGAGAGGACGGACGGTAGCCATTGACAACGGTGATCCCCCAACATACAGCTTGCCATGGAAAGGAGTATGAATGATTGGATGAAAGCAGTAGGAAAGCAGAGGTTCAGAAGGAACAAAAGCAACTCCATACGCTTATCTGAATTTCTCACCAATGAATTACATAAGTATTTCTATTCCGAGGGTTACCTGAAACTGGAGGTCGATCTCGGACGAGATCTTCTGTACTGGTCGGAGATAGCGTGTCCGACTGACTGATGGCGGCCGGAGCTGTTGTATCCGACTTGTTGGACTTACAGCACTGCTGATCCTTGGCCACCGGAAGGTTGGGGGTACCTACAAGAGACTCCGATGCTTAAGTTAGCACGGGTATTAAGCAGGTTTTATGTAGAATCAGAGTATCCGTTATACCTGGGTGCTCCAGTATATTTATAGTGGTTGTAGAGTGACCTTTCTAGATAAGATAAGTTAGTTACCTTATCTTATCTTTATCTTTGAGTTGTAGTCAGCTTATCTTCAAGGGAACCGCCCTTATCTCTATAGGCTTGGACTGCCTTTGGATTTGGGTCGTGTTCTTCTATTTGGGCCCTTTATTGGGCTTTCTTGTTGATTTACCCGAACTCTTTAGAAGAGGTCGGGTAGTCTGACCTGAAGAGGTCGGTCGCTTTGTCGCCAATCATCTCGGGTCGGGTAGCTTGACCCAGGGTATGAACAGTGCCCCTGCTTGAGCTCGGTCTTCTTTTTTGAGGTCAAGTCCTTTGACTTCGATCCTTCATTAGTGAAACCAAGTTCAAGCATTTTGTCGATTTCTTCCTTTTGTAGACTCTTTTTGAATGTAGAACGTTTTTCTCTAAAAGCGCGCGCTTTTATATCAGCGCTTTGTTTTTTGGGAATGTGAGAGGGTTTAATACCTTCATTAATTGGTATTAATTGCCCCGTTCTCTCTTGTCTTTTATTTTGAATCTCTCAATCAAAAAATGGTTTCTCTTCTCCGCTTTTTTTCGTAACTTCTTCCTTTACTCTCTCATTTTCTGTTTCTTTCGTGGTTCCTTCCCGCAACGCCTGTTCTGCTACTGCTTTCTGAGGAAGAGGGGTGATTTCCAGATTTCTTCTTCTATCTTCGCAGTTTTCCACTTCGAGGGGTGGCTTTGGTGCTTCAGCTTATTCTCCAGGTTCGATTTTCTTCCTCTGTTTCTTTATATGTCTGTTTTTTGAATTTTGCTCAGAGAAAGTTTGAATCTTTTCTGCTTTTACTGTACCTGATGTATTCTGGAATTTCTTCGTTTTTGGTGTGAATCTTTTTCCTTTTCTTGATGCCTGAATCTAAAAATTGGGGCTTTTGCATGTTTGTTGTTATTTCTGCTTGTGCCTTCGATGATGGTTTTGCTTGATTCTGAAAAAGTTTGCGTCTTTGGTGATTTTCTGCTGTGCATTTTTTTATTTTGACAATGCTTTGGTTGATAGACTGTAGAAAGGTAGTGACTTTTGTGTTTTTACTTCCTTTGTTTTGTTCGAAAACTTATTTTTTCCTTTTTTGATGAGTGTCGGGACGTAAGCTGTAGAATTTTCTTGAAACTTTGCTTCGTTGCTGCCTCCAAAGGATGCCCCAGGACTTTAGTTTGAGTCTTGGGGTTTTCCTTTCCTGTTGGTTCATCTGTCGAGTTGTTTTGCCCCTCGTCCGAGATGTTTTGTTAGTAATCCACTCTTCTTTTCTTATTGTAGGATTTAGTTGGCCTCATGTCTTCTCGCAATAACGTTGTAGAGATGTCTTCCCAGGTTCCCGAGGGCATCGCCAATTGGGTGGACTCGATGGTTCTTATGTATGTCTCTTTGGTTGATTCCGAGTTTTGCACGCAGCTTAGGCAGTTTCATAGGGTCTGTAGTAATCCTGGTGATGAGAAGAATTATGAACTTGTCCCTCCCTCTTCTGAGGAGAGAGTTTGTTTCTCTACTCAGGTTGTTAATGATCGCCCTTTTTTCTATGCTTATGACTTCTTCTTTGGTCAGCTGGGTATCACCCTTTCTTTTACTGAATTTGAGACCGACCTGTTATGGTCCTGTAATGTTTCTTCCTCTCAACTTCTCCCTAATTCCTGGGGTTTCATTAAAATTTTTCAATTGTTGTGTAATGGTTTTGGTATCCCTGCCTCACAATCTCTCTTTTTCTACCTATTTGTCTTTACGAAGCCTGAAGTAGTAAAAAAGAAGGCAGCTTGGGTCTCCTTTCAATCTTCCTAGGGAAAGAAGGTATTTTCCATGTTTGATGAATCGTTTCGCGATTTTAAGAACTACTTTTTCAAGGTCCGAGCTGTTGAAGGAGCTCGGCCCTTTTTCCTGGATGAGAATGATGAGCCCGCCTTTCCCTTGGAATTGCAAAAAGATGTGAGAGTGTCCAGGTATACGTGGGAAATGTTGGATGAGGCTGAGCGAGCTTTTGTGACTGTCTTGGAAGAACATTGGGGTCAATCTCCCCATCTTGATACAAAGAAATTTTTAACCAATCCCTCTCCTTCAAACTGAGCTGGGTATTTTGCGTTTCCTTTTGTTATCTGTTTATATTGCCTGTGAATGCCTTTCCGACTTGTAGCTTAATTTCTTACTGTTGTGTCTTATTTGTAGAGGCGATGAAGAATAATGAATCCATGAAGGCTTTTAAGAGGGCCCAGAAGGTGACTGCTGCCAAAAACATCTCGGCTAAGGCGGCCGGGGACGGATCTTCCCAAGTGCGTGTGAAGCCGTCCATGCCAAGTTCTCCTGGGGTGAGGAAGGTGATCCCCACTCCCCGAGTTCGTCTGGCTGACCCTCTTCCAACTTCTGCTGCTCCTTCTGTCGCTCCTCCCAATAAGAAACAAAAAACAGTTGAGCCCTTCGACCTTGATGCTCCCGACTTTAATGCAATTGAATTTGTGGACCAGCAAATCGGTCCCTATGGTGCCCTTTCTATGGACAATGTGACCATCCTTCATCATTTGGAATTTATGACCCGAAACAGCATAAAGATGGCGTATATGGGGGCTGCTCTGCACCGAACTGCCCAGAACCTTCCTCTCCATGCCACCAAAGCATTTATGGAGGAGGCAAAGCAAGAGCTCGACCGGATGAAGGGGCTGAAGGAGGAGCTCGAGGTAAAGGTGGCCAAGCTAGAAAAAGATCTAGAGAACGAGAAGGCGAGTTCCCTTTCTCTGGCAGCTTCTGTGCGGTTGGCCGAGGACGCGGCAATGATGCATAAGGATAGTTACGTTACGTCCTATCGGGAGGTGATGCGCCTGAGGGGGGAGCTGGAGAGTGTCCGGGAAGATTATTCTGAACTTCAAGGTCATCTTGTTGGCAGCGTCACTGCTGCTTATGAGAACCTGAAGGAGCAAGTTCGGGTCATTGCTCCCGAGGCCGACCTGACCCTCTTCAGCCTGGATAATGTTGTCAAGGATGGCAAGATTGTCCCTGATGACGAGGATGATGATAATGTCGAACCTCCCCTTATGTCCTCTGCTAAGGTGTCGACTTCTGCTGTTCCTACCGAGGTCAACCCTTCCGCTTCTGATCCTGACTGCCAGATTTTAAACCGGGATGACGGTACTGTGGATGCTGTTCCTCTCCAAACTCGCCCTCCATCTCCTCGGACTGATGCTGCTAAAAAGTCTTCTGACCCTTAGCTCACTTATTCTGGATATGTAGTTGGCCCGGCTTGTGGGCTTTTTAAACTCTTTATGTTTTGTTAACTGCTGACACTTTCTCGTTGCTTGCCTAGCAACTTTAATTTTTGAAAAACAAAAGGTAGCTCGCTTAGCTTTTTAAGGTAGGTTTTGGTGGCCTCCGAGGCTTTTATAACTTTGTAGATTATATCATGCTTTTTTGTGCTTCACTTGGTATCTCTTCTGTTTTTTGAGAATGTTGGAACCTTGCAGCTCGACCTTTTTGGATTGCTTTGTACTTTTGTAGCTTGAATCCTTTGTGGTTGTGGTTATGTGGGTCTAACTTGTTTTTTGGTTTTCTCGCTCTTGCTTGTATTTCTGACGATCTATAACCGATTTCTTCAAGTTGGTCCCCCAAGTTGTTTTTGTAGTCCTCTTTCTTGGATCTTTGTCAGATCTCTTTCAGGGATTACTTTTATAACTTTGTTTGCTGTAGGAGACCAACTTCGTTAGGTCGATCTCTTCTAAGTTATTTTTGTAATCCTCTTTCTTGGACCTTTGTCAGGTCTCTTTCAGGGATTACTTTTATAAATTTGTTTGTTGTAGGAGACCGACTTCGTTAGGTCGATCTCTTCTAAGTTATTTTTGTAATCCTCTTTCTTGGACCTTTGTCAGGTCTCTTTCAGGGATTACTTTTATAACTTTGTTTGCTGTAGGAGACCAACTTCGTTAGGTCGATCTCTTCTAAGTTATTTTTGTAATCCTCTTTCTTGGACCTTTGTCAGGTCTCTTTCAGGGACTACTTTTATAACTTTTTCATTTTGGGCTGACTTTGTCATGTCGGGCCCTTCTAAGTTAAAGTAATCCTCTTTAATAGGGTTGGCCAGGCCTCTTTCCAGGGTTTACTTATAACTTGGATTGACATGGTCCGACTTCTTAACGTCGGCCTGTCTTTAAGTTATTATTTTAGCAATCCGTAAGACCTCGTCAGGTTCTTTTTTGGATCACTTTCAATAACTTCTTACATTATTCTGTGTTCATCTTTGCCGATTTGTAGAAAGTGGTTGTCATCTTTTAGATCGTCTTTTGGGTGAATCGCGTTTTCACCTTTATCGGACGATTATCTTTATCGTGATCGTGCAGTAAAATTATTTTTTCACTTTCTGCCGATCTGTTGCTTTATAATCGGACGATGAATGCTTCAGATTAATGCGTCTTGAATACTTGTAGAATATCTAAAATATATATTTCATTCAAAGGAAAGTGCAAATATATACATGTGGGAATCTTTCATCCCTTTATGTCGAATAGTGTTTGAGTCTCAACTTGGTGCCTCATTAAAAAACCTTTTCAGGAAAAAGAGTGCATCCAATATTGAGATCTTTTACTTTTCTAGCTGTAGTACCTTCTTAGGTTGTAGGCGTGCCATGATCTGGGAAGCTCTCGTCCATCGAGTTCGGACAGTCTGTAGTAGCCCTTCCCAAGTACTTCTACAACTCGGTAGGGTCCTTTGCAGTTTGCTGCCAACTTTCCTTCTCCTGGTCAAGTTGTTCCAATATCATTTCGGATTAGGATGAGATCGTTCTCCGTGAAACTTCTCGGCACTACCCTTTGATTATATCTGGAAGCCATTCGACGTTTTAGTGCTTCTTCCCTGATCCGAGCTCTTTCTTGAATTTCGGATAGCAGGTCTAGCTCTTCCCTCTGAAGTTGGGAGTTTGCTCCCACATTGTAATGTACTACTCTAGGCGATCCTTCCTCAATCTCTACTGGAATCATCGCCTCTATTCCATATGCTAACCGGAAGGGAGATTCCTTCGTGGTGGAATGTGGCGTCGTTCGATAGGCCCATAGGACCTGTGGAAGTTCTTCTGCCCAGGCTCCCTTTGCACTTGTAATCTCTGTTTTAACCCGGCCAATATGACTTTGTTAGCAGCTTCGGCCTGTCCATTGGCTTGTGGGTGTTCAACGGAGGTGTACTGGTGCTTTATATTTAAGTCGGCTACTAGTTTTCTGAAGCCTGCATATGTGAATTGAGTGCCATTGTCTGTGGTTATTGAATATGGAACCCCGAACCTTGTGACAATGTTTCTATATAAGAATTTCCGGCTTCTTTGAGCGGTGGCGTTGGCTAGGGGCTCTGCCTCGATCCGCTTTGTAAAGTATTCTACCCCTACTATGAGGAATTTAACTTGTTCTGATCCCTAGGGGAAGGGGCCGAGAAGATCGAGGCCCCATTTTGGAAACGGCCAAGGCGAAGTTACGCTGATGAGCTCTTCTGGCGGGGTGATGTGAAAATTGGCATGTTTCTGACATGGTGGACATGTCTTTACAAATTCTGTAGCTTCTTTCTGTAGAGTTGGCCAATAAAACCCCGCCCGGAGTACTTTTTTGGCGAGAGCCCATGCTCCGAGATGATTGCCACAAATACCACCGTGTACTTCTTCTAGCACCTTCTTTGTGTTGGAGGTCGGCACGCATTTTAGTAATAGTATTGAGATCCTTCTTTTGTACAGGGTGCTGTTTATGATGCTGTAGTACTGTGCCTCCCTTTTTAACCTCTTTGCCTCCTTTTCTTCTGCGGGGAGTGTTCCTGCTTTGAGGTAGTTGATTATAGGGTCATCCATCCTTGGTCTTGATTTGTTATGGCCAGGACTTTTCCCTCTTCCGAGATTGATGGGTTCTGTAGTATTTCCTGGATGAGGCTTCTATTGTTGCCCCCTGGTTTGGTGCTGGCTAGCTTCGAGAGTGCATCAGCTCGGGCATTTTGTTCGCGGGGTATGTGGCAGATCTTATATTCCCCGAGTTGTCCGAGCTGTTCCTTGGTTTTGTCTAAATATTTTTTCATGGTGGGGTCCTTGGCTTGATAGCACCCTGTTATCTGTGAGGTGACTACTTGTGAATCGCTGTAAATGTTAAGTTTTTGAGCTCCAACTTTTTTAGCCAGCTTCAAACCAGCTAATAATGCTTCATATTCCGCCTGGTTGTTCGAGGCCGGGAACCCGAACTTGAGGGAGAGCTCCACTTGGGTACCCTGATTGCTTTCTATTATCACGCCTGCACCGCTTTCAGTTTTATTTGAAGAGCCATCCACATAGAGATTACATTCTATGGGAGTTTCCAGAGCATCTGTGAATTCTGCAATGAAGTCGGCCAGATACTGCGATTTGATGGCCGTCCGAGGTTCGTATTGGAGGTCGAACTCTGATAACTCTACTGCCCATTGTAAAATTCTGCGTGCTAAATCTGTTTGCTGTAGTATTCCTTTTATGGGCTGGTTGGTTCGAACCTTAATTGTGTGAGCCTGGAAGTACGGGTGAAGTCGTTGAGATATTAGAATGAGAGTATAGGCAAACTTTTCTATCTTCTGGTAGTTCAGCTCGAATCCCTGTAGCGCTTTGCTAATGAAGTAAACGGGTTGTTGCCCACTTTCGTCTTCTCTGACTAGTGCTGAGGCTATTGCCCAGCTTCCTACTGCGAGATATAATATGAGCGGTTCTCCTTCTCGCGGTCGAGATAAGATAGGCGGCCGTCCTAAGAATTCTTTGAAGTCTTTGAAGGCTTGTTCACATTCTGTCGTCCATTCGAACTGCTTTTCCTTCCTTAGAGTAGCGTAGAAGGGGAGAGATCTTATCGTTGCCCCTGCTAAGAATCTGTATAGGGCGGCTAATCTCCCGTTAAGTTGCTGCACTTCTTTGACACAGGTGGGGCTCTTCATGTTGAGTATGGCTTGGCATTTATCCGGGTTTGCTTCAATTCCTCTTTGTGTGAGCATGAAACCTAAGAATTTGCCTGCTTCTACCGCGAAGGTGCATTTTGCAGGATTGAGTCGCATGTCGTGCTTCCTTATAGTGTCGAACACTTGAGTCAGGTCGGACAGTAATGTGTCTTCGCTTTGTGTTTTTATTAACATGTCGTCCACATGGACTTCCATGATTTTTCCGATGTGGTCTGAGAAAACTTTGTTCATCAACCTTTGATAAGTAGCACCTGCGTTCTTGAGACCGAAAGGCATCACGATGTAGCAGTAATTTGCTCTCGGCGTTAAAAACGAGGTATTTTCTTGATCTGGTGGATACATGGAGATTTGGTTGTATCCCGAGTATGCGTCCATAAACGAGAGGTATCTATATCCAGAGGAAGCATCTACCAGAGCGTCGATACTTGGGAGTGGGTAAGGATCTTTTGGGCATGCTTTGTTGAGATCGGTGTAATTAGTACACATTCGCCACTTCCCATTTGATTTTTTCACCAAGACGACGTTGGCTAACCATAGGGGATACTTGACTTCTCTTAGGAATCCTGCCTTCAGTAGTGCCTGTACCTGCTCTTCCACAGCTTGGGATCGCTCTGCTCTAAGTTTTCTTCATCTCTGCTGCACTGGCCGAGATCCTGGATAGACCGCCAACTTGTGGCACGTTAGCTTAGGGTCTATTCTTGGCATGTTGATGCCAGGACATCTTGGCCAGTTTCACTGACCTTTTCTTTACTGTTTTTAGGTTAGTTTCATGCATTTTCTTAGGAAATAAGCTAGTTTGGGTAGATATTCACTTACACCTTGATTCAAGCATACATTGTGCATTTTACATTATTTCATGAGGATTTTGCATGAGTTTAGTGACAAATTGTATGCTGCATTGCCCATGACTTGTATTAGAACTTTAATGCACTCTATTGCTTGATTTCAGGACCAAAGGAAGCAAGGAATGGGAGGTAACTTGCAAAGTTAATGAGAAAAGTGATTGCCAATAATGCTCTCGAAGCCATCATTGACCACGTTAAGAGTCACGTTAACTAAGTTAATGAGAACTCTAACGTGGAGAGGGGAAGTAGAGCCAACGTTAGTGACACTTAACATTGTCACTAACGTTGGCAAATGCTCATAAGTGGCCATGTTAGAGTCCACGTTAACTTAGTTAACGTGGCCTCTAACGTTAGAAAGGGGGAGAAACGCCAACGTTAGTGACATTCAACATTGTCACTAACGTTGGCCTAAGGAGAAACACACCACGTTGACTCCCACGTTAGCTTGGTTAACGTGGGAGCTAACGTAAGAAGCAAGAATGGTCGACAACATTAGTGACACCCAATATTGTCACTAACGTTGGAAGCAACCACAACCCCCAAGGAGCCACGTTAACTTCCACGTTAACTTAGTTAACGTAGAAGCTAACGTTGATGAGTGAAAGAATGGCCAACGTTAGTGACACTCAACATTGTCACTAACGTTGGGGATGGCTAAGCATGGCCACGTTAGAAGCCACATTAACCTAGTTAACGTGGACTCTGACGTGAGGCATAGGGGCACCTTGGAACGTTAGTGACAATGTTGAGTGTCACTAACGTTCTCGAACTTATATTTTCACTAAACGTTAACACCCCTAACGTCCTGAGCTAAAGTCTCTGCCCACTCCACATTTTCTCTCTGCAAGTAAAGCCAAGCCCAAATGAAGAAGAGAAATGCTTCAAACTCAAGATCCAAAGGCCCAATACTTGAAGAGCCAACTAGAAGCTGAGAGAAGTAGTATATATAGGAGTAGCTATGAATTGTTGAGGAGTTCTGGAAAAAAAAGGGAAAAAAGGGGAACTACTCTCTGTATTTTATTTTCTCTGCAATTTCTAGTTCTATGATGTATTCTCCATCTTTGTTTTCATTTTCTAGAGCTATGAACAACTAAACCCCTTTCATTGGGTTAGGGAGCTCTGTTGTAATTTGATGGATCAATACTAATTTTCATTATTCTTCTTCTATCTTTTCTCTTGATTTTACTTGAAAGCTTTCGATCTTCATCCAATTAAGTAGTTATCTTGGAAAAGAAGCTATTCAACCTTGGATCTCTTCTGAACCTTGAAAGAGGAATGAAGAGATCAAGCTAGAAATGCTTTCTCATGCTGGACCAAATTGGCTTTGGATGGGTATGT
Source organism: Arachis ipaensis (assembly GCF_000816755.2). Classification (NCBI taxonomy): domain Eukaryota; kingdom Viridiplantae; phylum Streptophyta; class Magnoliopsida; order Fabales; family Fabaceae; genus Arachis; species Arachis ipaensis. The sequence goes on along the minus strand of NC_029794.2, from coordinate 107,841,917 downwards.
GACTATAACCCTCTCAATACTTAATTTGGGAAATGCATGTGGTATAATCAGTGACCATACTTCATCTCTTCTCATGAGCAATTGACCAAGGAATTGGCTATTGATCAAGATTTGAGAGATTGAATTGCAAGAAATTGTAATTCAATCAATTAAGATTGCCAAGGAGTTCAATGAGTGCATTGATTGAGGAAGAGATGAAAATGAACTTGATCTGGAGAATTGCAACATCTCTTAAGCCTAATGAACTCCCCATCTCTGATCTTACCCATTCTCTTTAATTTCTGCCATTTACTTTTATGAGCAAATCCCCCATTCCCATTTACAATTCAGCAATTTATTTTCAGTCATTTACTTCCAGTCCTTTAATTCTAGCATTTACTTTTCTGTTATTTACATTCCCGCCATTTTATTTTCTGCAACTCTCAACCAAAATTCTGGATTCGCTCAACTAGAATATTCTTCTAATTAAAGTTGCTTGATCAATCAATCCCTGTGGGATTCGACCTCACTCTATTGTGAGTTTTTACTTGACGACAAATTCGGTACACTTGCCGAAGGAAATTTGTTGAGAGACAGTTTCCACCCGCATCAAGTTTATGGCGCCGTTGCCGGGGATTGATTGTGCATCAACAATGATTAAATTGGAAGATCACTAGATTGAGCATTTTTATTTTGTGAATTTCATTTTTTTTTGTTTGAGTGATTTACTTTCTGTTTTAGTTAAACTTCTTCCCTTCCCCCTCTACTCTTTTATTTTTCTTTGTTATTTTCAATTTTGTTTGCTAACCCACTAACTGTTTGATATATTGCATCACCCACAACTAATAGTAATTCTGACAAAAATACCTTCTACACCTATCTTTTCTTGCGTGCACTTGATGGTTGTATGACAGGGAGAAGAAGCGGGGCTTCAACTTCCTTCGATTCTGAACCTGAGAGGACTTTTCTTAGATTAAGGAGGGAGGCAAAAGGAAAAAAAGTGATTGGTGCTGAGGAAGAAGAGGAATTCTTTGAACCAAACATAGAAGACAACATGGAAAACCATCATGAAGAAGAGGATCACAACCATGGGAGAGGAGGTAGAGCAAATCATGCTGGTGAGGATAGAAGAGTTTTGGGCTCTTACATCAATCCAAACCCAGGCAATTGTGGAAGTAGCATCCAAAAGCCAACAATCCATGCCAACAACTTTGAACTTAAACCACAGGTCATCACCCTTGTTCAGAACAACTGTTCTTTTGGAGGAGGTGTTCAAGAAGACCCCAATCAACATTTGACCACCTTCCTGAGAATATGTGACACAATGAAGTCTAATGGTGTTCATCCTGACACCTATAGACTGCTCTTGTTTCCATTCTCACTTAGGGACAAAGCAGCCAAGTGGCTGGAATCTTTCCCAAGGGAAAGCTTGACAACTTGGGAAGATGTGGTAAACAAATTCTTAGTAAGATTTTACCCTCCTCAACAAATCAATAGGCTGAGAGCTGAGGT
>NC_029794.2:107835633-107839867 GCF_000816755.2 Arachis ipaensis | reverse complement strand
GTAAAGCATTCAGAGAGGAAGTGCAGTCAAACATGCAGAATCAAAATGCTGCCATCAAGAAATTGGAGACACAAATCAGCTATCTATTTAAGCAGCTTCCTAACCACAACCTTTGCTATGATGCCAATTCAAGCAAAAGGGAGGAGTGTCAAGCTATCACACTTAGGAGTGGGAAGGAACTGAAGGAACTGCCCCAAAAACCACAAGAAGAAGGCTCAAATGAAAAGGGAGAAGAGCAAGATGGAGTTCAACCTCCCACGCCAAGTCCGCAGAAAGAAAAAGGGATGCCACAACTGAACATATCAAGAGCTCCATATCACCAGCTATTGAAGAAAAAGGAAGATGACAACCAGTTCTTGAGATTTTTAGAAATCTTCAAGAAACTATAAATCAACATACCCTTTGCTGAAGCCATAGAACAAATGCCACTCTATGCCAAGTTTTTGAAGGAGCTAATGACTAAGAAGAGAAGCTGGAAGAACAATGAGACTGTGATACTAACCGAAGAGTGTAGTGCTATCATTCAGCATAAACTACCCCAGAAGCTGAAGGATCCTGGGAGTTTTCAGATCCCTTGTATTATAGGAGAAATCACAGTAGAGAAGGCTCTTTGTGACTTAGGAGCCAGCATCAATTTGATGTCAGTAGCTATGATGAGAAAGATGAAAATTGAGGAGGCTAAACCAACAAAAATGGCCCTACAACTGGCAGACCGATCATTCAAATTCCCTCATGGGATAGTAGAGGATTTGCTGGTAAAAGTGGAAGATTTCATATTTCCAATAGATTTTGTGGTGCTGGACATGCAGGAGGACACCAAGACCTCCATCATCCTGGGAAGGCCATTCTTGGCCACTGCTGGAGCTGTCATTGACCATTTTCCCCTTCCATTCATGGATCAGATGTTGGAAAGACTTGCAGGGCACGCATATTATTGTTTTCTCGACGGTTATTCAAGATATAACCAAATAGTGATCGATCCCAGAGACCAAGAGAAAACCTCATTTACTTGTCCGTATGGAGTGTTTGCCTATAGGCGCATGCCATTTGGGCTATGTAATGCACTTGCAACTTTCCAACACTGCATGCTTTCAATCTTTTCAGATATGATAGAAAAATTCATTGAAGTTTTTATGGATGATTTTTTGGTATTCGGAGATTCCTTTCCTAGTTGCCTACATCACCTCGCCTTGGTATTGAAAAGATGCCAAGAGACCAATTTAGTCTTGAACTGGGAAAAATACCACTTCATGGTGACAGGAGGAATAGTCCTTGGTCACAAGGTCTCTCACCAAGGCATTGAGGTTGATAGAGCTAAAGTAGAACTTATTGAAAAACTACCCCCACCCAGTGATGTCAAGGCAATTAGGAGTTTTTTAGGGCATGCTGGTTTTTACAGAAGGTTCATTAAAGATTTTTCAAAGATAGCAAAGCCCTTAAGCAATATCCTTGTATCTGATACACCATTTATCTTTGATGAAACATGCATGCTAGCATTTGCACATTTGAAAATGAGGTTATCCTCTGCCCCTATCATTTCCCCACCTGATTTGAACCTACCATTTGAATTGATGTGTGATGCATCTGATTTTGCAGTTGGGGCAGTGTTAGGACAAAGGAAAGATAACTTAGTTCGTGTGATATACTATGCTAGCAAAGTCCTTAATGAAACTCAAAGAAATTATACCACTACTGAAAAGGAGTTGCTAGCAATAGTTTTTGCATTTGACAAATTTAGACCATACCTCATTGGTGCTAAAGTGATTGTCTTTACAGATCACACAGCACTAAAATATTTGTTTGCCAAGCAAGAATCAAAGCCAAGACTAATAAGGTGGATCTTACTGTTGCAGGAATTTGATATTGAAATCAGAGACAAGAAAGGAGTGGAGAACAAGGTGGCAGATCACCTATCCAGAATCCCTCATGATCAAGGTGGAGGAAATGATACAAATGTGAACGAGTTCTTCCCTGATGAGCAGTTGATGACAGTTCACAAAGCACCATGGTTTGCAGATATTACAAATTTCAAGGCAATTGGGGCATTACCCCCAGGGATCAACAAACATCAAAAAAGGAAGCTCATGAATGATGCAAAATACTTTGTCTGGGACGAGCCATATCTCTTCAAGAAATGTTCAGATGGAATCCTTAGAAGATGTGTTTCGGAAGAAGAAGGAAGAGAAGTCCTGTGGAATTGCCACGGTTCATGTTATGGCGGGCACTTTGGAGGGGACAGAACTGCAGCAAAGGTGTTACAAAGCAGATTCTTTTGGCCCACCCTTTTCAAGGATGCCAAGGAACTAGTAAAAAGCTGCAATGAATGACAAAGATCTGGAAACCTGCCCAAAAAAAATGCCATGCCACAAAATTTCATCTTAGAACTAGAACTGTTTGATGTGTGGGGAATAGATTTCATAGGATCATTCCCAACCTCATATGCAAACAAGTACATCCTGGTAGCAGTGGATTATGTTTCCAAGTGGGTAGAGGCTATTGCAACCCCAACTAATGATAACAAGGTAGTCATGAACTTCTTCAGGAAGAATATCTTTAGCCGGTTTGGAGTCCCAAAAGCCCTCATCAGTGATGGAGGGAGCCACTTTTGTAACAAACCACTAGAAGCTCTCCTCCTACGATATGGGGTAAAACACAAAGTAGCCACACCTTACCATCCTCAAACAAGTGGGCAAACTGAGATATCCAACAGAGAGCTGAAGATTCAGGTAGTTTGACTTTCATCTTTATTTCAATAAAAAAATCACAAGTCGTTTCCCCTGTATGGTAAGGAGCTAAGTTTGGTGTTCCACACCAGAACAATCCAAGAGTGATGGTGTAATTCTAAGTTTGGTGTTCCACCAAAGGAAATTGGTTAGAATTACACTCCACTCCAAAAGAACATTGCTAGCTCCATCCAATCAAGAGAAACCACTTAGATGTAGTTAGACTATAGGTGATCATTACTTTGTTGACAACAAGATATGGGGTTCTCTGTATATGTGCAATGTTTGCACTGGGCAAGGAACTAAGTTTGGTGTTCACACACCAAATTGAGTTCAAAAAGTACCAGCATACATGCAAGCTAACTATGTCTCAAGTGCTTTGGGAACAAGCAACTTCCAGTAACCTTGTAGGAATCTTATGAGGAAATGGTGCACCTCCACCCAAAGAAGCGAGGCAGCAAAAACTAGGATGATGACAAAGAGAGAGGGCAACCAGAAATCATCACCCGAAGGTTGTATTGTTACTTAATTCCATTGTACTCAGAATTGTTGAAAGTTGGAAGTCCAAATGCACTTTTGATTTGTAGTTACTCGTAGTTGAACCCTTTTTAAATTCTGTCTTTTAAGTTCTGAATAGGTCTATGTGCACTAGTCTTTATGTCACTGCATCCTTACTTTACTTACTTGTATGCTTGTCCCTTTTAATCAAATGAAGAGAGAATGTTTATGTTTCAAAAGACCAGAGTAGAGTTCACACTATGGAGTACATTCATGAGTTTGTGGTATGATCATAAGTTAGCTAAGTTGGTTCAACCATAAGGTGGGATGACAACTATCTGGCCTGAATACTTTGCTTTGAATATACTCATGAGACTAAGTATATGACAAGATCCTAATAAGAGAAAGAGAAAAGAATAATGAAAGTGGAAAAACAAAAGAAAAAGAGTAAGCAATAAGGCTAGGCACCAATGGTTTTGATCTTAAGATATGTGTCTGTGGTGTTCCTGTGTGAGGGATCTACTTGGATGAATAAGCTCTTAGGGGTGCTTTATCACCTGGTAACTTGGGTTAACTAACCCGGGATTATCAGCTGAAAGTCCATTATCAAGAGTAACCCTCACTACAGAGCATTTAATAACCCAAAGAGGTGCTGGACACCAAGGTCTCAAGAAGGAAAATAAATGAACTATATGCCTGTGGTGTGTATGTATGGGGGAGAGACTTGAGGGAGTAAGTCCTTAGGGGTGCTTCAACACCTAGCACCTTGAACCAACTGGTTCGGGAGTGTTGGCTAAAAGCTTATCTTAAAAAGTTGCCCCCTTACAGAGCACTTAGCCTAAGAACACCAATGAGCTCTGAAATGATAATAAAGGGATCAATGAATAAAAGTCTCATGGGATGTAAGCAAAGTGAGTGTTTTAAGACATGATAAAGGTCTGAAAGCCAGGAATGAACCTAAGTTGCTATGCATGAAACTACCATAAAATCAGTGATATGACTTCCACAAGAAT
>NC_029794.2:107820249-107835567 GCF_000816755.2 Arachis ipaensis | reverse complement strand
TGGCTAAGCATGGCCACGTTAGAAGCCACGTTAACCTAGTTAACGTGGACTCTAACGTGAGGCATAGGGGCACCTTGGAACATTAGTGACAATGTTGAGTGTCACTAACTTTCTCGAAAGATGGCAAGCCCACGTTAAAAGAGCAATTGACCAATGAATTGGCTATTGATCAAGATTTGAGAGATTGAATTACAAGAAATTGTAATTCAATCTCTTAAGATTGCCGAGGAGATCAATGAGTGCATTGATTGAGGAAGAGATGAAAATGAACTTGATCTGGAGAATTGCAACATCTCCTAAGCCTAATGAACTCTCCATCTCTGATCTTATCCATTCTCTTTAATTTCTGCCATTTACTTTTATGAGCAAATCCCCCATTCCCATTTACAATTCTGCAATTTATTTTCAGTCATTTACTTCCAGTCCTTTAATTCTAGCATTTACTTTTCTGTTATTTACATTCCCGCCATTTTATTTTCTGTAACTCTCAACCCAAATTCTGGATTCACTCAACTAGAACATTCTTCTAATTAAAGTTGCTTGATCAATCAATTCCTGTGGGATTCGACCTCACTCTATTGTGAGTTTTTACTTGACGACAAATTCGGTACACTTGCCGAAGGAAATTTGTTGAGAGACAGTTTCCACCCGCATCACATGTCTGCGGCCTTCCATGCGAAGAGATCAACATTATCTCGTAAGAATTGTATCAGTAATTCTTTTGAGTCTCCTTTTAGAATCGTGCCGATATTAGTTGTTTTATCCGAGGTGTCTCCGATCTGAATCTTCTCTGTCTCACCTTCTGGCTGTGGACGGAGTTCTTCTCGTCGCTGAACTCTGCCAAGTTCAATTGTATGAAACTCTTCTCCTCTGTCTTTGAGGTTTAGACTTTCGTTATAACAGCGGCGTGCCATTTTTTGATCTGCTTTTATCGTGGCTATCCCTTCTATAGTTGGGAATTTCATGCATAGATGTGGAGTCGAGACTATTGTGCCGAGTTGATTGAGTGTTGTCCGACCTATTAGGGCATTATAGGCTGAACTTACGTCGACCACGATGTAGTCTATCTTGAGGGTCTTGGATTGGTTCCCTTTTCCGAAGGTTGTGTGTAGCGATATGTATCCTAATGGTTGTACCGGGGTATCTCCTAGTCCGAACAGATTGTTCGGGTATGCTCTAAGCTCTTTTTCGTCTAAGCCGAGTTTATCGAAGGCTGTCTTGAATAAGATGTCAGCAGAACTCCCTTGGTCTACTAGTGTGCGGTGTAGATTAGCGTTTGCCAGTATGATAGTGATGACCATGGGATCGTCGTGTCCCGAGATGATGCCGGATGCGTCCTCTTTAGTGAATGTTATCGCAGGGATGTCGAGTGCTTCCTCCTTTCTCTCGACATGATATACTTCTTTGAGATATCTTTTGCGGGATGATTTGGAGATCCCACCTCCTGCGAATCCGCCGTGTATCATGTGGACGTGTCTTTCTGGTGTCCGAGGCGATCGCTCAGCTCGTCCGTCATCTTCGTCCCTTCGTCTCTTTCTTTGGTCATCATCTCGGGCGGCCAGAAATCGATCTAATCTTTCTTCTCTCACCAATTTTTCTATGATATTTTTTAAGTCGAAGCACTCGTTGGTGGAGTGCCCTCGAACTCGGTGGTATTCGTAATATTCCTTCCGGTTTCCTCCTCCTCTTTTGCCTTTGAGTGGTCGTGCTGGGGGAATTTTCTCCGTATGGCAGACTTCTTTGTATACGTCGACCAGGGATACCCTGAGAGGAGTGTAATTATGGTATTTTTTGATTTTCTCCCCTTGTCGATCTTCTTTCCTTTTGGATTCCTTGTCTTTGTCTCGGTAGGGGGCCCCAGATTTTGAGGTTTCTCCCAGCCGAGCGTTCTCTTCCATGTTGATGTATTTTTCTGCTTGCTCCTGTACTTCGTCTAAGGAGGTAGGGTACTTCTTTGATATAGATTGGCTAAAAGGTCCTTCTCGTAGGCCATTGATGAGTCCCATGATGGCGGCCTCTGTTGGTAAACTTTGTATGTCCATGCATGTTTTGTTGAATCTTTCCATGTAGTTGCGGAGGCTTTCCCGATCTCCTTGCTTGATCCCTAGTAAACTGGGGGCGTGCTTGGCCTTATCCTTCTGGATGGAGAATCTGGCCAGGAACTTTTTGGCCAGGTCGTCAAAGTTTGAGATGGACTTTGGAGGTAAGTTGTCGAACCATCTAATTGCTGTCTTCGTAAGATTTGTTGGAAAAGCTTTGCAGCGAACGGCGTCTGAGGCATCGGTGAGGTACATTCTGCTTCTGAAATTGCTGAGATGATGGTTGGGATCTGTGGTGCCGTCGTACAAAATCAAATCCGGGAGTTTGAAGTCTTTTGGAATTTTGGTTTTCATGATTTCCCTGGTGAATGGATCTTGTTCTTTGCGTGAATTTTCCTCAGGAGTAGTCCGAGGAGTTTTCGATTTGAGATCGGCTTCTAACTGCTGTAGTTTTTCTTCCAATTCTCGACGTCGCCGTACCTCTCTTTGTAGATCATTTCCGATCTCTCGTTGTTGTTGGGTTTCTTTCTCAAGTTGTTTCAAGTGATCTTGAAGCGCTTCTATTGCTCCCGGATTTGATGAATTTTTGTCTCCGTTGGGTTCTGGAGCTGTTGTATCCGACTTGTTGGACTTACAGCACTGCTGATCCTTGGCCACCGGAAGGTGGGAGGTACCTGCAAGAGACTCCGATGCTTAAGTTAGCACGGGTATTAAGCAGGTTTTATGTAGAATCAAAGTATCTGTTATATCTGGGTGCTCCAGTGTATTTATAGTGGTTGTCGAGTGACCTTTCTAGATAAGATAAGTTAGTTATCTTATCTTATCTTTATCTTTGAGTTGTGGTCAGCTTATCTTCAAGGGAACCGACCTTATCTCTATAGGCTTGGACTGCCTTTGGATTTGGGTCGTGTTCCTCTATTTGGGCCCTTTATTGGGCTTTCCTGTCGATTTACCCGAGCTCTTTAGAGGAGGTCGGGTAGTCTGACCTGAAGAGGTCGGTCGCTTTGTCGCCAATCATCCCGGGTCAGGTAGCTCGACCCAGGGTATGAACAGTGCCCCTGCTTGAGCTCGGTCTTCTTTTTTGAGGTCGAGTCCTTTGACTTTGATCCTTCTTTAGTGAAACCGAGTTCAAGCATTTTGTCGATTTCTTCCTTTTGTAGACTCTTTTTGAATGTAGAACGTTTTCCTCTAAAAGCGCGCGCTTTTATATCAGCGCTTTTTTTTTTGGGAATGTGAGAGGGTTTAATACCTTCATTAATTGGTATTAATTGCCCCGTTCTCTCTTGGATTTTATTTTGAATCTCTCAATCAAAAAACGGTTTCTCTTCTTCGCTCTTTTTTGTAACTTCTTCCTTTACTCTCTCATTTTCTGTTTCTTTCGTGGTTCCTTCCCGCAACGCCTGTTCTGCTACTGCTTTCTGAGGAAGAGGGGTGATTTCCAGATTTCTCCTTCTATCTTCGCAGTTTTCCGCTTCGAGGGGTGGCTTTGGTGCTTCAGCTTATTCTCCAGGTTCGATTTTCTTCCTCTGTTTCTTTATATGTCTGTTTTTTGAATTTTGCTCACAGAAAGTTTGAATCTTTTCTGCTTTTACTGTACCTGATGTATTCTGGAATTTCTTCGTTTTTGGTGTGAATCTTTTTCCTTTTCTTGTTGCATGAATCTAAAAATTGGGGCTTTTGCATGTTTGTTGTTATTTCTGCTTGTGCCTTCGATGATGGTTTTGCTTGATTCTGAAAAAGTTTACGTCTTTGGTGATTTTCTGTTGTGCATTTTTTGATTTTGACAATGCTTTGGTTGATAGACTGTAGAAAGGTAGTGACTTTTGTGTTTTTACTTCTTTTGTTTTGTTCGAAACCTTATTTTTTCCTTTTTTGATGAGTGTCGGGACGTAAGTTGTAGAATTTTCTTGAAACTTTGCTTCGTTGCTGCCTCTAAAGGATGCCCCAGGACTTTAGTTTGAGTCTTGGGGTTTTCCTTTCCTGTTTGTTCGTCTGTCGAGTTATTTTGCCCCTCGTCCGAGATATTTTGTTAGTAATCCACTCTTCTTTTCTTATTGTAGGATTTAGTTGGCCTCATGTCTTCTCGCAATAACGTTGTAGAGATGTCTTCCCAAGTTCCCGAGGGCATGGCCGATTGGGTAGAGTCGATGGTTCTTATGTGTGTCTCTTTGGTTGATTCCGAGTTTTACGTGCAGCTTAGGCAGTTTCATAGGGTCTGTAGTAATCCTGGTGATGAGAAGAATTATGAACTTGTCCCTCCCTCTTCTGAGGAGAGAGTTTGTTTCTCTACTCAGGTTGTTAATGATCGCCCTTTTTACTATGCTTATGACTTCTTCTTTGGTCAGCTGGGTATCACCCTTCCTTTTACTGAATTTGAGACCGACCTGTTATGGTCCTATAATGTTTCTCCCTCTCAACTTCACCCTAATTCCTGGGGTTTCATTAAAATTTTTCAATTGTTGTGTAATGGTTTTGGTATCCCTGCCTCGCAATCTCTCTTTTTCTACCTATTTGTCTTGACGAAGCCTGGAGTAGTAAAAAAGAAGGCAGCTTGGGTCTCCTTTCGATCTTCCCAGGAAAAGAAGGTCTTTTCCATGTTTGATGAATCGTTTCGCGATTTTAAGAACTACTTTTTCAAGGTCCGAGCTGTTGAAGGAGCTCGGCCCTTTTTCCTGGATGAGAATGATGAGTCCGCCTTTCCCTTGGAATGGCAAAAGGATGTGAGAGTGTCCAGGTATACGTGGGAAATGTTGGATGAGGCTGAGCGAGCTTTTGTGACTGTCTTGGAAGAACACTGGGGTCAATCTCCCCATCTTGATACAAAGAAATTTTTAACCAATCCCTCTCTTCTTCAAACTGAGCTGGGTATTTTGCGTTTCCTTTGTTATCTGTTTATATTGCCTGTGAATGCCTTTCCGACTTATAGCTTAATTTCTTACTGTTGTGTCTTATTTGCAGAGGTGATGAAGAATAATGAATCCATGAAGGCTTTTAAGAGGGCCCAGAAGGCGACTGCTGCCAAAAACATCTCGGCTAAGGCGGCCGGGGAGGGATCTTCCCAAGTGCGTGTGAAGCCGTCCATGCCAAGTTCTTCTGGGGTGAGGAAGGTGATCCCCACTCCCCGAGTTCGTCTGGCTGACCCTCTTCCAACTTCTGCTGCTCCTTCTGTCGCTCCTCCCAATAAGAAACAAAAAACAGTTGAGCCCTTCGACCTTGATGCTCCCGACTTTAATGCAATTGAATTTGTGGACCAGCAAATCGGTCCCTATGGTGCCCTTTCTATGGACGATGTGTCCATCCTTCATCATTTGGAATTTATGACTCGAAACAGCATAAAGATGGCGTATATGGGGACTGCTTTGCACCGAACTGCCCAGAACCTTCCTCTCCATGCCACCAAAGCATTTATGGAGGAGGCAAAGCAAGAGTTCGACCGGATGAAGGGGATGAAGGAGGAGCTCGAGGTAAAGGTGGCCAAGCTAGAAAAAGATCTAGAGAACGAGAAGGCGAGTTCCCTTTCTCTGGCAGCTTCTGTGCGGTTGGCCGAGGACGCGGCAATGATGCATAAGGATAGTTACGTTATGTCCTATCGGGAGGTGATGCGCCTGAGGGGGGAGCTGGAGAGTGCCCGGGAAGATTATTCTGAACGTCAAGGTCATCTTGTTGGCAGCGTGACTGCTGCTTATGAGAACCTGAAGGAGCAAGTTTGGGTCATTGCTCCCGAGGCCGACCTGACCCTCTTCAGCCTGGATAATGTTGTCAAGGATGGCAAGATTGTCCCTGATGATGAGGATGATGATAATGTCGAACCTCCCCTTGTGTCCTCTGCTAAGGTGTCGACTTCTGCTGTTCCTGCTGAGGTCAACCCTTCCGCTTCTGATCCTGACTGCCAGATTTTAAACCGGGATGACGGTACTGTGGATGTTGTTCCTCTCCAGACTCGCCCTCCATCTCCTCGGACTGATACTGCTAAAAAGTCTTCTGACCCTTAGCTCACTTATTCTGGATATGTAGTTAGCCCGGCTTGTGGGCTTTTTAAACTCTTTATGTTTTGTTAACTGCTGACACTTTCTCGTTGCTTGCCTAGCAACTTTAAGTTTTGAAAAACAAAAGGTAGCTCGCTTAGCTTTTTAAGGTAGGTTTTGGTGGCCTCCGAGGCTTTTATAACTTTGTAGATTATATCATGCTTTTTTGTGCTTGACCTGGTATCTCTTCTGGTTTTTGAGAATGTTGGAACCTTGCAGCTCGACCTTTTTGGATTGCTTTGTACTTTTGTAGCTTGAATCCTTTGTGGTTGTGGTTATGTGGGTCTAACTTGTTTTTCAGTTTTCTCGCTCTTGCTTGTATTTCTGACGATCTATAACCGATTTCTTCAAGTTGGTCCCCCAAGTTGTTTTTGTAGTCCTCTTTCTTGGATCTTTGTCAGATCTCTTTCAGGGATTACTTTTATAACTTTTTAGTAGTAAGAGTCTGACTTCGTGAAGTCAGTCTTTTCTAAGTTATTTTTGTAATCCTCTTTCTTGGACCTTTGTCAGGTCTCTTTCAGGGATTACTTTTATAACTTTATTTGCTGTAGGAGACCGACTTCGTTAGGTCGATCTCTTCTAAGTTATTTTTGTAATCCTCTTTCTTGGACCTTTGTCAGGTCTCTTTCAGGGATTACTTTTATAACTTTGTTTGCTATAGGAGACCGACTTCGTTAGGTCGATCTCTTCTAAGTTATTTTTGTAATCCTCTTTCTTGGACCTTTGTCAGGTCTCTTTTAGGGATTACTTTTATAAATTTGTTTGCTGTAGGAGACCGACTTCGTTAGGTCGATCTCTTCTAAGTTATTTTTGTAATCCTCTTTCTTAGACCTTTGTCAGGTCTCTTTCAGGGATTACTTTTTTAACTTTGTTTGATGTAGGAGACCAACTTCGTTAGGTCGATCTCTTCTAAGTTATTTTTGTAATCCTCTTTCTTGGACCTTTGTCAGGTCTCTTTCAAGGACTACTTTTATAACTTTTTCATTTTGCGCTGACTTTGTCATGTCGGGCCCTTCTAAGTTAAAGTAATCCTCTTTAATAGGGTTGGCCAGACCTCTTTCCAGGGTTTACTTATAACTTGGGTTGACATGGTCCGACTTCTTAACGTCGGCCAGTCTTTAAGTTATTATTTTAGCAATCCGTAAGACATCGTCAGGTTCTTTTTTGGATCACTTTTGATAACTTCTTACATTATTCTGTGTTCATCTTTGCCGATTTGTAGAAAGTGGTTGTCATCTTTTAGATCGTCTTTTGGTTGAATCACGTTTTCACCTTTATCGGATGATTATATTTATCGTGATCGTGCAGTGAAATTGTTTTTTCACTTTCTGCCGATCCGTTGCTTTATAATCGGACGATGAATGCTTCAGATTAATGCGTCTTGAATACTTGTAGAATATCTAAAATATATATTTCATTCAAAGGAAAGTGCAAATATATAAATGTGGGAATCTTTCATCCCTTTATGTTGAATAGTGTTTGAGTCTTAACTTGGTGCCTCATTAAAAAACCTTTTCAGGAAAAAGAGTGCATCTAATATTGAGATCTTTTACTTTTCTAGTTGTAGTACCTTCTTAGGTTGCAGGCATGCCATGATCTGGGAAGCTCTCGTCCATCGAGTTCGGACAGTCTGTAGTAGCCCTTCCCAAGTACTTCTACAACTCGGTAGGGTCCTTTCCAGTTTGCTGCCAACTTTCCTTCTCCTGGTCGAGTTGTTCCAATATCATTTCGGATTAGGATGAGATCGTTCTCCGTGAAACTTCTCGGCACTACCCTTTGATTATATCTGGAAGCCATTCGACGTTTTAGTGCTTCTTCGCTGATCCGAGCTCTTTCTTGAATTTCGGGTAGCAGGTCGAGCACTTCCCTCTGAGGTTGGGAATTTGCTCCCTCATTGTAATGAACTACTCTAGGCGATCCTTCCTCAATCTCTACTGGAATCATCGCCTCTATTCCATATGCTAACCGGAAGGGAGATTCCTTCGTGGTGGAATGTGGTGTCGTTCGATAGGCCCATAGGACCTGTGGAAGTTCTTCTGCCCAGGCTCCCTTTGCATCTTGTAATCTCCGTTTTAACCCGGCCAATATGACTTTGTTAGCAGCTTCGGCCTGTCCATTGGCTTGTGGGTGTTCAACGGAGGTGTACTGGTGCTTTATATTTAAGTCGGCTACTAGTTTTCTGAAGCCTGCATTTGTGAATTGAGTGCCATTGTTTGTGGTTATTGAATATGGAACCCCGAACCTTGTGACAATGTTTCTATATAAGAATTTCCGGCTTCTTTCAGCGGTGGCGTTGGCTAGGGGCTCTGCCTCGATCTACTTTGTAAAGTAGTCTACCCCTACTATGAGGAATTTAACTTGTTCTGATCCCTGGGGGAAGGGGCCGAGAAGATCGAGGCCCCATTTTGCAAACGGCCAAGGTGAAGTTACGCTGATGAGCTCTTTTGGTGGGGCGATGTGAAAATTGGCATGTTTCTGACATGGTGGACATGTCTTTACAAATTCTGTAGCTTCTTTATGTAGAGTTGGCCAATAAAACCCCGCCCGGAGTACTTTTTTGGCGAGACCCGTGCTCCGAGATGATTGCCACAAATACCGCCGTGTACTTCTTCTAGCACCTCCTTTGTGTTGGAGGTCGGCATGCATTTTAGTAATGGTATTGAGATCCCTCTTTTGTACAGGATGCTGTTTATGATGGTGTAGTACTGTGCCTCCCTTTTTAACCTCTTTGCCTCCTTTTCTTCTGTGGGGAGTGTTCCTGCTTTGAGGTAGTTGATTATGGGGGTCATCCATCCTTGGTCTTGATTTGTTATGGCCAGGACTTTTTCCTCTTCCGAGATTGATGGGTTCTGTAGTATTTCCTGGATGAGGCTTCTATTGTTGCCCTCTGATTTGGTGCTGGCTAGCTTCGAGAGTGCGTCAGCTCGGGCATTTTGTTCGCGGGGTATGTGGCAGATCTTATATTCTCCGAGTTGTCCAAGCTGTTCCTTGGTTTTGTCTAAATATTTTTTCATGGTGGGGTCCTTGGCTTGATAGCACCCTATTATCTGTGAGGTGACTACTTGTGAATCGCTGTAAATGTTAAGTTTTTGAGCTCCAACTTCTTTAGCCAGCTTCAAACCAGCTAATAATGCTTCATATTCCGCCTGGTTGTTTGAGGCCGGGAACCCGAACTTGAGGGAGAGCTCCACTTGGGTTCCCTGATTGCTTTCTATTATCACGCCTGCGCCGCTTCAAGTTTTATTTGAAGAGCCTTCCACATAGAAATTCCATTCTGTAGGGGTTTCCAGAGCATCTGTGAATTCTGCAATGAAGTCGGCCAGATACTGCGATTTGATGGCCGTCCGAGGTTCGTATTGGAGGTCGAACTCTGATAACTCTACTGCCCATTGTAAAATTCTGCCTGCTAAATCTGTTTTCTGCAGTATTCCTTTTATGGGCTGGTTGGTTCGAACCTTAATAGTGTGAGCCTGGAAGTACGGGTGAAGTCGTCGAGATGTTAGAATGAGAGCATAGGCAAACTTTTCTATCTTCTGGTAGTTCAGCTCGGATCCCTGTAGTGCTTTTCTAATGAAGTAGACGGGTTGTTGCCCACTTTCGTCTTCTCTGACTAGTGCTGAGGCTATTGCCCGGCTTCCTACTACGAGATATAATATGAGCGGTTCTCCTTCTCACGGTCAAGATAAGATAGGCGGCCATCCTAAGAATTCTTTGAAGTCTTTGAAGACTTGTTCACATTCTGTCGTCCATTCGAACTGCTTTTCCTTCCTTAGAGTAGCGTAGAAGGGGAGAGATCTTATCGCTGCCCCTGCTAAGAATCTGTATAGGGCAGCTAATCTCCCATTAAGTTGCTGCACTTCTTTGACACAGGTAGGGCTCTTCATGTTGAGTATGGCTTGGCATTTATCCGGGTTTACTTCAATTCCTCTTTGTGTGAGCATGAAACCTAAGAATTTGCCTGCTTCTACCGCAAACGTGCATTTTGCAGGATTGAGTCGCATGTCGTGCTTCCTTATAGTGTCGAACACTTGAGTCAGGTCGGACAGTAATGTGTCTTCACTTTGTGTTTTTATTAACATGTCGTCCACATAGACTTTCATGATTTTTCCGATGTGGTCTGAGAAAACTTTGTTCATCAACCTTTGATAAGTAGCACCTGCGTTCTTGAGACCGAAAGGCATCACGATGTAGCAGTAATTTGCTCTCGGTGTTAAAAACGAGGTCTTTTCTTGATCTGGTGGATACATGGGAATTTGGTTGTATCCCGAGTATGCGTCCATAAACGAGAGGTATCTATATCCAGAGGAAGCATCTACCAGAGCGTCGATACTTGGGAGTGGGTAAGGATCCTCTGGGCAGGCTTTGTTGAGATCGGTGTAATCAGTACACATTCGCCACTTTCCATTTGATTTTTTCACCAAGATGACGTTGGCTAACCATAGGGGATACTTGACTTCTCTTATGAATCCTGCCTCCAGTAGTGCCTGTACCTGCTCTTCCATAGCTTGGGATCGCTCTGCTCCAAGTTTTCTTCGTCTCTGCTGCACTGGCCGAGATCCTGAATAGACCGCCAACTTGTGGCACGTTAGCTTAGGGTCTATTCCTGGCATGTCTGCGGCCTTCCATGCGAAGAGATCAACATTATCTCGTAAGAATTGTATCAGTAATTCTTTTGAGTCTCCTTTTAGAATCGTGCCGATATTAGTTGTTTTATCCGAGGTGTCTCCGATCTGAATCTTCTATGTCTCACCTTCTAGCTGTGGACGGAGTTCTTCTCGTCGCTGAACTCTGCCAAGTTCAATTGTATGAAACTCTTCTCCTCTGCCTCTGAGGTTTAGACTTTCGTTATAACAGCGGCGTGCCATTTTTTGATCTGCTTTTATCGTGGCTATCCCTTCTATAGTTGGGAATTTCATGCATAGATGTGGACTCGAGACTATTGCGCCGAGTTGATTGAGTGTTGTCAGACCTATTAGGGCATTATAGGCTGAACTTACGTCGACCACGATGTAGTCTATCTTGAGGGTCTTGGACTGGTTCCCTTTTCCGAAGGTTGTGTGTAGCGATACGTATCCTAGTGGTTGTACCGGGGTATCTCCTAGTCCGAACAGATTGTTTGGGTATGCTCTAAGCTCCTTTTCGTCTAAGCCGAGTTTATTGAAGGCTGTCTTGAATAAGATGTCAGCAGAATTCCCTTGGTCTACTAGTGTGCGGTGTAGATTAGCGTTTGCCAGTATGATAGTGATGACCATGGGATCGTCGTGTCCCGAGATGGATGCCGGATGCGTCCTCTTGAATGTTATCGCAGAGATGTCGGGTGCTTCCTCCTTTCCCTCGACATGATATACTTTTTTGAGATATCTTTTGCGGGATGATTTGGAGATCCCACCTCCTGCGAATCCGCCGTGTATCATGTGGACGTGTCTTTCTGGTGTCCGAGGCGATCGCTCAGCTCGTCCATCATCTTCGTCCCTTCGTCTCTTTCTTTGGTCATCATCTCGGGCGGCCAGAAATCGATCTAATCTTTCTTCTCTCACCAATTTTTATATGATATTTTTTAAGTCGAAGCACTCGTTGGTGGAGTGCCCTCGAACTCGGTGGTATTCGTAATATTCCTTCCGGTTTCCTCCTCCTCTTTTGCCTTTGAGTGGTCGTGCTGGGGGAATTTTCTCCGTATGGCAGACTTCTTTGTATACGTCGACCAGGGATACCCTGAGAGGAGTGTAATTATGGTATTTTTTATTTTCTCCCCTTGTCGATCTTCTTTCCTTTTGGATTCCTTGTCTTTGTCTCAGTAGGGGGCCCCAGATTTTGAGGTTTCTCCCAGCCAAGCGTTCTCTTCCATGTTGATGTATTTTTCTGCTCACTCCTGTACTTTGTCTAAGGAAGTAGGGTACTTCTTTGATATAGATTGGCTAAAAGGTCCTTCTCGTAGGCCATTGATGAGTCCCATGATGGCGGCCTCTGTTGGTAAACTTTGTATGTCCATGCATGTTTTGTTGAATCTTTCCATGTAGTTGCGGAGGCTCTCCCGATCTCCTTGCTTGATCCCTAGTAAACTGGGGGCGTGCTTGGCCTTATCCTTCTGGATGGAGAATCTGGCCAGGAACATTTTGGCCAGGTCGTCAAAGTTTGAGATGGACTTTGGAGGTAAGTTGTCGAACCATCTAATTGCTGTCTTCGTAAGATTTGTTGGAAAAGCTTTGCAGCGAACGGCGTCTGAGGCATCGGTGAGGTACATTCTGCTTCTAAAATTGCTGAGATGATGGTTGGGATCTGTGGTGCCGTCGTACAAAATCAAATCCGGGAGTTTGAAGTCTTTTGGAATTTTGGTTTTCATGATTTCCCTGGTGAATAGATCTTGTTCTTTGCGTGAATTTTCCTCAGGAGTAGTCCGAGGAGTTTTCGATTTGAGATCGGCTTCTAACTGCTGTAGTTTTTCTTCCAATTCTCGATGTCGCCGTACCTCTCTTTGTAGATCCTTTCCGATCTCTCGTTGTTGTTGGGTTTCTTTCTCAAGTTGTTTCAAGTGATCTTGAAGCGCTTCTATTGCTCCCGGATTTGATGAATTTTTGTCTCCGTTGGGTTCTGGAGTATCTTTTGGTGCAGTGCCCGCATTTTTATGCGGTGTTCTATCCTCTAGATCTGAATCATGGTCGTTGTCATGGTCGTCCGCCATGGTGGTAGGATGACTTCCAGGTTCCCCGGCAACGGCGCCAATGTTCCGAGGGTTACCTGAAACTGGAGGTCGATCTCGGACGAGATCTTCTGTACTGGTCAGAGATAGCGTGTCCGGCTGACTGATGGCGGCCGGAGCTGTTGTATCCGACTTGTTGGACTTACAGCACTGCTGATCGTTGGCCACCAGAAGGTGGGGGGTACCTGCAAGAGACTCCGATGCTTAAGTTAGCACGGGTATTAAGCAGGTTTTATGTAGAATCAGAGTATCTGTTATACCTGGGTGCTCCAGTGTATTTATAGTGGTTGTAGAGTGACCTTTCTAGATAAGATAAGTTAGTTATCTTATCTTATCTTTATCTTTGAGTTGTGGTCAGCTTATCTTCAAGGGAACCGCCCTTATCTCTATAGGCTTGGACTGCCTTTGGATTTGAGTCGTGTTCCTCTATTTGGGCCCTTTATTGGGCTTTCCTGTCGATTTACCTGAACTCTTTAGAAGAGGTTGGGTAGTCTGACCTGAAGAGGTCGGTCGCTTTGTCGCCAATCATCCCGGGTCGGGTAGCTCGACCCAGGGTATGAACAATTTCTATCCTATTTTATATTTTAATTATTTTTTAATTATCAAATCTCCATAACCATTTGAATCCGCCTGAATGAGATTTACAAGGTGACCATAGCTTGCTTCAAGCCGACAATCTCCGTGGGATCGACCCTTACTCACGTAAGGTTTATTACTTGGACGACCCAGTGCACTTGCTGGTTAGTTGTATCGAAATTGTGAAAAAGAATTTAAGATTGTAAACGTGCGTGCTAAGATTTTGGCGCCGTTGATGGGGAATGAACAATCACGATTTCGTGCACCATACAGCTACTGCATGGCTAATCATCTGTCGGTTCCCGCTAGCGTCGGAATAGGACCCTTGTCCTTTTGCACACTGTCAATGCGCCCAACATTCGCAAGTTTGAAGCTCGTCACAGTCATCCCTTCCCAGATCCTACTCGGAATACCACAGACAAGGTTTAGACTTTCCGGATCTCAGGAATGGCTGCCAATGGTTCTAGCCTATACCACGAAGATACTAATCTCACGGACTCGGTCCGTGTATTAGATATCCAAGAGAATATACTCCAGTTGTCGTTCAATGACTACGTTGAACATCATGTAGACCGCTTGTGGTTGTTAGGCACACGGATCTTGGCTAAGCGAGTAACGAAGATTGGGTGATTGTCACGGGTCACCCCTTCATTCTGACTTAACTGAGTTAAGTACGAGAGTATATCTTGGAGAAGAAGTAGGCGTAAATTGAAAGAGAAACAATAGTACTTGAATTAATTCATGAAGAACAACAGGGCTCCACACCTTAATCTATGGGGTGTAGAAACTCCACCGTAGAAAATACATAAGTGAAAATAGTCTAGGCATGACTGGTGCACGAAATTGTGATGTCCAGGCTCAAACTATTCCTGGAACGTGAGCAACTTGGTACGTGTAATCGTGGTTACACCATACATAAGTGAAAGGTCCAGGCATGGCCGAGATGGCCAGCCCCCTAAAACGTGATCACAGGATCAAAATTACAATCCAGGATCCAGGATGTCAAATACAATAGTAAAAGGTCCTATTTATAATAAACTAGTCACTAGGGTTTACATGAGTAAGTATTTGATGCATAAATCCACTTTCGGGGCCCAATTGGTGTGTGTTTGGGCTGAGCTTAAGTGTTGCACGTGTAGAGGTCCTTCTTGGAGTTGAACGCCAGTATTTGTGCCAGTTTGGGCGTTCAACTCTGGTTTTGGCTCCTTTTCTGGCGCTGGACGCCAGAATTGGGTATAAAACTAGCGTTGGACGCCAGTTTACGTCATCTATTCTTGGCCAAAGTATAGACTATTATATATTGCTGGAAAGCCCTGGATGTATACTTTCCAACGCAATTGGAAGCACGCCATTTCGAATTCTGCAGCTCCAGAAAATCCACTTTGAGTGCAGGGAGGTCAGAATCCAACAGCATCAGCAGTCCTTCTTCAACCTCTGAATCTGATTTTTGCTCAAGTCCCTCAATTTCAGCCAGAAAATACCTGAAATCACAGAAAAACACACAAACTCATAGTAAAGTCCAGAAATGTGAATTTAACATAAAATCTATTAAAAACATCCCTGAAAGTAACTAGATTCTACTAAAAATATACTAAAAATAATGCCAAAAAGCGTATAAATTATCCGCTCATCACAACACCAAACTTAAATTGTTGCTTATCCCCAAGCAACTGAAAATCAAAATAGGATAAAAAGAATAGAATATACTATAAATTCCAAACTATCAATGAGACATAGCTCCAATCAGATGAGCGGGACTTGTAGCTTTTTGCCTCTTGAATAGTTTTGGCATCTCATTCTATCCATTGAGGTTCAGAATGATTGGCATCTATAGGAACTCAGAGTTCAGATAGTGTTATTGATTCTCCTAGTTCAGTATGATGATTCTTGAACACAGCTGTTTTATGAGTCTTGGCCGTGGCCCTAAGCACTTTGTTTTCCAGTATTACCACCGGATACATAAATACCACAGACACATAAT
>NC_029794.2:107818835-107819599 GCF_000816755.2 Arachis ipaensis | reverse complement strand
AGAGCAAGGAATGAATCCACCTTAGTGATGATGGCGTTTCAATGATGTTTTTGAGCTCTTCTATGTCTCTTCCTTGCCTTTCTTGCTCCTCCTTCATTGCTTTTTAGATCTTCTCTGATTTCATGAAGGATGATGAAGTGCTCTTGATGTTCCACCCTTAGTTGCTTTCAATAATTGTGTGGAAGAAAATGAATCCCCTGAGGTATCTCAGGGATCTCTTGATTTGCAGTCAAATATTCTACCACTGAGCTATAGAACCTTGATGGAAGCTTTTGTCTTCCTTTTCCTCTTTCTAGAGGTTTCTCTGGCCTTAGGTGCCATCAATGGTTATGGAAAAAACAAAAAAGCTATGCTTTTACCACACCAAACTTAGAATGTTGCTTGCCCTCGAGCAAAAGAAGAAAGAATAGAAGAATAAGAAGATATAGAGGAGATGGAGGGATCTGTGTATGGATGTGAGTGGTGAATGGAGAACAGAAGGGATGGTCATGAATGGAGAGAGAGAGGGTGAGGTGGGTGAGGGATTCACAGATCCTGAGATGATCCTGTGGTGTCCACAGATCCAGAGGTGTCAAGGCATTTACATCCCTGCACCAATTTAGGCATGCAAAATGCCCTTGCACATAACTCTGGGCGTTTAGCGCCAGGTTGGTGCCCATTTTGGGCGTTCAACGCCCATTTACTGCCATTTCTGGCGTTGAACGCCAGAACCATGCTTGTTCTGGGCGTTCAGCGCCAGGATGCTGCCCATTCTGGGCGTTCAG
>NC_029794.2:107817299-107817660 GCF_000816755.2 Arachis ipaensis | reverse complement strand
AAACTTACAGTAGCCTTAGATAGATCAGAGACTAGATTTGCTAAATTAGAAGCATTTTGTTCAGAGTTCTCTGTCTGTTGCCGAGTTGATGATGGAAAAGGCTTGCTATTGCTAAACCTGTTTCTTCCACCATTATTAAAGCCTTGTTGAGGCTTTTGATCCTTCCATGAAAAATTTGGATAATTTCTCCATGATGAGTTGTAGGTGCTTCCATAAGGTTCACCTAAGTAATTCACCTCTGCTATTGCAGGGTTCTCAGGATCATAAGTTGCTTCTTCATGAGAAACCTCTTGAGTACTGTTGGATGCAGCTTGCATTCCATTCAGACTCTGAGAAATCATATTGACTTGCTGAGTCAATA
>NC_029794.2:107815062-107816008 GCF_000816755.2 Arachis ipaensis | reverse complement strand
CCCTAAAAGTAACTAGATTCTACTAAAAATATACTAAAAACAATGCCAAAAAGCGTATAAATTATCCGCTCATCAATGACCGAATGGCCAGCCTCCCAAATGTAACATAAGAGATGATAAAGTCTCCCCGTATATAAAAGTATGATAAAGTATGCGAATACAATAGTAAAAAGTGCTATTTATACTAAACTAGTTACTAAGGATTACAAAAAATAAGTAACTAAGTGCAGATAGTGCAGAAATCTACTTTTGGGGCCCACTTGGTGTGTGCCTGGACTGAGCATTGAAGCTTTCACGTGCATAGGCCATTCTTGGAGTTAAACGCCAGCTTGGGTGCCAGTTTGGGCGTTTAACTCCAGTTCTGGCGTTTTACTCCAGAAAAGGGTCTCAGGTGGGTGTTTGAATGCCAGTTTGGGCCATCAAATCTCGGACAAAGCATGGACTATTATATATTGTTGGAAAGCCCAAGATGTCTACTTTCAAACACAATTGAGAAAGCACCAATTGGGATTCTGTAACTCTAGAAAATCTACTTCGAGTGCAGTAGGGTCAGAATCCAATAGCATTTGCACTCGGAATGGAATTTCTGGAGCTACAGGAGTCCAATTGACGCTCNTTCCTCTCCATGGTTGCAGAGGGAGATTCTTGAGTTTTAAACACAAGGGAGTCCTCATTCCATTGAAGGACTATTTCACCTATGTCAACGTCAATCACAGCTCTTGCTGTGACCAGGAAAGGTCTTCCTAGGATGATGGATTCATCCTCTTCCTTTCCAGTATCCAGGACTATGAAATCAGTAGGGATGTAAAGGCCTTCAACCTTTACTAACACGTCCTCTACTTGTCCATAAGCCTGTTTTCTTGAACTGTCTGCCATCTCTAATGAGATTTTAGCAGCTTGCACCCCATAGATTCCCAGTTTCTCTATTACAGAGAGGGGCATGAGG
>NC_029794.2:107798533-107806977 GCF_000816755.2 Arachis ipaensis | reverse complement strand
GATAGACGATGTAAACTGGCGTTCAACGCCAGTTCCATGTTGCAGTCTGGCGTCCAACGCCAGAAACATGTTACAAGTTGGAGTTCAACGCCAGAAACAGGTTACAGCCTGGCGTTGAACGCCCAAAACAGCCCAGGCATATGAGAAGCTTTAGTCTCAGCCCCAGCACACACCAAGTGGGCCCCAGAAGTGGATTTCTGCACTATCTATCATAGTTTACTCATTTTCTGTAAACCTAGGTTACTAGTTTAGTATTTAAACAACTTTTAGAGATTTATTTTGTATCTCATGACATTTTAGATCTGAACTTTGTACTCTCTGACAGCATGAGTTTCTAAACTCCATTGTTGGGGGTGAGGAGCTCTGCTGTGTCTCGATGAATTAATGCAAGTATTTCTGTTTTCCATTCAAACATGCATGTTCCTATCTAAGATATCCATTCGCACTTCAACATGAATGTGATGAACGTGACAATCATCATCATTCCCCCACGAATGCATACCTGACAACCACTTCCGTTCCACCATAGAATGAATGAATATCTCTTGGATCTCTTAATCAGAATCTTCGTGGTATAAGCTAGATTGATGGCAGCATTCAAGAGAATCTGGAAAGTCTAAACCTTGTCTGTGGTATTCCGAGTAGGATTCAGGGATTGAATGACTGTGACGAGCTTCAAACTCGCGAGTGCTGGGCGTAGTGACAGACGCAAAAAGATAGTAAATCCTGTTTCGGTACGATTGAGAATCTGCAGATGATTAGCCGTGCGGTAACAGCGCACCTGGACCCTTTTCACTGGAAGGATGGATGGTAGCCATTGACAACGGTGATCCACCAACACATAGCTTGCCATAGGAGGACTTGCGTGCGTGAATCAGAAAACAGAGGAAAGCAGAATTTCAGAAGACAAAGCATCTCTAAAACTCCAACATATTCTCCATCATTGCACAATAAGTATTTATATTTATGCCCTCTCACTTTTTACAATTGAACTTGAAAAACACTGTTGTTGGCATCCTGACTAAGAATAATAAGATAACCATAGCTTGCTTCAAACCAACAATCTCCGTGGGATTCGACCCTTACTCACGTAAGGTATTACTTGGTATTTTTTCTTAGTTATTAAATATACTTCTTCAAAACAAGTGTTACATTTACAGCTCAATTGGCTAGAGCATTGGTCTATGTTCTTGATGATTGGGCACCGGTTTTATTAAAAATCTTTTTCAAAAATAATTTTTCTTGATCTTGTGCCAAACTTTAAGTTTGGTGTTTTCTTGTTAATCTTTCTATAATTTTCGAAAATTTTAGTTTGGTTTTCTAACAATTTTAAGTTTGGTGTTCCTTCTTCATGTTCTTGTTGTTCTTGTGAGTCTTCAAGGCGTTCTTGAGTTTTCCTTGTGTCTTGATCTTAAAATTTTTAAGTTTGGTGTTCCTTGGTGTTTTCCCTCCAAAATTTTCAAAAACAAGGAGCATTAGATCTAAAAAATTTTAGATCTTATGTTATTTTATTGTTTTTCTCTTTCCTCATTAAATTCAAAAATATATTTTCCCTCTATTTTAAAGTAATTTTTCGAAAATCAATTTTAAAAATTCAGATTTTTTCTATTTCAAAATTTAAAATCCTTTTCAAAAAAAATCATATCTTTTTCAAAACTTCCTAACTACTTTCTCTCTCCTCATTTTTTCAAAAATCTTCACCTATTTTTATTTATTTTATTTTAATTTATTTTAATTTCGAAATAAATAAATAATTAAATAAATAAAAATATTTCTTCTCTATTTTACATCATCTCCCTTTCTCCATCATGGATCTAAGCGGAAATGAACAATCCATAAGGACTCTGGGGTCATATGCTAACCCCTCTACTGCTTCATATGGGAGTAGTATCTGCATACCCTCCATTGGAGTCAGTAGCTTTGAGTTGAATCCTCAGCTCATTATCATGGTGCAGCAAAGCTGCCAGTGTTTTGGTCTTCCACAGGAAGAACCTACAGAGTTTCTGGCACAGTTTTTACAAATTGTTGACACAGTACATGATAAGGAAGTAGATTAGGATGTCTACAGATTATTACTATTTCCATTTGCTGTAAAAGACCAAGCCAAGAGGTGGTTAAATAACCAACCTAAGGCTAGCATAAGGACATGGAAACAGCTGACAGAAAAATTCCTGAATCAATACTTTCCTCTAAAACGGATGACACAGCTAAGGCTGGACATCCAAGGCTTCAAACAAGGATCATTGATACAGTTGCCAGAAATCAGCATCTGTACTTAAGCAGTGACCCTTCCATGAAAGAAGAGGCTAAAACAATAATTGCTGAACTCAGTCCTGTAGAACAAGCTGCTGAATTCAATCAACAATTGGACTTTCTAACACAGCAATTAGCCAAATTCAAAGATAGACTACAAGAGACAAGGATGGCTAATATAAAAATGGAAGAACAATTGAAGCAAACAAAAGAGCAGCTGTCAAAACAAATAACAGAAGAATGCCAAGAAGTTCAATTAAGAAGTGGGAAAATATTAAATACCCCACCTCAAGGCAGCAGGAAACCAATAAATGAGAAAACCACCCAAAATCCATCTGAGGACAGTAAGAGCCCAGGAAAAAATAATTCTGGCGTTAAAACACCAGAAATTGGGTGGAAGGCTGGCGCTGAACGCCCAGACCATGCTCAGGACTGGCGTTCAACGCCAGAAACAAGCAAGGAACTGGCGTTGAACGCCCAAAAGAAGCACAGTTCTGGCGTTCAGACACCAGAAACAGATGAGGAATTGGCGTCTAACGTCACTCCAGCTTCTAACTCTGGCACTCAAATGCCAGAGAGGGATCAGACACACACAAGTGCTGATGACAACCCCTCTAAAAAGGCTTCTTCAACTATTTCTGTACGAAATAAACCTGCAGCAACCAAGGTTGAGGAATATAAAGCCAAGATACCTTATCCTCAAAAACTCCGCCAAGAGGAGCAGGATAAGCAATTTTCTCGCTTTGCAGATTATCTCAAGACTCTTGAAATTAAGATTCTGTTTGCAGAGGCACTTGAGCAAATACCTTCTTATGCCAAGTTCATGAAAGAGATCTTGAGTCATAAGAAGGATTGGAGAGAAACTGAAAGAGTTCTCCTCACTGAAGAATGCAGTGCAATCATTCTGAAAAGCTTTCCTGAAAAGCTTAAAGATCCCGGAAGCTTTCTGATACCATGCACATTAAAGGGAAATTGCACCAGGACAGCTTTATGCGATCTTGGGGAAAGCATCAACCTAATACCTGCATCCACTATCAGAAAGCTTGGTTTAACTGAAGAAGTTAAACCAACCCGGATATGTCTCCAACTTGCTGATGGCTCCATTAAATACCCATCAGGCGTGATTGAGGACATGATTGTCAGGGTTGTGCCATTCGCCTTTCCCACTAACTTTGTAGTGCTGGAGATGGAGGAGCACAAGAGTGCTACTCTTATTCTAGGAAGACCTTTTCTAGCAACTGGACGAACTCTCATTGACGTCCAACAGGGGAAAATAACCTTGAGAGTCAATGAGGATGAGTTTAAGTTGAATGCTGTCAATGCCATGCAGCATCCAGACACACCAAAAGACTGCATAAAAGTTGATCTCATTGACTCTCTGGTGGAGGAGATCAACATAGCTGAGAGTCTCGAATCAGAGCTAGAACACATCTTTAAAAATGTTCCACCTGACCTAGAGGATTCAGAGGAATTGAAAGAGCCTCTGAAATTTCCTCAGGGAGAGGAAAAACCTCCTAAACCCGAGCTCAAACCATTACCACCATTCCTGAAATATGCATTACAAGAACAGTTACAGGGTGGCGCATGTGTATTGATTACAGAAGGCTCAATACAGCCACCAGAAAGGATCATTTTCATTTACCATTCATAGACCAGATGCTAGAAAGACTAGCAGGTCATAATTATTACTGTTTTTTGGATGGCTATTCAGGCTACAACCAAATTGCAGTAGATCCCAGGATCAAGAGAAAACAGCATTCACATGTCCATCTGGAGTATTTGCTTACAGAAGGATGCCTTTTGGGCTGTGTAATGCGCCTGCAACCTTTTAGAGATGCATGCTCTCTATTTTCTCTGATATGGTGGAAAAATTTCTGGAAGTCTTTATGGATGACTTCTCAGTATATGGAGACTCATTCAGCTCCTGTCTTGATCACCTGACACTGGTTTTGAAAAGATGCCAAGCGACCAACCTGGTTTTAAACTGGGAAAAATGTCACTTTATGGTGACTGAAGGGATTGTCCTTGGGCATAAAATTTCAAACAAGGGAATAGAGGTGGATCAGGCTAAAATAGAGGTAATTGAAAAATTACCACCACCTGCCAATGTTAAGGCAATCAGAAGCTTTCTGGGGCATGCAGGATTCTATAGGAGGTTTATAAAGGATTTTTCAAAAATTACAAAACCTCTAAGCAACCTGCTAGCTGCTGACATGCCATTTGTGTTTGACACAGAGTGCCTGCAAGCGTTTGAAACTCTGAAAGCTAAACTGGTCACAGCACCAGTTATCTCTGCACCAGACTGGACATTACCATTCGAATTAATGTGTGATGCCAGTGATCACGCCATTGGTGCAGTATTGGGGCAGAGGCATGACAAGCTTCTACATGTCATTTATTATGCTAGCCGTGTTTTGAATGATGCCCAGAAAAATTACACAACCACAGAAAAAGAATTGCTTGCAGTGGTTTATGCCATTGACAAGTTTAGATCATACTTAGTAGGATCAAAGGTGATTGTGTACACAGATCATGCTGCGCTTAAATATCTACTCACAAAGCAGGATTCAAAACCCAGACTCATAAGATGGGTGTTGCTTCTGCAAGAGTTTGATATAGAAATAAGAGACAGAAAAGGGACAGAAAACCAAGTCGCTGACCATCTGTCCCGGATAGAACCAGTGGAAGGGGCGTCCTCCCCTCTATTGAGATCTCTGAAATCTTTCCGGATGAGCATTTGTTCGCCATTCAGGAATTACCATGGTTTGCATACATTGCAAACTACAAAGCTGCAAGGTTCATTCCCAAGGAGTACAGCAGGAAACAAAAGAAAAAATTAATTACTGATGCAAAGTACTACTTGTGGGATGAACCCTATCTCTTTAAGAGATGTGCAGACGGCATAATCCGTAGGTGTGTGCCTAAGGAAGAAGCACAAAGGATCTTATGGCATTGCCATGGGTCACAATATGGAGGTCATTTCGGAGGTGAGCGAACAGCCACCAAGGTCCTCCAATGTGGTTTCTACTGGCCTACACTTTACAGAGATTCCCGAGAGTTTGTACGTAATTGTGACAGTTGCCAGAGAGCTGGTAATTTGCCTCACAGTTACACCATGCCTCAACAAGGAATCTTGGAGATTGAGTTGTTTGATGTATGGGGTATTGATTTCATGGGCCCTTTTCCACCATCATACTCAAACACTTATATTCTAGTGGCAGTTGACTATGTATCAAAATGGGTAGAGGCCATTGCCACACCCACCAATAATACTAAAACAGTACTAAAGTTCCTCCAGAAACATATATTCAGCAGATTTGGTGTCCCTAGGGTACTAATCAGTGATGGGGGCACTCACTTCTGCAACAAACAACTTTACTCTGCCATGGTCTGGTATGGGATTCGCCATAAGGTGGCAACTCCATATCATCTGCAGACAAATGGACAAGCTGAAGTTTCTAACAGAGAACTAAAAAGAATCCTGGAACGGACTGTAAGTACTCGTAGAAAGGATTGGGCACGAAGCTTGGATGATGCTCTGTGGGCTTACAGAACAGCATTCAAGACTCCTATAGGGACCTCTCCGTACCAACTTGTGTATGGTAAGGCATGCCATCTGCCCGTGGAACTGGAACATAAAGCCTACTGGGCAACCAGATTCCTAAACTTTGATGCCAAATTAGCTGGAGAAAAAGTTGCTCCAGCTGAATGAGCTAGAGGAATTCAGATTCACTGCTTTCGAAAATGCCAAGCTTTATAAAGAAAAATAAAAGAGGTGGCATGACAGAAAGCTGTCATCTAGAATCTTTGAACCAGAACAAAAGGTTCTGTTGTTTAACTCTAGGCTCAGACTATTTCCCGGGAAACTGAAGTCCCGGTGGAAGGGACCATATGTGATTACAAGTGTGTCACCATATGGTTATGTGGAGCTTCAAGATATTGATTCTGATAAGAAGTTCATTGTTAATGGACAAAGAATCAAGCACTATCTTGAAGGCAATGTTGAGCAAGAGTGCTCAAGGCTGAGGCTAGATTAAAAACTCAGCAACGTCCAGCTAAAGACAATAAAGAAGCGCTTGCTGGGAGGCAACCCAGCCATGAGGCATCACTTCCTCTAAGCATTTTGCCCTATTCTTGATTTTATTTGTTTATATAAAGTTCATTGATACTAAGGTAAAGAGTCAATTGTATAAGTTTACAGGGTTACAGAAGGATTCTGCACACAAAACAGAGAAAAAAGAGCTCACTGGCAAGAAAACGCCAGTAAAAGTCTGTTTTGGGCGTTCAACGCCCAAAAGAAGCATCCACTGGGCATTGAACGCCAGTAAGGATAGCCATATGGGCGTTAAACACCAGAAAGAAGCATCTTCTGGGCGTTGAACGCCAGAAAGAAGCTCCTTCTGGGCGTTTAACGCCAGATTTACAGCGTCTTGGGCGTTCAAAAAAACGCCCAGTGACAAAGGAGTTCCTGGCGTTCAACGCCAGAAAGAAGCAACAGCTGGGCGTTGAACGCCCAGGAGAAGCAGCAGTTGGGCGTTGAATGCCCAAAACATGCAGCGTTTGGGCGTTCAAACGCCAGGATGGTGGGGAGGAGGTAAATTCGTTTTTTTTCATATTTTTCATTTTAATCTTAATTTTCATGTTTCAATTCATGATTTCTTGCATAAACATGTTACAAACCCTGATTTCTAAAATCCCTAATTTCTAAAAACCCTACTTTAAAAATATCAAATGTATCTTAATTCATAAGCACAAATCCTTTTTTGCAATCCAATTCAACTCTTTTTCAAATTTTCAAAACAAATCTATCTCTTTTCATTCTAAAATCTTTTCATCTAATCAATATCTTTTTTTAAAATCTCCATATTATCTTTTTCAAAAATTCAAATTTATCTTTTTCAAATATCTTTCATATCTCTTCAATTTTAAATTATATATTTTCTTATCATACTTATTTCTTTTTAAATCATATCTTCTATCTTATCTTTCTCCCTATTTTCGAAAACCCGCCCTCTATTACTATAGGACTGTGATCAGAGGAAAGATTGTTCACATCCACCTTGACAAAATCAGGGAGATCTTTAAGCTACCTCAGCTGAAAGATGACCCAGACTCCTTCAATAGGAGAATGATGAGAACAAACAAGGGCCTGGATAAGATTCTAGAGGATATATGCATCCCTAGAGCCAGGTGGACCACCAGCACGAGGGGTGTCCCAAATCAACTCAAGAGAGAAGATCTCAAACCAGTCGCCAGAGGATGGCTGGACTTCATTGGGTGTTCTATATTGCCCACCAGCAACCGTTCTGAAGTCAATATTAGAAGAGCAGTGATGATCCATTGCATTATGTTGGGAAAAGAAGTAGAAGTTCATCAACTGATCCCATCTGAATTCTACATACTTGCCAACAAGAACTCCAAGGATGCCAGGTTGGCTTATCCAAGCCTAATCTCTATGCTCTGCAAAGATGCTGGAGTAAAGATAGGAATAACAGAGTATATCTCAATGGAGCAACCAATCACTAAAATTACAATGGAAAAACAACAAATGCAGGATGACCCCATCAAGAGAAGGGCACAAGAATTCCTACCAGAACTCCCTCAATTTGAATACTGGGAGCATCTTGAGGCATCTGTCACTAAGCTGCAAGAAACCACGGACCAAATGAACGAAAAATAGCAAAATCAAAATAGCATGCTTTGCAAACTGCTCAGAGAACAAGAAGTGCAAGGGCGTGAATTAAGAGAACTAAAGCGTCAGAAACTATCTCTTGAAGGGCCAAGCACTCCACAGACTAAAGAGGCATCCGCTTCCCAAAGTCAAGGTTGTTGAGTTCTGATCTTAACCTTAACCCTGTGGTAATTTTTTTTATTATTTGAGTTTTACCTTAGGAGTCATATAGTAGTAATTATTATCTATATTTTGATTTTATCTCCAATTAAGCTATAATTTATTTTTCTCATCATCATTAAACATGAATAAAATAGAATATTTTCTTTAGGATAAGGAGACAATATTTCTCGAGTTTTTAATACAAGAAATTCTGATTAATTACATGTGGTGGCAATGCTTTCTGCCTTCTGAATGAATGCTTGAACAGTGCATATGGCTTTTGAATTTGATGTTTAAGACTGTTAAATATGTTGGCTCTTGAAAGAATGATAAACATGAGACATGTTATTGGTAATCT
>NC_029794.2:107756263-107798476 GCF_000816755.2 Arachis ipaensis | reverse complement strand
GTGTATTTTCTGTAATTTCAGGTATTTTCTGGCTGAAATTGAGGGAGCTGAGCAAAAATCTGATTCAGGCTGAAAAAGAACTGCTGATGCTGTTGGATCCTGACCTCTCTGCACTCGGAATGGAATTTCTGGAGCTACAGAAGTCCAATTGACGCGCTTCCAATTTCGTTCGAAAGTAGACATCCAGGGCTTTCCAGCAATATATAATAGTCTATACTTTGCTCAAGGATAGACGACGTAAACTGGCGTTCAACGCCAGTTTCATGTTGCAGTCTGGCGTCCAGCGCCAGAAACACGTTACAAGTTGGAGTTCAACGCCAGAAATAGGTTACAGCCTGGTGTTGAACGCCCAAAACAGCCCAGGCACGTGAGAAGCTTTAGTCTCAGTCCCAGCACACACCAAGTGGGCCCCAGAAGTGGATAGCTTCAAACTCGCGAGTGCTGGGCGTAGTGACAGACGCAAAAGGATAGTAAATCCTGTTCCGGTATGATTGAGAACCTGCAGATGATTAGCCATGCGGTGACAGCACACCTGGACCCTTTTCACTGGAAGGATGGATGGTAGCCATTGACAACGGTGATCCACCAACACACAGCTTGCCATAGGAGGACTTGCGTGCATGAATCAGAAAACAGAGGAAAGCAGAATTTCAGAAGACAAAGCATCTCCAAAACTCCAACATATTCTCCATCATTGCACAATAAGTATTTATATTTATGCCCTCTCACTTTTTACAATTGAACTTGAAAAACACTGTTGTTGGCATCCTGACTAAGAATAATAAGATAACCATAGCTTGCTTCAAACTAACAATCTCCGTGGGATTCGATCCTTACTCACGTAAGGTATTACTTGGACGACCCAGTGCACTTGCTGGTTAGTTGTGCGAGGTTGTAAGAGAGTAATGTGAACATTGACATTACAATTTCGTACACCAATACACAATAAGCTTAGTCAAAATAATGAGATTTTTCAAGAATTCTATCTATAGGGCACCAATTGATTTGAGTGAAAACTTTTCATTAAACTTGCTTGAATTATATATATTGTGGAACATGGTTTTTGAGCTAAGAAAACAAGCTTGTGAGATTTGAGCCTAATGACATGGTTACATCTTATAACCACTTATTTTCCCTTCTTGTGTGCAATTGTTTTCTTCCTATGATTGTAATCTTTCATTTGTTTGATTCTTTATGCCCTTTGCTTTATGTATTCATGCATTTATATGATTGAGGCCATCATTTCATTTAGCTCACTTATCCAAATAGCCTTACCTTTTATCTTTCATTGCTAGCCAATTTGAGCCTATGATTAACCCACTTGTTCTTCATTTTAGCACAATACAAGCCTTAAAGTGAAAAATAATAAATGTCCTTATTTGGATCTTTGATTGGCTTAGGCTAGTGTGTGTGTGTAACATTTAAGTGTGGGAAAACTTGGGACATTGGGTAAATAAAAGGGTAGTTTTGTATTTTTGTTGTAAATATTGGGAATTGGGTACATGCTCATGTGTTAATTAAAATGTATAAACCTTATGCATTGATGATAGTTTGAAAGAAAAAAATGAGAAAAACAAAAGAAAAAAAAAAGAAGAAAAAAAGAAGAAAAATAATATGGAAAAGAAAAGAAAAAAATAGAAAAAGAAAGAAAAAAAGAAATAAAAATGGGACAAAATGCCCCAAAGCAAGTGAAGCTCAATAAAATCAATGCATATGTGTTGTGAAATGAAAAGAGAATGCATGAGTATGTTTAAAAGTGAAAAATGGATAGTTAGGTTAGCTTTGAATTGTATAGGATGTCATAGACTAGGTGGGAAGTCTAAACTTATCAAAGATTCAAATTTCATGCTCACTTAACCATATATGCATCTTACCTTGACCCTAGCCCCATTACAACCAATGAAAAGACCTCATGATACTTGTATGCATGCATGAAATAAATGTCGATTGTTAGAAGAAAAACAAATCTTGAAAAGCATGATTAGGGGAGAATTGAGAGAATCAACCCTAAACACTTGAGCGAATAGAGTGCAAACACATCCGGTGAGGGTTTGATGCTCAATTACATGTTTTTTCCACCTATGATCATCACTCCTCATGCAAGTTTGTAAAAATATTTAATAGCTCAATTCAATTGTGGTTTGGCATGGTTGTTAATACCCTTAGCTCTTGTGCATATATGTATTCTGGGGAATTAATATATTTTGACCAAGCAATTGCATTCATGTAGATAGTTGCATATAGGTAGTTTGCATTTAGATTAGTTCACATTGAATAAATGTTGATACCCTTTGTTCTTTCTTGGTTTAAGCATGAGGACATGCTTGGTTTAAGTGTGGGGAGATTGATAAACCACATTTGGAGGGTTTATCTTGTGCTTAATTTAGGGGATTTTATGACCTTTTACCCACATTTATTCAATGAAATAGCATGGTTTCATGATTGTCTCCTAATTTGTGCTTAAGTGTGAGAACATACTTTTTAGGCCCTTAATTGTTTAATCTTGATTTACCTTTGATTCCATTAGATGCCTTGAGATGCTTGTTAAGTGATTTTAGATTTAGGAGGCAAAGATTGGATCAAGGAAATGAAGGAAAAGCATGTAAAATTGGAGAACTCATGAAGAAATGAAGGAATCGCAAAAGCTATTAAGCCGACCTCTTTGCACTTAATCGACCATAACTTGAGCTACAGAGGTCCAAATGATGCGGTTCCAGTTGTGTTGGAAAGCTAACATCCGGGGCTTTGAAATAATATAGGATTTTCCATAGTTGCACCGTGCATAGGGGCGCGCACGCGCATGGTACGCGTCCGTGCCGATGGGTGCACTTGATCCACTTAATGCAACTCGTGGCTAGCAATTTTAGAAGCCTTGTGGGCCCAATCCAACTCATTTCTAATGCTATTTAAGCCAAGGATTGTAGGAGAATTAACATACTTTTTATCATTAGTCATAGTTTAAGCTTTAGAAGTAGTTAGACTTAGTTTTTAGAGAGAAAAGCTCTCACTTCTCTCTAGAATTAGAATTAGAATTAGCATTAGGTTTTGTTCTTAGATCTAGGTTTTGATTCATGCTCTCTACTTCTTCTTCTTCTTCTCAATTCTTTGTTGTTGCATTTATGATCCCTCTATTCTTTTGTTGTAATTTCTTTTATGTTGTTTCTATGCTTTATTGTAGATCTACTCTTGTTCCTTCTATTTTCTTCCAATTCAATTTGAGGTAATTCATAATAATTGTGTTTCTTTTTATTGTTGTTATTAATTCCTTGTAATAAGTAGATGTTAGATTTCATTGTTGCTATCAATTTACTTTGCTTTCCTTTTATGCCTTCCAAGTGTTTGATGAAATGCTTGGTTGGATTTTAGTGTAGATTTTGTTCCTCTTGGCCTAGGTGGAGTAATTAGTGACGCTTGAGTTATCTAAATTCCTTTGTTAATTGATAATTAAAAATTGCTAATTGATTTGGATACTACTAAAGCTAGTCTTTCCCTTGGGAGTTGGCTAGGACTTGTGGAACCAAGTTGATTCATCCACTTGACTTTCCTCCATGATTAGAGGTTAACTAACTGGTAGCAATGGACAATTGTGGTCACAATTGAGGAGGATAACTAGGATAGGACTTCTAGTTCTCATATCTTGCCAAGAGCTTTCTTAGTTGTTAGTTCATTTCTTTTTCAATTTACATTCCTTGTTCCTTAACTCAAAAAACCCCAAATATACTTCATAGCCAATAACAAGAACATTTGTTTGCAATTCCTAGGGAGAACGACCCGAGATGTGAATACTTCGGTTATTAATTTTAGGGGTTTGTTACTTGTGACAACCAAATTTTTGTATGAAATGACTATTGTTGGTTTAGAAACTATACTTGCAACGAGCTTTCATTAGTGAAATTCTAAACCACACAAAAGTCTAACCATCAAAATGGCGTCGTTGCCGGGGAATTGCAATGGTGTTGTGTTATTGGTTATTGTATATATGTGAATATTGTGAATATGTTTGCCTTTTGCCTCTTTGTTAGTTCTTGCTAGTTTTAGGATTTAATTTCCTTTCTTCTTATTTGATTTTGTTTCCATTTTCTCTTGCTATCATGAATTCTCACTTTGGCTATGAGTTTGGTTCTAATTGTGTTGTACGAGATGTGAACTTCAATGATGACACTCATTACGGATGGAACCAACAATGATGGGAGGAGCCTCAAGGAATTGATCACTCCTATTGGCAACAACCTCCGGATGTGTATAGGTATAATTTCCATCCTAATGCATGTCAATTCAATGGCTATGGTGAATCTTTTTATGATAATTGATAAACCACTATTTTATGGTTTATCTTGTGTTTAATTGAGTGGTTTCAACAAGCCTTTACTTACTTATTCATACGATTTGCATAATTTTATAATCCCTTCCTAGTATTATTTTATGATTGTAAACTTGCTTCCTAAACATCTTTTACTAGTATATTTTAATTCTCCTTTATACCATTCGATGTTGTTATCCGTGTGTTAAGTGTTTTAGGCTTCATAGGGCAGAAATGGCTTACAGAATGGAGAGGAAGCTTGCAAAAATGGAAGGAACACAAGAATCTAAGGAGATGACCAGCGAACATCGACGCACGCACATGGCTCACGCGAGCGCGCGGAATAGAGAAAATTGCAGCGACACATGTGCGTGCCTGACGCGTACGCGTGGATTAGAGTCTGCACTAATGACGCGAACGCATGGACGACGCACTCGCGTGACAAGGAAAATTGCTGAATGACGTGAATGCGTGGACGACGCGTACGCGTGACCTGCGCGATCTGCAGAATTAACAGAAAATGCTGGGGGCGATTTTGGGCCGTATTTTGACCTAGTTTTCGGCCCAGAAACACAGAATAAAGCCAGGGAACATGCAGAGACTCAACACGTAACTTGACACAACTTCACATATTCTCATTAGGATAGTTTTAGGTTTTTAGATATGAATTTAGAGAGGATTACTTCCCCTCTAGGTTCTATTCACTTTCATAGTTTATTGCTTTTGCTTTTGGATATTGAAGAGTCATTACCTCTGTTGAAGATATTATTCTAGTTTGTTTCCTTACTTACTCTTTTATTCTTAACTCTTGTTTAAAGTAGTAATTGGATTATTTTTATGAATTGTTAGTGCAAAACGATTATTTTTATTTTTAATTAATTTTTAATTCCTATTTTTATTTAATTTATCATGTCTTCTTATATTTTTATGAGCGTTATATTCATGTCAATGGAGTAGACTCCATACTTGACATGGGGGTTGATTAAAAGGCGACACTTGAGTTGGAAGGCTTAAGTGCTGTTTAAACTGGAAATTGTTGGCTAGTTCTGTATTTACTAACATTAGACATTCCCAAGGGAGAGGACTAGGATTTGCGAATAAGAGTTAGCTCAATCACTTGACTTTCCTTTATTTAGTAAGGGTTAACTAAGTGAAAACAACAACATTTTTAATACTACACTTAAGAGATCCCAACAAGGATAGAACTTCCAATTAATCGTTCCCCCCGTCAAGGCTTTTTATCTAGAATATTAATAATCATTCTTAGTTTTTGTTGCTTTAATTTACAATTATTTAATTTCTCATTATTCAACTCTCAAACTCTTGTGGAAATTCCTAATTAATAAAATAGCACCCTTCCTTGCAACTCGTTGGGAGACGACCTAGGACTCATACTCCCAATATTTTTCTATTCTAAAATTTTTGTGACACCCTTTTTAAATTGG
Source organism: Arachis ipaensis (assembly GCF_000816755.2). Classification (NCBI taxonomy): domain Eukaryota; kingdom Viridiplantae; phylum Streptophyta; class Magnoliopsida; order Fabales; family Fabaceae; genus Arachis; species Arachis ipaensis. The sequence goes on along the minus strand of NC_029794.2, from coordinate 107,792,731 downwards.
TGAGGCGGATTTTAGCTGGTTAAGAGCTATACTTGCAATGCTATTCTCTTACTAAAAATCTCTTAATTAGCCTAACTTCTGCCACGCACCAATAATCAATTACCACCATCATATGCCTATGACTCTTATCCTCAACATGAACCTCAACCATTCTCACAAGCCTCTCATTACCAAACACCTTCCTATGATCCATATCCATCATATGACCAATCACCCATGCCATTTCCTTGTGACCGTTATGAGTAAGAACCTTTGGAACCATCACAACCCTATCATGACTACTATGAAGAATCACCTCAATACACACCATCTCCATACCCTAACTATGAAGAACCACCTTCTCATTATGAACCCTTACTCCAAAATAATGAACCTTCCTATCCATCCCAAGCCCCAATGGATGATTCTCTCACCTTGCTACTTCAAGGCCAAGCAGATATGCAAAGGAACACCCTAGAGTTTGTGACTAATTTGACCAAGGTAGTGCATATTTTAGCCTACCAATGCTTGAACACTCAAGGTGCTTCCATAGCCACATGTGAAGAATCAATTGAAGAGCATAGCATGAAGGAGAGATTGGAAACCCTAGTGGGTGATGAGGGACGCCACTTTGTGTTAGAACAATTGGAAGAGCCTATGATCATTGAAGAAAAAGAAGAAGTGATTGAAGATTTAGGAGATGTTGAAAGTCCACGGGAATGTAGCATCATGGAGCACTCCTCCAAGAAGCTTGATATTGATGTTGAGGAGGGTACGTGATAAACGAAATTTATCATGCCGATATAGAATTCAATAATGGATATAATCGTGAGTATAGTCTAATCGACATTCAAACTCCGCATCAAACAATCCTACAATCTATAACCGAGAGTACTAGTCCCCCGAGTCGTCCTCCCTTGGAATTTCTAGAGCATGCATCTTATCGATTAGGAAGCCTTGTTGTGGTTCTTTTGAAGGATTAGCAAAATAAATGACAAACAAGCAATCAATTTTTAGAAGACTTGGCCTAGGGTTGGCATTAGAAATTCTATCCTTATAGTCTCTTCAATGATGACAACAATTAGGCCTTGCTTCATTTAGTTAACCCCTAGGTATAGAGGAAAGTCAAATGAGAGTAATTAACTTGAGTCACAAGTCCTAGTTTTTACCTTAGGGAAATCTAGCTTTAGTGCACTCCAAATCAATTAGCAATTTCTAATTCCAAATCAACAATTGACATAAACTATTCAACTCTTTCTAATGACCCAAACCCTATGCCAATTAAAAAACTTTTACTCCATAACTAATGTTGGCATTTTATCAAACAATTGATGAGCAAGGATAAAAGGCATAGTAAAAATTGAGAAGGAAATAGAATTGAAAGTGCTTCAACACAAGGAACTAACAACAATTAACAAAGAGCAACAATGGAAATGAACTTCTCAAGAAATTGAAAAAAAATCCAAAACTACAAAGTTGAATCTAGGATCTATGAGGATTGAGCAATTACAAGCACTAATTGAGATTGGAGAAGAAGATCTATAACATGAACAAGTGAATTGAGAATTGCAATGGATCTCACCAAAGTGTGATTGGAAATTCAGAAAATGGATGAATATGAACCCTAATGAGAGCTTGGAATCTCCCTCTCCCTCTCTACCCAAGAGTGTAACTAACAATAGCCAAAAAATCTAGAACCATCTAAAAATGAGCCAAAAGTCCTTAACCCTTCAACCTTTGGTCTTCTTAAGCTCTTCCCGCCAAGGCACTTCCCCCAAGATGAGATCTTCAACTGTCTCCACGCCCAGGTCACGTAACTTCTAAAAAATCATGTTCGAGCATCGGCGCGCACGCGCAAAGCACGCGTGCGCACCACTGGGGCATCTTGCAATGTGAGCGGAGGCGCAGCGTACGCGTGCGCGCCCATGGGGGTTATGGCCTAGCCGCTACACAAGCCGGCTCGTGGCTTGGCTTCTGGCTTTGACTTCTAGCTGCGCAATCCACGCGGGCGCGCCAAGTACGCGCACGCGCCCTTGCTGAAGTTTCCAAAGCTCAATTTCTCATGCTCCTTTCCTTCGCGCCCATTCTCCTTCCCTCTTCCGGTTCATCCCTGCCCTATATTCTGAAACCACTTAACACACAGGTCACGGTATTGAACGGCACCAAGAGAAGATTAGAAATGTATCTAATTTAGTGCAAAATAAGCATGTTTTCATCCATGAGGCAAAAGTTAGGAAAGGAACACAAAGTCTTGTATTTTCATATGAAAAGCGTCTGGAATCATTGATAAAACCCCTGAAATCGATACAAGATAAACCCTCAAAATGGGGTTTATCAACCTCCCCACACTTAGATTCTAGCATGTCCTCATGCTTAGAGAAATGCAAGAGAAACTCAAAAGACCGAAGGATCATAAAGGTATAAGACTCATGAGGTGCAACCTAATTACGTTAATGCAACTACGACTAGTGCTACCATCTACTTGGTTAGGAACAAATCAACCTTCCTAAGATATATGCAAGCATATAGGGCACGGTGGCGGTCAATATATGAGATTCACCAATTTTTGAGCATCAAGTGCAATATATGCAACTTTGCATGAAGCATGCTCGTGAGAGCCGGGAATCATGAATTAGAGCCATCGAACCCTCACCGGAAGTGCTTACACTCTATTCGCTCGAGTGTCTAGGGTTGATTCTCTCAATTTTCTCCTAATCATGCTTTCCAAGATTTGTTCCTCATCTAATCAATCAACATATATTTCATGCATGCATACATCTATCATGAGGTCTTTTCTTTGGTTGTAATGGGGCTAGGGTTAAGGTAGGATGCATATATGGTTAAGTGAGCTTGAAATTTGAATCTTTGATAAGCTTTAAACTTTCCATCTAACCTATGACGTCCTATACAATTGAGTTCTAATCTAACTACCCATTCCTCACTTTTTCACATACTCATGTATTTTCTTTTTTCCATTTCACAATACTTATGCATTGATCTTATTAAGCTGCACTTTGCTTTAGGGCATTTTGTCCCCTTTTTATTCCTTTCTTTTTCTCTTTTTTTTTCTTTCTTATTTCTATTTTTTTCTTTCTTTTCATATTATTTTTTTTCTATTTTCTTTTTCATTTGTTTTTCTCATTTCATTTTTTTTCTATCTACAAGAGCATCAATGCATAAGGTTTTACATCTGACCAATACATGAGTATGTACCCAATTCTCAATATTTTCAATAACAATACAAAACTACCCCTTTTATTCCCCCAATGTCCCAAGGTTCCCACACTTGAATGATACTCACACACACACTAGCCTAAGCTAATCAAAGATCCAAATGAGGACAATTATGGTTTTCCGCTTTAGGCTTGTAATGTGCTAATTTAAAGAACAAGTGGGTTAAGCGTAGGCTCAATTTTGGCTAACAAGGGAACATAGAGGGTAAGGCTATTTGGTAGGTGGGCTAATGAAGTGATGGCCTCAATCATATAAATGCATGAATACAAGGAATAATGGACATATAGACTCAAACAAAGCAAGGATTACACTCATAGAGAGAAAACAATTGCACACAAGAAGGAGAATAAGTGACTATAAGATGTAGCCACAAAACAAGGCTCAAAGCTCACTAGCTTGTATTCTTAACTCAAAATTTATGTTCCAAAATACAGTTCTTCAAGCGAGTTTGGCATCAAGATATTCAAAATTAGCAATGTCAAGGTTGCCCCAAAGTATTAGTTTCCTAAGAGAGAGTTTCATTGTTCCAACCAAGTAAACTTATCATGCAAATGATATCAAGGAAAACCTAATCATGCAACCTATCCTACTACAAAGGAGTTCAGAAAACGAAAATTTATTTGGGTGTTACCTACGGAGATCGGTCGGCCGACCTCCCCACCCTTAAAACTTAACACGGTCCTCCGTGCTAGAGGTGATGCACAATGGGTGGCAATGGCCGAGTCCCGAGTGTCCTTCATCTCCGTTGTCATCGCCACTTCCGCTTGGAGTTGCGGTGGATGTGGAGATATCGGGTTCCTCCATAGGTGGGGTGACAATGCTTAGAAGTTTCTTCATGTGAGCATATCGGCGTTGGTTACGCCTCTCATAACGGTCCAACTTCTTGTGAAGGTCTTCAAGGCGTTGGGTGGCTGATTTTTGTGGCGTGGATGATGTAGTGGTGTTGCGAGTTGGTGTGGGTAGTCCAATGTCCTTGGTGACTTCCGGAGGCTTGAGGCACCTCTTGGTCGGAATAACATCGCCCTCGACCGGGATTGAGGTCCTCATATCCTTAGACTCTCGGTGGACGCCGGCTGCCGCCACTAATTCGGTCACCATAGCGGGGAATGGTAGATTTCCTTTGGCATGAATGCACCCCATGGATTGGCGAATGGCATGCGAAATGTCGACCGGTTTCTCGGTTAAGATGCACCATATCAATAAGGCAAGCTCGGCGATAATGGATGACCCATGGGTGCTTGGGAGCACGTAGTGAGCTAGAATTTGGGCCCATACCGTGGCTTCTTGAGTGAGGGAGCGTGCATCTAAACCTTTTGGTCTTCGCTTTATGGTCCCCCGAATCTAACATGCTTCGGGTGAAGCAATTACGCGGAGGACTGCGTTCCAATCGAACTCACAGTCGTCACATGCTGTCAAGACTTCTTGATAGGCATCATATCCATCCGCTAACGGCCCAATCCCAAGGACTCCTCGGATGGCTTCCACTGTGATTGACACTTGCTTTCAGCGCACAAAGATTGATGTGAGAAGGGGTGAGTGGTAGTTGGTGTAGAATTCCACCACCCATGATAAATTGACCTCCTTGGGTTGCCTCAAGAGTAACCTCCATTGCCTCCGGTCAATGTGTGGCATCACTAGCGGAGTGAGGTGGGCCGGTAGGACTAGAAGAGGCTCTGGGTGATAATTCCTTTCAATCATCCTTGAGTAAACAAGTTCGCAGTAGCGGTTAGGGAACTTGTTTGGGTCCTTCGGAGGGTTGTCCTTCTCTAGAACATCAATGGGGCCCTTAGCCTTCTTTAGGAGTGGCTTGGCGTGCTCTATTGGATGCTGGCTTCTTCGGGGCTTTCCCGTTGCTCTTTTTGATGACCATCCTATGATAGTAAAGAAAGGAGATAACATCAAACCCAAAGAAGCGTAATTGAATATGATTATGCAAATGAGAAATTGTGCCGTAAGAATATGGGTATCCTTATTACATGACAGTTGCAACATGTAACGAAGATAAATGTGATGAGCAAGGCAAATCATTGGCATGTGGTATAGGGGTAGTGTAGGCATGCAAGAAAAAGGCATGAGAAGCATACACCCTCAAATACCAAAAGTGGGAAGCAATTTATGAAATGGTGAGTGGGTGGATTGTAGAATGTGAAGGTGCACCTAAAAGTGACTAGTGAAGAAGCAATGAGTCACAATGAGTTCAAAAAGTATCATGTATGCATTTCCTCAAACACTTGGGGTGCATCCTTTTGTAGTATGTAAATAGATGGGGGGAGCAATGTAACATTCTACAAACCAACATTAATCACTACAATGCACAGTGGTTATAAGAAAATCATGCAACACATCTCATCCATCAATGCAAGAGAAGTTATGACCCAAGTGCCTATGAAGAGTTAAATGGAAAAGGAGCCAAAAACACCCCAAAGAAGTGAGGGGCTCAAAAGAGGGGGGGAAAAAAAGAAAGAGACTACCTAAAAGAGAATGAAATTAACTGACTAAGAAGCAAAAGAGAGAAGTAGAGCAAGAGGGGAACCTAGTATAGTACCTTGAGAGAGATGGAAAAGGGTATGGGGGAGGAAGTTGTGGATTGGAATGATGGAGAGTGGAGGGGGCAATGTAGGGGCCACCGGAGGTGGGTGGTCGCCGGAGGTGATGGTAGGGGGTGGTTGTTTGGGAGGAGAAATAGTAGTAGGTAAATGGGTAGTAGAGGAGGTAAGAGGAAAAAGGGAGAAGAAGAATGAAGGGAGCAAGTGTGCTCCCCATTATGTTTACGTCAGTCACCCACGCGTGCGCGCACGGGGCGCGCTAGCGCAAGGAAGCGGGGTAGAGTGATGGCGCGTGCGCGCACGGTGTGCGCGTGCGGCAATGTGATTATGCCCCAGGCTTGAGATGGGCTTGGGGTTGGCTTAACTCTCTGGAATATGTACCAGGATTGCACAGGGGCAAGGGACGCGTGCGCGGCATGGGCGCGTGCGCGTGCCTCGCGTTGCGGGCATGTGGGCGCGTTGGCGCCTAGTGCGCGCACGCGGCAAAGGTGGTGGGCTGGTGGCTTAGTGCAGGCGCGAGAGTGGCCTAACTCTCTGGAATATGTACCAGGAGTGCACAGGGGCGATCGGCGCACGCGCGCGAGGTGTGCTAGCGCGTCGATCTAAGGATTTGTGAAAGAGTGCGTACGCGCCATGTGCGCGCACGCGTGAGCGGCCTGTGCCTCAGGCATGGTGCAGGCGTGAGAGTGGCCTAACTCTCTGGAATATGTATGGAGGGGTACGTCTTGCAATCCACGCGTCCGCGCACATCGCGCATCCGCGTGGATGGTCGGAAATGCTTCATGGGCGCGTGCGCGTTAGGTGCGCGCACGCGCGGAAGGGTGCCTTTTTCAAAGTTGCATGTTCTCGCACCACTTTCAGCATTCCAACCCTCCAAACAACCACTTTAGGTACTATAGAGAGATGTTTTGACATGATAAAGTACCAAATGAACTCAATAAATGAAACAGAATTTGAAACGAAATCTAGCTACAACTTCATCGATCACCTAGCTACCAAACATGAAGTCAAGTAGTAAGCAAGTATCAATCAAAGAAGAATTCAATGGCTATGTACAAATGGTAGATCTTACCATGGTGGGGTGTCTCCCACCTAGCACTTTTGTTTACCGTCCTTAAGTTGGACGTCCACTAGCTCAAAGTTCTTGTTCAAGAGATGCATCCCTCAAGAGGAACACTTCAAATTCCTTGGAGTTCTTTCTTTGCTCACCATGGTACAATTTGAGACGGTGCCCATTTACCTTGAAAATGTCCGGACTTGATGCGTGGCGCAAGTGATAGACCCCGTAAGGTTCTACTTTCTCTACTTGGTAAGGTCCATCCCATCTTGATCTAAGCTTTCCGGGTAGTAATCTCAACCTTGAGTTGTAAAGGAGCACTAGGTCACCGGGTCTAAATTCCCTTCTCTTAATGTTCTTGTCATGAATGGCTTTCATCTTTTCCTTGTAGAGTCTAGAATTGTCATAGGCTTCTAATCTCAAGCACTCCAATTCTGCCAATTGAAGCTTTCTCTCTACTCCGGCTCCACCCAAACTCATATTGCATTCCTTTATGGCCCAATAAGCTTTGTGTTCGATTTCTACCGGTAGATAGCATGCTTTACCATATACAAGTCTAAAAGAGCTCATGCCAATGGGTGTTTTGTAAGCCGTTCGATATGCCCAAAGTGCATCGGAGAGTTTAGCGCTCCAATCTTTCCTATTCGGCTTCACAATCCTTTCCAACACATGTTTAATTTTCCGGTTAGACACCTCGGCTTGGCCGTTTGTCTGAGGGTGGTAGGCCGTGGCGACTTTGTGTATGATGCCATACTTTCTCATGAGGCCATCCATTTTTTTGTTGCAAAAATGGGATCCTTGATCACTTATGATTGCTCTTGGGGAGCCAAAACGACAAATGATATTATTCCTCACAAAAGAATAAACAACATGGGCATCATCCGTCCGGGTGGGGATTGCCTCCACCCATTTTGACACATAATCGACGGCTAACAAGATGTAGAGAAAGCCATTGAAATTTGGAAATGGTCCCATGAAGTCGATTCCCCATACATCAAAGATTTCACAAAAAAGCATATTTTGTTGGGGGATTTCGTCCTTCTTAGAAATATTTCCAAACCGAATGCATTGGGGACAAGATTTGCAATAGAGGAAAGAATCTTTGAGAAGGGTTGGCCACCAAAATTCGCAATCAAGGACCTTTCTTGCCGTTCTTTGGGGGCCGTAGTGGCCACTTCCTTCGGAAGAATGGCAAGCGTCCAAGATTGCTTGGAATTCGGTTTGAGGTATGGACCGGCGTACTATTTGGTCCGCTCCACACCTCCACAAATAGAGATCGTCCCAAACATAGTATTTGGATTCGCTTTTCAGCTTATCCTTTTGATGTTTGTTGAGATTGGGAGGGAAGGTGCGTGAAACCAAGTAGTTTGCTATTGGGGCATACCAAAGAACTACTTCCGAGATTGCGTGCAAACTATCTAGAGGAAAGGAGTCATTGATAGGAGTGGTGTCGCCTTTTGTGTGTTCGAGGCGACTTAGATGGTCCGCCACTAAGTTTTGGGAACCACTCCTATCCTTGATCTCCAAGTCAAATTCTTGTAACAAAAGCACCCAACGAATTAATCTCAGTTTTAATTCCTTTTTGGCCAACAAATACTTTAGTGCCGCGTGATCCGAGAACACTACTACCTTGGAACCAAGAAGATAGGCTCGGAACTTGTCCAAAGCAAAAACAATAGCTAGGAGTTCCTTCTCGGTAGTAGTGTAGTTGGATTGGGCTCCGTCTAGTGTCTTTGAATATAATATGATTTACCGGCTAGTCGATCAAGCATTTGATCGATGAACGGTAGTGGAAAGTGATCTTTTCTTGTGGCCGCATTCAACCTTCGGTAGTCTATGCATACTCTCCAAGAATTTTGCACTCTTGTTGCTATAAGTTCACCGCTTTCATTTTTGATTGTGGTCACCCCGGATTTCTTTGGCACCACTTGGACCGGGCTTACCCACTTGCTATCCGAGATAGGATAGATGATGTCCGCTTCAAGTAGCCGAGTGACATCTTTTTTCACCACCTCAAGAATGGTTGGATTAAGTCTCCTTTGAGGTTGTCGGACCGGTCTTGCTCCTTCTTCAAGGAATATGCGGTGCTCGCATACTTGGGGGCTTATTCCCACTAGATCCGCCAAACTCCACCCGATTGTCCTTTTATTTTTTCTCAATACCTCTAGCAACTTTTCTTCTTGTTGAGGAGTTAGCTCTTGTGCGATTATCACGGGGAGCTTTTGGGCTTCATCAAGATATGAGTACCTTAGGTGGGGAGGTAGTGGCTTTAATTTCATCTTTTTGTCATGATTTGATGTTTGAGTTTCCGGATGGTTTGTATGGTGTGTGGTGTTTAATTTACTTGGATCTTCATTTGCCTCTTCAATCATGTACTTCTCATCTAACTTTGCAAGGTGCACTTCGGCAACAATGTTGTCAATTGGGTCACAACGGAATAGAGAGTGATTTTCCGGTGGATGCTTCATTGCTTCTTCTAGGCTAAAACTTACGACTCTCCCATCTATCTCAAATGAGTATGTTCCCGAGTAAGCATCTAGCTTAAATCTAGAAGTTCTCAAAAATGGTCTTCCAAGTAGGATGAATGATGCTCTCTCGGTTTAACTTGATGGCATTTCAAGGACATAGAAGTCAATCAGAAATACCAACCCTTTGATATTCACCAATACATCTTCCGCAACACCCATCACGGTTATTATGCTTTTATCCGCTAGGACAAATCTCGCCGTCGACCTTTTTAGTGGTGGTAACTTCAATACTCGGTAGACGGAGAGAGGCATGATGCTAACACATGCTCCGAGGTCACACATACAATCTACGAATTGAACTCCATTGACGGTGCAAGTGACCATACAAGGGCCCGGATCATCACACTTCCTTTGGATTGGGGGTTGAGGAGTGGGATTTGATGATGTGTCCATTCGTGCAAGAAGAGCTTGTAGTGTAGAGGTGAGGCCGGTGAGACCGGAAGCAAGTGTGTTTTGTAGTTCCTTTTGGCCTTGGATGATAGTCCGGAGTGTTTCATCTTGGTTGGAGGGGGCGGTTGGATATGTGAGTTGAGGAGCTTGTGATTGGTTGGGTGGTGGTCTTTGATGTGGTGGTTGGTATGTTTGGTAGTTTCTTTGTTGGTTTTGTTGGTTGTATGGTGGGTTGTGTTGGTTGTATGGTGGCCGGTTTTGTGAATTGTTGTTCCATCTTTGACCTCCTCCATTGTTGTTGTTGTCCCTATTTCCTTGTTGATGATTGTCTCTCCAATTTTGATTGTGGTACCCACTCCCTTGATTGTAGCTTCCTCCTTGATAAGGGTGCCCTTGGTTAGGATTACCGCCTTGGTCGTACCCTTGATTTGGGCGGTCATAGAAATTGTGGGTAGCCGCCAAAGTGTTGTCCTCTTGAAGGCTTGGGCACTCATCCGTGTAGTGGGAATAGCAAGAACAAATGCCACACACTTTTTGAGGGACCAATTGTTGATTATGTTGTTAAGGGGGTGGAGAGTGTTGTTGATATGGTTGAGGTTGAGGTTGAGGTTGTTGTGGTTGTTGTTGGCTCAATTGGAGTTGCCTCAAGACGGATGTCATTTCGCTCAAAGATTTGGTTAGAGCGGTGGTTTCACTACTAGTGGATACTTCATTCACGGTTCTTGGGCGGTTGACTCTTCGTCTCATATGTTGATTGGATTCGGCTAAGTCAATGATAAGTTGCCATGCCTCCTCCGCTGTTTTATATTTAGACAAAGAACCATTGCTAGAGGTGTCCAAGAGGGTTCTATCTTGTTCTCGCATCCCTTGACATATGTATCCAAGCAATACTTGAGTGTCAAGCATGTGATTAGGGCATGCGTCTAGTAGCTTACGAAACCGTTCCCAATACTCGTACAGTGGTTCCGTTTCACCTTGTACAATACAAGACATTTCCTTCCTTAGCCTATCCATCTTCTCCGGGGGCAAGAATTTATCTAAGAATCCTCGTCTAAGCAAGTCCCAATCGGAGGTGACTTCACTAGATAAAGTGTAGAACCATTCTTTAGCCTTGTCCTCAAGAGAGAAAGGAAAAGCAAACAACCATATAGCAACCTCATCGGATCCTTCCCGTCTTGTTGTTGAGCATATACGATGAAAGTCTTTGAGATGTCGAATAGGGTCTTGTGCGGGAAGCCCATGAAATTTGGGTAGGAGGTTGATCAAAGCGGTCTTGAGTTCAAAGTTTGCATTCAAATTGGGGTGAGTTACATGAAGGGGTTGAAGGACATAATCCGGTGCACCCGCTTCCTTGATAGCAACCCTCCTCGGAGCATCCATGGCGTTAGTACCTAAAACAAGAAAAGAATTGTTAGTGATTTTAATGGGAGAATGATTATTGCCTTCGTTGAGTGACGGTTCGATGTTCACTTTTAGTAAGGTGGTTGAGGTGGTGAAAACCTCTTCACCTTGTCCAAACTTTAACCGCTTCTGAGCTTGTCTAATATGAAACAAAGTTCGTTCTATTTCTGGATCAAAGAGGACTAAGCTCGGATTCAGTTGTGAACGCGTCATGCAATGAAGGAGAAGTGAAATTCATGGTAACGATGAGGGGTTAGTCACTTGAATAAAGAATCACAAAAAGATGCAACTATATGCATGCACACATAACTACTCTAAGCAATAACATGGCACACTGAGCAATATCCCCCGCAACGGTGCCATTTTGATAAACGAAATTTATCATGCCGATATAGAATTCAATAATGGATATAATCGTGAGTATAGTCTAATCGACATTCAAACTCCGCATCAAACAATCCTACAATCTATAACCGAGAGTACTAGTCCCCCGAGTCGTCCTCCCTTGGAATTGCTAGAGCATGCATCTTATCGATTAGGAAGCCTTGTTGTGGTTCTTTTGAAGGTTTAGCAAAATAAATGACAAACAAGCAATCAATTTTTAGAAGACTTGGCCTAGGGTTGGCATTAGAAATTCTATCCTTATAGTCTCTTCAATGATGACAACAATTAGTCCTTGCTTCATTTAGTTAACCCCTAGGTATAGAGGAAAGTCAAATGAGAGTAATTAACTTGAGTCACAAGTCCTAGTTTTTACCTTAGGAAAATCTAGCTTTAGTGCACTCCAAGTCAATTAGCAATTTCTAATTCTATCTAATTTAGTGCAAAATAAGCATGTTTTCATCCATGAGGCAAAAGTTAGGAAAGGAACACAAAGTCTTGTATTTTCATATGAAAAGCGTGTGGAATCATTGATAAAACCCCTGAAATCGATACAAGATAAACCCTCAAAATGGGGTTTATCAGTGCGCAACCTCCAAGGCATACCATAGTTGGAGACTTGAAAGAGGTTCATCAAGAGATGGATTCAATCATGAATAAACTTCTATCTACAATTGAATCCTTTCCCATTAAGCATGGAGTTGAAACTATAGAAAAATGTGCACAACCTCCCATACCCTTGGTGAGCAATGAGAAAGAAAGTGAATCGAAAGAGAGCAACCAAGGGAAAAAGGTTGAAATGATGTATGTCGAAATTACCATTCGATGCCTTGATATGTGTGTTAAGTGTTTTTAGAGATTATAGGGCAGGAATAGTTTAGAGGATGGAAAGGAAGCATGCAAAAGTGGAAGGAATACAAGAAACTAAAGGAACTGCTAAAGCTATCCAGCCTGACCTTCTAGTACTAAATCAACCATAACTTGAGCTACAAAGATCCAAATGATGCGGTTTTAGTTACATTGGAAAGCTAACATCCGGTGCTTCGCAACGATATATAATTTGCCATAGCTGCCCCGAAGCCAGGTGATGCGCACACGTGGATCACGCGGACGCGTGACTTTGCAGCAACTGGTACGTACCAGAAATTGCCAGTGATTTCTGGGCTTTTTTTACCCAATTTTTGGCCTAGAAAACACAGATTAGAGGCTATAAAGTGGGGAATCCATCCATTCATTCAACAATTCATACAACATTCATAATTCATAATTTTAGGTTTTAGATGTAGTTTTCTAGAGAGAAAGGCTCTCTCCTCTCTCTTAGGATTTAGGATTAGGATTTCTCTAAAAGGATTAGGATTTCAACTTCTTCTCAGATTCCAAGTTCAATGTTCCTTTAATTTAGGATTCGTATATTTTCATTTATTCCATAGTACTTTTCCATTTAAATTTTATTATTTGTTTAATTGCTTCCAATTTTATTTCAATTATCATCTCTCTTTTCTATTCCAAACTCCCAACAACGAAGATGACATGCAAGATGGCAGAGTAGACTCTCAACTTGATATGGGGGTTGATTAAGAGGAGACACTTGAGTTGGAATGCTCAAGTAGATAGTTAAATTGGAAGTTGTTGGCTAATTCTATATTTACTAACGCTAGACCTTCCCAAGGGAGAGGACTAGGATTTGCGAATAAAAGTTAGCTCAATCACTTGACTTTCCTTTATTTAGTAAGGGTTAACTAAGTGAAAACAACAACCTCTTTATACTACACTTGAGAGAATTTCAACAAGGATAGAACTTCCAATTAATCATTCTTCCATTCAAGGCTTATTAATTAGAATATATAAATCTCTTTTAATTTTCATTGCGTTAATTTACAATTATTTATTTCTGTTATTCAACTCTTAAAATTTCTCAAAAAACAAAAATCCATAACCAATAATAAAGACACCTCCCTGCATATTCCTTGAGAGACGACCCGAGGTTTAAATACTTCGGTTATAAATTTTATTGGGTTTTGTTACTTGTGACAACCAAATTTTTGTACGAAAGGATTCTTTGCTGGTTTAGAAACTATACTTATAACGTGATTATTTTTATAAAATTCTTTACTAGCAGAAATCAGATCGTCAAAATGGTGTCGTTGCCGGGGAATTGCAAACGTGTGCCTTATTATTGGTTATTGTAAATATTTTATGTTGCTTGTTTATTTCTTTTTATTTTTGTTTCTAATTTTTATTAGGTACTATGAGTTCTCACCCCCGTCGCTTTGAGTTTGGTTCTAATGTTGTTGAAAGGAATGAAAGCTATAACAGGAACATGCATCAAGGTCGAAACAATCACAGATGGAAGGAGCCACGAGGATCTGATCAACCTTTTGGCAACAACACCTTCCAAGATACCATAGACAACGACCATCCTACAATACATGCCAAGACAATAGTTATGGAGGACCCCTCCGTGACAAACCACCTCCACCAATTAACTATGCTCAAGAGCCATTCCGAGGTGCATACCAAGATGATAGATATGGTGGACCCCCTTGTAGTTACCAACAAGTTCCACCATATGCCAATGAACCACCTCCTCAACACAACTTTGAATCACCATACTCACAAGCCACCTACAACCATTCACCTCCATATGACCCTAAACCTTATCCACCCCAATTCCAATCAAATTACTCCCAAGAACCACCACTTCCACATGCACCATGTCCATATCCGTTAACCCAAGAATCACAAGCTCGCCTCAAGAAAACAGTAGATCAATTTCATGCAACCATTCATCAACTAGAACAAGTGATAAATCAATTACCTTCCACATGTTCAGACATTCAAGGAACCCTCATGGTTTCATGTGGAGAATCTAATGAAGAATGTAGCATGAAGGAAACACTAGAAACTCTGATGGACAGTAAGGAGCATGACTTTGTACTGGAACAAGTGGAGGAAGCCGGAATTATTGAAGAGGAAGACGTGGTCGAAGACTTAGGAGATGCGGAACATCCATGGAAAATCCTAGTCATAGAACCCCCTTCTAAGGAGTTTGAATTTGATGTTGAAGACTTTAAAGGGTGTACAACCTCCAAGACATATCATGGTTGAAGACTTTGAAGGGGATGATAAAGAGATGGATTCAATCATTGATGAATTCTTATCTACATTTGAATCCTCTCCCATTGGACTTGACATGGAGATTAAAGAAGAAGAAGCACAACCTCTCATGCCCTTGGTGAACAATGAAGAAGAGATCGAATTGGAAGAAAGCTACCAAGAGGAAGAGGTTGAAATTGAAGAAGCTTGTAAGGAGGTGGAAGTTGTCAAGGAAGAGCTTAAGGGAATAGAGCTGGAAATCACCTTGCCAAAGTTGTTGGAGACCTCTCCCCCAAAGCCATCAATGTCCATTCCTTCATTCAAGTGGGTAAATCTTTCATCTCTAAGCTTAATTAGCCCACTTGAATATGCTTTGCTTGAGATGGATGGGCAAATTAGAGCTCTTTGTGGCTATAAGAGTAAGAGGGAGATGGTTAGTGGTAGGAAATGTCATGCAAGGTTTAATATGGTTGCATGCTCCAAATTGAAGTACAAAGGTTGGTATAATTCTCAATTGAATGGGTCTAGGATATTGTTCGGATGTCTCCGTGAGAATTCCGACTGTTCACCACCCAAGTGGAAAAATGATTATCAACAAGAAGACGGGTGCAAAAGTAAGGTTTGGGACCCCAGAATTCATTCTGGCAATCAACACTCTTGGGGCCTTGTCACTGGCTTTAACTTGCTTGAAGGATTTATGCAATTAGTGTGGGATCCCGAAGGATATTGGAATTGCAAACATTGGTGGGGATTCCTGGATGAGTTCAAGCACAAGCCTCCATGACAAGGAGCTCACCAAATGTCCAACTTAAGGACTTTAACTAAAAGTGCTAGGTGGGAGACAATCCACCATGGTATGATTGTTCTTTTTCAGTCTTAGTTTTATTTTATTTCGTTTTATTCTTAATTTTATTCTATTTTTCTTAGTGTTTATTTATAATATCTGCATCAGCATCTGCATTTTGCATTCTACATACTACATATATAAAAAAAAAGCGCATCACACGCGTGCGCGTGAACCACGCGCACACGTCACATGCGACGCTAAACCTTACAGAGAGTTGCGCGGGAGCGTGGCTGGAGGCGTGCTTTAGGCATAAACACGCCCACGCAAACACGTCCTTGACGCGACCGCGTCAATTGTAAAATCAACCTTCCACGCGTACGCGTCACCCACGCGTACGCGTGACCCTACAAATCGGCGTAAAGAGGTGTCAGGCCAAAAGTTGTGCTGGCCTGGTGCGGACACTGTGCCCAAGGCACAAAATCACCCACGCGTACGCGTCCCTGATGCATGCGCGCCATTTTCAAATTCTGACCACCCACGCGTACGCGTCACGCCCTGATTTTAAATTCTTACTTTTTCTTTCTTCTATCTTTTCTCCTTCTTTCCTCCTCCCTTCTTTCTTACTTTCTTTTTCTTCATCTCTTTAACTTTTCATCCTTCTTCACTTCCATTCTATTTTATTTAATTTATTTGCATACTTTCATTCATTGCATTTTAATTTTGTGCATATTTTTATTTTTTTTCTAAATTTATTATTTTTCCATTGGTATTAAATTTTCTTTTTTAACTGTTGTATCTTTTCTGGTATTATTTTGGTGCTTAGTGACTTATTTTATACTGTTGGATGATATTATTTATCTGTCACTGCCAATATTTTATGTTACCTGTATCCCTTTTACATTGACATGAATTTATATTGTCTTTCATTACCCACACTCCTCCCCTTTGTTGCAAATTTTGCACCACTGGTATGCCATGTGCTTCTATTGTTTTCTCACTCACATGTTGTAGCTACCATGTAATTGAGACCCTTATTATTTGGCATTAACCCACCCATACTTTATTTGTTTTCCTATCTTTATTTCTGGGTTACTTTTCTTCTTTTCCTCTTCTTTCAGGATGGCCACCAAAGAAGAGAAAGGGAAAGCTTCTAAATGGGGAGACAAACAAGTCCATCTGCACAATCCTTGGAGAAAAGCATCAGTTGGAGCCACCCATCCACTTTCACATCTCAGCATGCACCGAGGACGGTGCAATCTTTAAGTGTGGGGAGGTCAATACTGACTTCCAGGGGTTAGTTACCTTCTTTTCAATACCAATGTTTTATTTTCTTTGTTTGTTCATTGTTGCATTTGCATGTTTGATTGCATATTTGTTTGATTTTGTGCATATTTTACTACTTGGTTGAAGTAATATTTTCTTTTTCAAGAAACTTTTTATAACATTTCACTAATTTGATTTAAAACTTTTTATTAAACTTGTTTGAAGAAATATTATACTTGAACATGGTTTATAGCTCAAACACACAAAACCAGTGAGATTTTGAGCCTATTTGAATTGGTTGCATCTTATCAACCAATTTTTTTTTTTTTTGTATGTGTTTTTCTCTCTAAAATTGTGATCTTTGTCTTGCTTGATTCTATATTTCCATGGTTTGATGTATGCATGCACTTATATGATTGAGACCTTTGTTTCACTAAGCTTACATACCCATATGGCCTTACCCTTTCATTATCCTTTGCAAACCAATGTTGAGCCTATTTTACCCCTTTTATTCTTTACTTTAGCACATCATTAACTCTAAGCAGAAAACAATAATGTCCTTAATTTGAATTCTTGGTTAGCTTAGACTAGTGAGAGTGCTCATGAATTAAGTGTGGGGAAAGTGGGTTTGGAAACGTTTGGTTTTGGAAATTAAGTATGTTAAACTTCTTTATGAAAATGTGAAAGAAATGTTTAGGACATGTTCATGCATTCAATAATTCAATCATATGCATTGAGAAAAACAAAAGAAAATATATATATATATATATATAATAAAAAATAAAAAATAAAAAAAACAAAAAAAAAAGAAAAAAAAGAGAAAAAGAAAAGAAAAAGAGCAAATAAGTAAAAGGGGACAAAATGCCCCAAAGTAAATGGTGAAAGCAATGCATATGTACTATACTCGAAATTAGGATGCATGAATATGTGGAAAACATGGTTAATGGATAGTTAGATGTTGTATTATGATTACATGGATTGTCTAAAGTTAGGTGGAAAGTTTAAGTTAATTAATGATTCAGATTTTAGTCCACTTGGCCAAATACAATCCTACCTTGACCTTAACCCCATTACAACCCTTAAAAGACCTCTTGATATGTGTATTTTGTGTATCAAATTAGTGTTGATTGGTAGAAGAAAAGCAAGCCTTAGAAAGTAAGGTTAGTAGAGAATTGAGAAATCGAACCTTAAACACCTGAGCGATTAGAGCGCATACACTTCCAGTGAGGGTTCGATGCTCGATTCCTTGTTCTCGGCTTTCATGAGCTATTTTCTTCTGCAAGTTCACTTGTACTTTATTTTTATGATTTGAATTAGTGAAATCCAGTTTATATTTGTTCTTGAAAGATTTGTATACTTTTAACCAAGTAGGTAGAAGTATTTTTGTATTTAGTTGCATTCATATAGATAGTTGCATTTCATAAGTTTTACCATCCTCCTTCACTCCTTTATAGCTTCTCTTAAGCTTAGCATGAGGACATGCTAATGTTTAAGTGTGGGGAGATTGATAAACCACTATTTTATGGTTTATCATGTGCTCAATTGAGTGGATTTTATCAATCTTTCATACACTTATTCATACTAATTGCATGGTTTTACATTTTCCTTCCTAATCATGTGATATAATTGAGAACATGTTTCCTAGGCCTTTAAACTGTCAAATTTTAATTATCCTTTATTACAATTCGATGCCTTGATATGTATGTTAAGTATTTTCAGAGATTATAGGGCAGGAATAGCTTAGAGGATGGAAAGGAAGCATGCAAAAGTGGAATGAATACAAGAAACTGAAGGAACTGCTAAAGCTGTCCAGCCTGACCTCCTAGTAGTAAATCGACCATAACTTGAGCTACAGAGGTCCAAATGACGCGGTTCTAGTTGTATTGGAAAGCTAACATCCGGGACTTTGCAACGATATATAATTTTTCATAGCTGCCCCAAAGCCAGCGATGCGCACGTGTGGATCACGCGGACGCGTGACCTGGCAAAAACCCAATCCATGCTAACGCGTAAACGACGCTCCCGCGTGACTTTCCAGCGACCGGTACGTACCAGAAATTGCTGGGGGTGATTTCTGGGTTGTTTTTGACCCAATTTTCGACCTAGAAAACACAAATTAGAGGCTATAAAGTGGGAGAATCCATCCATTCATTCAACAATTCATAAAACATTCATAATTTATAATTTTAGGTTTTAGATGTAGTTTTCTAGAAAGAGAGGCTCTCTCCTCTCTCTTAGGATTTAGAATTAGGATTTCTCTAAAAGGATTAGGATTTCAACTTCTTCTTGGATTCCAAGTTCAATGTTCCTTTAATTTAGGATTCGTATATTTTCATTTATTCCATAGTACTTTTCCATTTAAATTTTATTATTTGTTTAATTGCTTCCAATTTTATTTCAATTATCATCTCTCTTTTCTATTCCAAACTCCCAACAACGAAGATGACATGCAAGATGGCAGAGTAGACTCCCAACTTGATATGGAGGTTGATTAAGAGGAGACACTTGAGTTGGAATGCTCAAATGGATAGTTAAATTAGAAGTCATTGGCTAATTCTATATTTACTAACGCTAGACCTTCCCAAGGGAGAGGACTAGGATTTACGAATAAGAGTTAGCTCAATCACTTAACTTTCCTTTATTTAGTAAGGGTTAACTAAGTGAAAACAACAACCTCTTTAGACTACACTTGAGAGAATTTCAACAAGGATAGAACTTCCAATTAATCATTCTTCCATTCAAGGCTTTTTAATTAGAATATATAAATCTCTTTTAATTTTTATTGCGTTAATTTACAATTATTTATTTCTGTTATTCAACTCATAAAATTTCTCAGAAAATAAAAACCCATAACCAATAATAAATACACCTCCCTGCAATTCCTTGAGAGACGACCCGAGGTTTAAATACTTCGGTTATAAATTTTATTGGGTTTTGTTACTTGTGACAACCAAATTTTTGTACAAAAGGATTCTTTGCTGGTTTAGAAACTATACTTACAACGTGATTATTTTTATAAAATTCTTTACTAGCAGAAATCAGATCGTCAAGCACCTCCCATTGTGCAAGAAATCGAAGTTCTTGAAGACAACACCAAACCAAGTGATAAAAGGGAAAAGGTTGAAATTGAGGAAGCTTACAAAGAGGTGGAAATACACAAAGAAGAGCATAAGGAAGTAGACCTTGCATTGTCTAAGTGTGGGGAGGTCTCCCTTCCCAAGTCACCATCCAACACAACATTCAAGTGGGTAAAATTCTTATCCCTAAGCTTTACTTTCTCACTTGAATATGGATTGATTGAAAATGATGGTCAACTTAGAGCTCTTTGTGGAGTTAAGAGTAGGAAAGAGTTGTGTAGTGGTTGGAAACATCATTCTAAGCTCATAATAGTTGCAAGCTCAAAATTCAAGAGCAATGGTTGGTGTGGAACCAAGTTGCATGGGTCTAGAAAGTTGTTTGGAAGCTTCTTTGAGAATTCTAAGGTCATGCCACCAGAATGGAATAATGATGGCCAATTTAAGGACGAGTGTCAAAACAAAGTATGGGATCCCGGATCGCACAAGGAAAATTAAATTTGGGAGCTCATGGTTTGTGAAGAACTCCATCAAAGCTTGAAGATATTATAATTGAAGAATGGAGCCTATTGGAGACTCAAGCATTGGTAGATGTTCAAGGATAGCTTCAAGCACAAGCCACCTTGAGAGGAGCTCCCCATAAGTCCAACATACGGACAATAAACAAAAGTGCTAGGTGGGAGACACCCCACCATGGTAAACTCTTTCCACTCTCTTGTAGATTTGATTAATAAGTGATTTGAGTTGCCATTGTATGTAGTTTTTTCTCTTCATGTAGTTTTATCTCAATATCTCGATTGTTAGTTACTTAAAGTGCAAGTTATGTTTGTTTGCACTTGACATTTTTTGTTAATTTTGCATTTTAGTTTATCTTGAGTTGTAGGTAGTGTTAGGGAGATTTTTAGCTGTTTATAGTATTTCTGAAAAAAAAAAGAAAAAAAAAAGAAAAAACGGGTCAAGGACGCGTAAGCACGCTGTGCGCGTGCGCACCCATGCTCGGATCTAGCCCATACATTTTCCAGAGAGTTGGGCCATTCTCGCGCCAGCACTGGGCCAATGGCACAACCACGTGTAAGTGTGCGTGCACTGCGCGTACATGCGTCAAGACCAATGGAGTTGATCCCGAGGTCTACAGGCTTATGCTTTTCCCTTTTGCTGTGAGAGACAGAGCTAGAACATGGTTGGATTCACAACCTAAGGAAAGCCTGAACTCTTGGGAAAAGCTGGTCAGTGCTTTCTTGGCCAAATTCTTTCCACCTCAAAAGATAAGCAAGCTTAGAGTGGAAATCCAAACCTTCAGACAGAAGGAAGGTGACTCCCTCTATGAAGCTTGGGAAAGATATAAGCAATTGATCAAAAGGTGTCCTGCTGACATACTTCCAAAATGGAGCATCATATATATATTCTATGATGGTCTGTCTGAGTTGTCAAAAACCCCTACAGAAGCTCAAGAACTCATCGAAATGGTTGCAAATAACCAGTTTATGTACACCTCTGAGAGGAATCCTGTGAACAATGGGACGCCTCAGAAGAAGGGAGTTCTTGAAATTGATACTCTGAATGCCATATTAGCTCAGAACAAAATATTGACTCAGCAAGTCAATATGATTTCTCAGAGTCTGAATGGATTGCAAGCTGCATCCAACAGTACTAAAGAAGCATCTTCTGAAGAAGAAGCTTATGATCCTAAGAATCCTGCAATGGCAAAGGTGAATTACATGGGAGAACCCTATAGAAACACCTATAATCCTTCATGGAGAAATCATCCTAATCTCTTATGGAAGGACCAACAGAAGCCTCAACAAGGCTTCAACAATAATGGTGGAAGAAATAGGTTTAGCAATAGCAAGCCTTTTCCATCATCTTCTCAGCAATAGACAGAGAATTCTGAACAGAGCCATTCTGGCCTGGCAACCATAGTCTCTGATCTATCTAAGATCACACTAAGTTTCATGAATGAAACAAGGTCCTCCATTAGAAATTTGGAGGCACAAGTGGGTCAGCTGAGTAAGAAGATTACTGAAACTCCTCCTAGCACTCTCCCAAGCAATACAGAAGAGAATCCCAAAAGAGAGTGCAAGGCCATAACCTTACTTGGTGTGGCCGAACCTGGAGAGAGTAAATAGGCAGTGATTCCCAGTAAGGAAGACCTCAGGGAACGTCCACTGACCAGTAAGGAGTTTCTCTTTGAGGAACCAAAGGAATCTGAGGCTCATACAGAAACCATAGAGATTCCTTTGAACTTCCTGTTACCATTCATGAGCTCTGATGAATATTCCTCTTCTGAAGAGGATGAAGATGTCACTGAAGAGCAAGTTGCTAAGAACCTTGGAAGACCCTTCCTAGCCACAGCAAAAGCTGTGATTGATGTTGACAGAGGAGAATTGGTCCTTCAATTGAATGGGGACTACCTTGTGTTTAAGGCTCAAGGATCTCCTTCTGTAACCATGGAGAGGAAGCATGAAAAGCTTCTCTCAATACAGAGTCAAACAAAACCCCACATTCAAACTCTAAGTTTGGTGTTGAGAGGCCCCAACCCTGCTCTGATTATCTGTGAGGCTCCATGAGAGCTCACTGTCAAGCTATTGACATTAAAGAAACGCTTGTTGGGAGGCAACCCAATTTTATTTAATTATATCTATTTATTCTCCATTGTCATTTTATGTTTTCTGTAGGTTGATAATCATGTGAAGTCACAAAAACAACTGAAAAAGCAAAAACAGAAGGAAAAATAGTATTAAAAACAGCACACCCTGGAGGAGAAGCTTACTGGCGTTTAAATGCCAGTAAGGATAGCAGAATGGGCGTTAAATGCCCAGTCTGGCACCATTCTGGCGTTTAATGCCAGAAAGGGGCACATAGCTGGCGTTTAACGCCAGAATTGCACTCTAAGGGCGTTTTGCATGCCTAATTGGTGTAGAGATGAGAAATCCTTGACACCTTAGGATCTGTGGACCCCACAAGATCTCCACCAACCTCAACTCACTCTCTCTCACTTCTTCACACCTTTTCATAATACTCTTCCCCAAATAACCTCCACCAATCACCCCCATTACTCCTCCAAAACCATCATACAATCCACCTACACCCACCCATTCAAATTCAAACCATCACTCCTTCCTTTTCCACATCATAACCACCTAAAACCCCCTTGGCCGAATAATTCACACACCTCCATCTCCTCCATCTCTTCTTCTTCTCCTCCTTTCTTTATTCTTTTGCTCGAGGACGAGCAAACCTTTTAAGTTTGGTGTGGAAAAGCTCAGCTTTTTTGTTTTTCCATAACCATTTATGGCACCTAAGGCCGGAGAAACCTCTAGAAAAAGGAAAGGAAAGGCAATTGCTTCCACCTTCAAGTCATGGGAGATGGAGAGATTCATCTCAAAGGTCCATCAAGACCACTTCTATGAAGTTGTGGCCAAGACTCCTCATTGAAGAGGACAAGCCCATCACTAAGAAAAGGATAGAGCAAACAAGAGAGCCCACTCATGGACCTCAACAAGAGCATGAGGAAAATCCTCATCATGAAATCCCTGATATGCCTCAAGAGATGCATTTTTCTCCACAAAACTATTGGGGAGCAAATCAACACTTCCCTAGGAGAATTAAATTCCAATATGGGACAACTAAGGGTGGAGCACCAAGAGCATTCCATCCTCCTTCATGAAATTAGAGAAGACTAAAGAGTCATGAGGGCGGAGCAACAAAGGCAAAGAAGAGACATTGAGGAGCTAAAGCATTCCATAAGATCTTCAAGAGGAAGAACAAGCCGCCATCACTAAGGTGGACCCGTTCTTTAATCTCCTTGCTCTTATTTTTCTATTTTTCGAATTTTATGCTTTATGTTTATCTATGTTTGTGTCTTTATTACATGATCATTAGTGTCTTAGTGTCTATGTCTTAAAGCTATGAATGTCCTATGAATCTATCACCTTTCTTAAAAGAAAAATATTTTAATCACAAAAGAATAAGAAGTACATGATTTTGAATTCATCCTTGAAACTAGTTTAATTATTCTGATGTGGTGACAATACTTTTTATTTTCTGAATGAATGCTTGAACAATGCATATTTTTTTGAATTTGTTGTTTATGAATGTTAAAATTGTTGGCTATTGAAATAATGATGAAAAAGGAGAAATGTTATTGATAATCTAAAAATCATAAAAATGATTCTTGAAGCAAGAAAAAGCAGTGAAAAGCTTGCGAAAAAAAAAGAAGAAAAAAATTGGCAAAAAAAAGGAAGAAAAAGAAAAAGCAAGCAGAAAAAGCCAATAGCCCTTTAAACCAAAAGGCAAGGGTAAAATAAAATGGATCCAAGGCTTTGAGCATCAGTGGATAGGAGGTCCCACAGGAATAAAATCCTGGCCTAAGTGGCTAAACCAAGCTGTCCCTATCCATGTGCTTGTGGCGTGAAGGTGTCAAGTGAAAACTTGAGACTGAGCGGTTAAAGTCGTGGTCCAAAGCAAAAAGAGTGTGCTTAAGAGCTCTGGACACCTCTAATTGGGGACTCTATCAAAGCTGAGTCACAATCTGAAAAGGTTCACCCAGTTATGTGTCTGTGGTATTTATGTATCCGGTGGTAATATTGGAAAATAAAATGCTTAGGGTCACGGCCAAGACTCATAAAGTAACTGTGTTCAAGAATTAACATACTGAACTAGGAGAATCAATAACACTATCTGAATTCTGAGTTCCTATAGATACCAATCATTCTGAACTTCAATGGATAAAGTGAGATGCCAAAACTATTCAGAGGCAAAAAGCTACTAGTCCCGCTCATCTAATTGGAGCTAAGTTTCATTGATATTTTGGAAATTTATAGTATATTCTCTTCTTTTTATCCTATTTGATTTTCAGTTGCTTGGGAACAAGTAACAATTTAAGTTTGATGTTGTGATGAGCGGATAATTTATACGCTTTTTGGCATTATTTTTAGTATGTTTTAGTTAGTTTTTATTATATTTTTATTAGTTTTTAAATAAAAATCACATTTCTGGACTTTACTATGGGTTTGTGTCTTTTTCTGTGATTTCAGGTATTTTCTGCCTGAAATTGAGGGACCTGAGCAAAAATCTTATTCAGAGACTGAAAAAGGACTGCAGATGCTGTTGGATTCTAACCTCCATGCACTCAAAGCGGATTATTTGGAGCTACAGAAGCCCAATTGGTGCGCTTTCAATTGCGTTGGAAAGTAGACATCCTGGGCTTTCCAGCAATATATAATAGTCCATACTTCTGGTTCCCTCTCTGGGGCCGAAGCCAGTGATCACCATTATCCCTTTTGTATTTTCAATGGTGGAGTTTCTACACACCATAGATTAAGGTGTGGAGCTCTGCTGTTCCTCATGAATTAATGCAAAGTACTATTATTTTTCTATTCAATTCAAGCTTATTTCTTCTCTAAGATATACACTCGTTCTTCAACTTGATGAATGTGATGATCCGTGACACTCATTACCATTCTCACCTATGAACGCGTGCCTAACAACCACTTCTGTTCTACTTGCAATAGCTTGAGTGTGTATCTCTTAGCCTCCTGATTCATGATGCATGGTTACCTCACCTGACAACCGAGTCTTCCATTCCATGAGATCAGAGTCTTCGTGGTATAGGCAAGAATCAATTGGCAGCATTCTTGAGATCCGGAAAGTCTAAACCTTGTCTGTGGTATTCCGAGTAGGATCTGGAAAGGGATGACTGTGACGAGCTTTAAACTCGCGAGTGTTGGGCGTAGTGACAGACGCAAAAGGATCAATGGATCCTATTCTAACATGATCGAGAACCAACAACTGATTAGCCGTGCGGTGACAGCGCATTTGGACCATTTTCACTGAGAGGACGGGAGGTAGCCATTGACAACGGTGAAACCCAACATAAGCTTGCCATGGAAAGGAGTATGAATGATTGGAAGAAGGCAATAGGAAAGCAGAAATTCAGAAGGAACAAAGCATCTTCATACGCTTATCTGAAATTCTCACCAATGAATTACAGAAGTATCTCTATCCTATTTTATGTTTTATTCATCTTTTAATTATCAATTCTCCATAACCACTTGAATCTGCCTGACTGAGATTTACAAGATGACCATAGCTTGCTTTAAGCCGACAATCTCCGTGGAATCGACCCTTACTCACATAAGGTTTATTACTTGGACGACCCAGTGCACTTGCTGGTTAGTTGTGCGGGGTTATGACAAATAGTTGAGATTACAATTGTGCGTACCAAGTTGTTGACGCCATTGATAATCATAATTTTGTGCACTAACCACACATAGAGCCACCACCATCCCAACACCAATACCTCCAAGAACCACCCCCTCCATGTTATTACCAAGATGAACCACCTCCAATGTATGAAAAATTTCAACCACAAGATGAATACTACTTTCCACCACAACCTCCCATGGAAGACTACTCATGTCCATCCATCCAAGAGCCATATGATCCTACTCATGATATCCAAGAGGAACAAGAGTCAAGGGATCATCTCAAGAAAATATTGGATCAACTTCAAGAAACCATGGAGTGTGTTGTGCAACAAGTGAAAAGAATGGAAAATATTGAACCACCACAACTCTACCAAGAGAAACCACCTTTCTACTATGAATCCTTTCCCCAAATTGATGAACCCTTCCATCCACCCCAACCTCCAATGGATGAAATCCTTGATGTTCTTGTTCAAGGACAAGAGGAGATGAAAAGGGATGTGCAACAATTCACGGCCGCCTTGAACGAGGTGGTAAGCCGGTTAGCATCCCAATGCTTGAATACTCAAAGAACTCCCATGGCTACATGTGGAAAATCAAATGAAGAGCATAACATGAAAGAGAGATTGGTGGAAAATGAGAAAAGTTGCTTTGTATTAGAACAATAGGAGGAAGCTACAATTGTTGAAGAAGAGGAGGAAGTGGTTGAAGACCTAGGAGATGTGGAACCACCTTGGGAATCTAGAATTGAAGAAAACCCCTCCAAGATGATTGAATTTGATGCTAAGGAGGAATGTGCACAACCTCCAAGGCATATCCCATATAAAGACTTGGATGGGATAGAGCAAGAATTGAGTTCCCTTGGTGATGAAGATCAAGCATCAAGTCTTAGTGGTGAAGAATCCTTTGAGCTTGAAGAACGTTCTCCCAGTGGATTTGAAGGCAATGTGGAGGTAAAATTCTCTCACCTTCCCATTTATGATTTGAGTAAGGGAAAAGGCTTAGATAGAATTGATGAACAAAATATTGAAATCAAGAGATCTTGTGAAGAGGTGGAAGTCCTTAGAAAAAGGAGGATGGGAATTGGTTACGCTTTGTCAAGATCCTTGGACGCTTCTTTACCTAGGTTGCCATCTACTCCTTTATTTGAGTGGGTGAAACTCATTTCTATTAGCTTTATTATCCCACTTGAATATGGTTTGCTTGAAACGGATGGCCAAATTAGGGAACTTTGTGGGATGAAGCGTAAGCAAAAAAGGTTTTGTGGTTGGCGTTGCAAATCAAGGCTCATTATGGTTGACACATCAAACATGAAATATAAAGATTGGAGTAATGCTCAATTAGATGGGTCTAAGAGGATTGTTGGCCACTTTATTGAGAATTTACCTTACTTGCCACCCGGATGGATTAATGATGATCAATTCAAGGATGGGTGTGGAAACAAGATATGGGATCTGAGAATACATGAGGACCACTCTTGGGAGCCCATGGTTTGTGAGAAACTCCACCCAAGCTTGGAGTTATTAATTTTGAAGAATGGTGCTTATTGGAGACTCAAGCATTGGTGGATGTTCCAAGATGAGTTCAAGCACAAGCCACCTTGAGAGGAGCTCCCCATAAGTCTAACTTAAGGACAATAAACAAAAGTGCTAGGTGGGAGACACCCCACCATGGTAACTTCTTTTCATTTTCTCTTTTTGTACATATTAGTGGAAGTAGTTTAATTTCATGTTTTGTTTAGTTAGTTGAGTTTATTTGGTAGTATAATATGTTAAATAAGTTTTTAGGGTATTTTGGTAGCTGTTTGGAGGTTTGGAAGGCTTGGTTTGGCGTAAGAACTTGGAAAATTTTGAAAAATAGAGCACCAATCCGCGCGTGCGCGCACCTGGCACGTACACGCGCCCGAGCATTTTCGACCATCCACGCGCACGCATACATGGCGCGTACGCGCGGATGCAAAAATTCCACCCCTAGCCAAAAACTCGAGAGTTAGGCCTGAACTGTGCGAAAATTGGGCCTAAGGCACAAACTAACCTGCGCGTACGCGCCCTTGATTCAAATTATGCAATGCACGTGTACGCACGCTGTGCGCGTGCGCCGATAGCGTCACCTACCCTCATGGTACATTTTCTAGAGAGTTGGGCCAATCTTGGGCTGCCACTATGCGCCCAGCCTAGCCCACGCGTACGCACACCTGGCGCGTACGCGCCCTTCGGCCAATATGCGCATCAACGTGCACGCGTGCATGACGCTTCCGCGCCGGTTAAAAAAAAAAGATTTTTTTCTCCTCTTCCATTTTCTTTTGTTTATCGCATTCGTATACTTCTATTCTTTACATTTCAATTTTGTTTTTATAGCCTGTTTTCATTTTTTTCTAAGTTTCTCATTTTAATAATGGTGTTGAATTCTTATACTCAATTGTTGAGAACTTTTTGCATTGCTTTGGTGCTTCATGACTTGTTTAACATTAATGATCATATTTGTTCCACACACATGATTAGTGCTTTAGTCCCTCCTCATTCATTATTCTTTGTTTTTGTACTTCATTATCATTGAGTTTGGATGGGACCTAATGCTTTCATGCTTATCACTAATCTTGTTTATGTCAATCCTTATTTGATCTTGATGCTCAATATGATCATCATGCTTTGATTTTACTCTTGAATCAAGCGTTAGTTAATATGCCTTAGCTTATATTATTTTCTCACTCACATGTTGTAGCTACCATGTAGTGAGAACCTTACCCTTATTTGGCATTAGCCCCCGCCTATGTTCTATTTACTTTAATATCTTTGTTGTAGGCTTAATTTTCTTTTTTTCTCTTTCCTTTTAGGTTGGCCACCAAGGGAGAAAGGAAAAAGGAAATGTTTCTAAATGGGGCAACAAACAAGTCATCCGCACAACCTTTTGAAGGAGCTCATCAATTGTAGCAACCCGTCCACCTTGCTCTTCTTTGCATGCACCGAGGACGGTGCAATCTTCAAGTGTGGGGAGGTCGTCCGACCGATCTCCATGGGTAATAATTTCCTTTTTTAACACCAATTTTTAGTTTTCTTTGTTAGATTAGTTATTGCATTGCATGATAGGTTGCATGATAGCTAGAATTTGTACATATTTTTATCACTTCTTTTTATGATTAGGACTACTTGGTTAGGGTGATGATTTCTTTTCCAAGAAACTGTTTTAGGGCACCCTACCAATTTGAAAGAAAAAATTTTTGTTGAACTTGCTTGAAAGAATTTATTTTGGAACATGGTTTTTGAGCTAAGAACACAAACTTGTGAGATTTGAGCCTAATGGTGTGGTTACATCTTATAACCACTTATTTTTCCTTCTTGTGTGCAATTGTTCTCTTTCTATGATTGTGATCTTTGATTTGTTTGATTCTTTATGTCCATTATTTTGTGTATTCATACGTTTATATGATTGAGGACATCATTTCATTTAGCTCACTTACCCAAATAGCCTACCTTTTACTCTCCATTGTTAGCCAATTTTGAGCCTACGCTTAACCCAATTGTTCTTTATTTTACCACATTACAAATCTAAAGCGAAAAAATAATAAAAGTCCTTTGTTTGGATCTTTGATTAGCTTAGTCTAGTGAGAGTGTTTATTATTCAAGTTTGGGGAGATTTGGGAACATTGGTTGGGATAAAAGTGTGTTTTTATTTTGTATTTCTATATTTGGGAATTGGATCCATACTCATGTGTTAATTAAATGTAAAACCATATGCATTGATGCTTTTGTATATACTTTATTGCAAAAAGAAAAAAATGAGAAAATAAAAAGAAAAAAAATATATGTAGATATCAAAAGAAAAAAAATAGAAAAAGAAAGAAAAAGAAGAAAAATAATAAAAAGGGGACAAAAATGCCCCAAAGTGAAGTTCAATAAAGTCAATGCATAAGTGTTGTGAAATGAAAAGAAAATGCATGAGTATGTGAAAAAGTGAAGAATGGGTAGTTAGGTTAGCACTTAAATTGTATAGGTTGCCATAGGTTAGGTGGAAAGTTTAAGTTAATCAAAGATTTAAATTCTAGTCCACTTAACCATATACAATCCTACCTTGACCCTAGCTCCATTACAACCTATGAAAAGACCTCATGATGAATGTATGCATGCATTGAATAATTGTTGATTGTTAGATGAAAAACAAATCTTGGAAAGTATGATTAGGGGAGAATTGAGAGAATGGACCCTATACACTTGAGCGACTAGAGTGTAAACACTTCCGATGAGGGTTCGACGCTCAATTCCTTGATTATCGGCTTTCATGAGCATTCTTCTTGCAAGTCTACTTTAACTTCATTTTTATACTTGAATTGGTAGGATTCATGAGTCGTCATATGACCTTAGCCCTACCCGTTTATACATGCTCTTGGAGGATTGATTTATTTTTAACCAAGTAGGTAGAATCATTTTGCATTTAGTTGCATTCATATAGATAGCTGCATTTAGGTTATTTGCATTGAATAAATGTCCATACCCTTTCTCTTATCCTTCTTGGTTTAAGCATGAGGACATGCTTGGTTTAAGTGTGGGGAGGTTGATAAACCCCATTTGGAGGGTTTATCTTGTGTTGAATTTAGAGGATTTTATCGCCTTCTCCCACATTTATCCAATGAAATAGCATGATTTTTGTTATTCTCCTTTAATTGTGCTTAAGAGTGAAAACATGCTTTTTAGGTCTTAGAATAGCTAAACTTAATTCACCTTGATTCCATTAGGTACCTTGATATGTTTATTAAGTGATTTCAGATTTAGAAGGCAAAGATTGGATCAAGGGAATGAAGGAAAAGCATGTAGAAATGGAGAACTCATGAAGAAATGAAGGAATCGCAAAAGCTGTCAAGCCGACCTCTTCGCACTTAATTGACCATAACTTGAGTTACAGAGGTCTAAATGATGTAGTTCTAGCTGCGTTGGAAAGCTAACATTCGGGGTTTCAAAATAATATAAAATTTGCCATAGTTGTATCGCGTTTAAGGGTGCGCACATGCACTATACGCGTACGCACCGATGTTGCACATGACCCACTTAAGTGCAACTCGTGGTCAGCGATTTCTGGTGCATTTTGGGCCCAATCCAACTCATTTCTGATGCTATTTAACCCAAGAATTGAAGATGGATGGGACATCTAGTCATTAGTTTAGTTTTATTTTAGTTTTATCATGCTTTATTTAGTTTCTAGAGAGAGAGGCTCTCTCTTCTCTCTAGAATTAGGAGTAGGTTAGATCTAGATTAGGAATTCTTAGATCTAGGTTTAATTCATGCTTTGATTTACTTTTCCCTTACAATTTCTTGTTCCTCTACTCTTCCTCTCTCTAATTTTGCATTTAATTCTTGTAATCCTTTACTTTGTTGTTGATGCACTTTTGTTCTTTTATTTCTCTTTAATGTAATTTATGTTTTCATGTTCCTTTATTGTTCATTTGATTTGTTGTTGTTTAATTCCTTGCAATTGAGTAGTGTAGATTTATTTTTCTTGCAATTTTACTATGCTTTCCTTTTATGCCTTCCAACTGTTTGATAAAATGCTTGGTTGGACTTTAGAGTAGATTTTAGTGCTCTTAGCTTGGGAAGGTAACTTAGGAACTCTTGAGTTACTAATGTCCAAGTGATTGACGATTGGGAGCCATTAACGCTAGATCTCACTAATTAATTTGGTGGAGAACTAGGACTTATGGACTTGGATTGATATAGCTCACTTGACTTTCCTCTACTATTAGTTAGGGGTTAACTTAGTGGGATTGATCCTTGCCAATTCTCATGTTGTCGTTAGTGATAAGGATAGAGATCCTTGACCACCAAACCTTGCCAAGACCTTTGTAGTTGTTAGTTTATTTTCATTGCCATTTACATTCCATGTCTTTATTCAAAAATCCCAAAACATACCTCATAACCAATAACAAGACACTTTGTTGTAATTCCTAGGGAGAACAACCCGAGGTTCAATACTTCGGTTGAATAATCTGTTTATATACACCACATAGAATAGTATAATTAGGCTATAATTAAGGAACCTAATCAGGCTATAAATCAGGAAACTAAATATACACTTAACAAAGATGATATACAAAATCTGTCAGAATAAATTTATCATATATTCTAACACACCCCCACAGTCAAAACAGGATGCCGCTGAATGTTGAGACTATTCCAAAAATCTTCAAATAACACCAACGGAAGACCCTTGGTGAATATATCTGCAATCTGATAGCGCGAGGGGACATGTAACACACGAACCTGGCCACGAACCACCTTTTCCCGTACAAAATGTATATCCATCTCAATATGCTTAGTGCATTGATGCTGAACAGGATTACCAGCAAGATATATGGCACTAACATTGTCGCAATACACCAGTGTAGCCTTCTGAATAGGACAATAAAGTTCCAACAGCAAGTTTCGCAACCAACATGACTCAGAAACCACATTGGCAACCCCTCGGTATTCGGCCTCTGCACTAGAACGGGATAAAGTAGCTTGACGTTTAGCGGACCAAGATATCAAGTTATCACCCAAAAAGACACAATAACCCGATGTTGAATGCCGTGTATCGGGACACCCACCCCAATCAGCATCGGTATATGAAATAAGAGTGGATGTGGAAGATGGATAAAGATGAAGACCAAAGTCCAGAGTACCCTGAATGTAGCACAAAATGTGCTTAAGAGCGTGCATGTGTTCCTCTCGTGGGTCATGCATGAATAAGCATATTTGTTGCACTGCATAAGTAATATCGGGCCTTGTGAATGTAAGGTACTGAAGTGTCCCTGCAAGACTCCTATAAAGAGATGGATCCTCAAAAGGTTCGCTCGTAGTAGCACTGAGCTTCGGTTTGTATCAACCGGAGTAGGAGATGGCTTACATGATGACATGCTGGCTCGATCAATTATTTCAGCAGCATATTTCTTTTGAGATAAAAATAAATTACTTGTATGATGAGTGACTGCAATGCCCAGAAAATAGCTCAACTTGCCCAAGTCTTTCATAGCAAATTCCGAGCTAAGAAGAGATATGATAGATTGATGGAGCTTATCCGAGGAAGCAGTCAAAATAATATCATCGACATACAATAAAAGATAAGCCAGAGAAGTACCGCAGCGATAAATGAACAAAGAATGATCTGAAGTACTGTGAGAAGACCCAAGAGTATGGATATAGTAAGCAAATCTCTTGTACCAAGCTCTCGGAGCCTATTTCAGCCCATAAAGAGATTTCTTCAGTAAACACACATGATGAGGTTTATCAGGATTCCGGTACCCCAAAGGTTGATACATGCAAATAGTCTCATTGAGTTCGCCATGTAAGAAAGCATTTTTGACATCAAGTTGATGAATCGGCCAAGTCTTAGAAAGAGCCAAACTGAGAACCGTGCGAATAGTCGCTGGTTTGACTACCAGACTAAACGTCTCACCACAATCCACGCCCGCCTGTTGAGTTTTAGCATCACCTACAAGATGAGCTTTATGCCTCTCAAAAGAACCATCAGATTTTTCTTTATGAGCAAAAATCTACATAGACCGAATGACATCAACATTTGGAGGATGGGGTACTAAATTCCACGTCTTATTCTCAATAAGAGCATTATATTCATCATCCATAGCCAATTTCCAATTTGGGTCACGAAGAGCAGACACAGGATTATGGGGTAAAGGGGATTTAGACACTGATGCAAGAAGGTTGAAAGACTTCTTTGGCTTAGAAATCCCATGTTGACTCCTAGTAACAGGTCCTGTGGGTAGACTAGATTGAGAGATTGGAGTTGGACGAGGAAGAGAAATAGGTGGGAGAGTAGAAGTTGGGCTCGGTAAGATGGGCTCAAGAGAGGTAGAAAAGGGTGCGACCGGAGAGTTTGTTGGAGTAGTGAGATGATGGACCACGTAGGGAGATGGCCCATCATCCAAAAATCGATAAGTATGATTTTGAGGTGTATGTACCTTTGCAAAGGGAAATTGCATCTCATCAAATAAGACGTGACGGCTAATGATGATTTTTTTAGATGAGAAGTCAAGGCATTTATACCCACAATTATGTGAAGGATACCCCAAAAAACACTAGGAGTTGACCGGAGTTGAAGTTTATTTATGGTTGTAGAGGGAATAAGAGGATAACATAAACACCCAAACACCCGAAGATGGGAATAAGACGGATCCTTTTGATAAAGAATGCAAAGAGGAGAATGATAGTGTAATAGTTTATGAGGAAGAATATTGAGAAGATAAGTTGCCATTTGCAAAGCATGATGCCAAAAGGAAGGATGAAGGGAAGCATGGGCCAATAAGGTTCGAACAATATTGTTAATTGTACGAATTTGTCTTTCGGCTTTTCCATTTTGAGGGGATGTATGAGGACATGAAAGACGAAACGAAAGCCCAGTTGCTTTACAAAAGTCCCAGAAGGGGCCATTATCAAATTCTGTGCCATTATCACATTGTATATTCTTTATGTCCCGCTCAAATTGGGTTCGAATAAAGGTTTTGAAATTCAAAAATGTGGAAAAATTTTGTGATTTTTGCGATAAAGGAAATGTCCACAAAAATTTTGAATAATCATCCACAAACAAGACATAATATCTATGACCCGATGAACTCAAAATAGGTGACGTCCAAAGGTCACTATGTATAATATCAAATGGCATAATAGTGCTAGAATTTGAAGCATAAATTGGCAACTTAATATGTTTTCCAAGAGGACAAGAATGACAAATATGAGTGTCTTTAATTGGATGACAATCAATAAATTTATTCTTCCTAAGAGAGCTCAAAACAGATGCTCCCGGGTGACCCAAACTGTCATGCCAAAAAGATGGTGCTAAAGTAGCAAAAGTGGATTGAGAAGGAACTGGATTTGTGATGGGATAAAGCTTACCCCGACTTTCACACCATATTACCAGCCTCCCCGTCTAAAGATCCTTCACAGAAAACCCAAAGAGATCAAATTCAACAGAGACAGAGTTGTTAGTTGTAAATTTTTTTACGGACACCAAAATTTTAACAAGGTGAGGGGCATGAAGGACATTATGTAATTGTAAAGGAGGACATGGGGAAGAGAATTTAGTGTGACCGTAGCCGTGAATTGGAATTGATTGGCCATTACCAACAATGATACCATGTTTATTGCTCAGATTGAAATAAGACGTGAGTTTACCTTGTGCAGATGTCCATGTACCAATTTGGATCTGGAAGAGTGATACCAAGAGTATGCATTGCGGCTTCAATGCCTGTTGGAGTTGGATCTAACACGTAGGCCTATTGGGGTCTGGTCCCAAGTATACCATGGTGTGGTCGATGCTGCTGTCCATGAGTGGGCTTGGTCCATGCATTAGAAGGATATGGACAAGGAGGTATAGGCCAAGGAGCCCAAGGTGCCATCCAGGGCCATGGCTGCCCGCCATACCATGGAGTATTGGTTGGAGGTTGCTGACCTGTTGGTTGCTGCCCAATACTACGGTTGTTGCCTCGGCCAATTGGACCACCTCCAGCATTACCCCCTCCGCCGATACCCCCCTTTCCGCCTCCACGACCACCATTGTTGCTACGATTTTTTCCTCCATTATAACTGCGGTTTTGGTTCCTCTTCCTACCAGTATTATTGCGGTTGGAAGATGCATGATCAGAAATATCATGAGGCCCATTGGAATAACGGGCAACCATGGCCGATGAGGAGCTATGTGCCGCCTTCTTAGCAAGGCCGGCCTCTTCAAGAGTGAGCATTGAACGGGCTTGATAGAACTGGGATAAAAGATCACTTTGGCGAATAAGAGTGGCTACACCTTTGTAGAGCTCGGTGAGGCTAGAGACCAGTTGAAGAACAAGTCTATTATTGTCGACGGGAGAGCCAACATTCTTGAGTTGGTCTGATAGAGATTTGAGATGTTGACAATAAGCAGAGACATTTGGAAAATCTGCCATGTCTACATGAGTAAAGTCATACTCAAGGGTGATGGCACGAGAGTGTTTGTTATCCTGAAATATGTCACGCAGTCTATTCCAAGCCTCCATCGCCATGGTGTCGGGTTCAAGAATTGTATGTAAAAGATCATGAGATATAGTGGCGTAAATCCACTGTAGAACCATAGCGTCATGAGTTGATCAAAGTTCTTTCTCCTCCTTTATTGTAGGCAGCTTTTCCTTGCCCTGCTTTGGAGGAATAATATGATCAATTACTCTATGGGATCGTGCGTGAATCTTAAAGAGTTATACGCATGTGGAATATTGTACGTTCTCCATCTCAAGAGTGATAGGAACATGGTTCTTGATGTTAGATACAGCAAGAGCAGGATGAAAAGAAGATTTTGAATCAGACATGGTGATGGAGAAGTAAGAAAGAAGAAGAAGAAGAAGAAGAAGAAGAAGAAGAAGAAGAAGAAGAAGAAGAAGAAGAAGAAGAAGAAGAAGAAAGGAGCAAAATAGAAGAAGAAGAAGAAGAAGAAGAAGAAGAAGAAGAAGAAGAAGAAGAAGAAGAAGAAGAAGAAGAAGAAGAAGAAGAAGAAGAAGAAGAAGAAGAAAGGAAAAAAAT
>NC_029794.2:107752462-107755725 GCF_000816755.2 Arachis ipaensis | reverse complement strand
GCTTTTGATACCATGAAAGAGATTAATCCCTTGCCTATTTCATTAGAATAGTCTGTTTATATATACTACATAGAAGAGTATAATTAGGCTATAATTAAGGAACCTAATCAGGCTATAAATCAGGAAACTAAATATACACTTAACAAAGATGATATACAAAATCTGTCAGAATATATTTATCACATATTCTAACAATCATAATTACCAAGGCTTATCCTCCTCAATTCAATCATCCATGAGACCTTCATTCAATCAACCACCACCTCCTTCAGCATCCTTTCATCAACCTCAATCATTTCTTGCAAATTCAACTTCAAATCAAGAGTTATCGTGGTATCCAAATTCTGGTTTTAGTCACCATCTCACTCATGATGCTTCAAATTTAATCTCTTCATTAGATTATACAGGACCAGATCAACTCTACATTGCTGATGGTTCAGGTTTACCTATTCATAGAACTGGTTATTCATATTTCGCTACTCATCATACAAATAAAGTTTTTATACTAAAAAATATGTTACATGTCCCTTCTCTTGCAAAGAATTTAATAAGTATTTTAAAATTTTTCCTAGACAACAATGTGTTCTTCAAATTTCACCTATTTCACTGTGTTGTTAAATCATAGGATTCCAAAAAAATTATTCTTCAAGGACAACTTAGAAATGGCTTATATGTTTTTGATCAATTTTGTATTTCTAAACCAAGTCATGTGAAGTCTGATTTTAATGCATTTTTAGCCTCATGTAAGACAAATATAAAATTATGGCATAAAAGATTAGGCCACTACTCATCAATAACAGTAGCGTCTGTTCTTAAACACTATAATATTCATCTCTTGAATAATAAAATTCATGATTCTTTTGTTTGTAAATCCTGCTGTAAAGGCAAAATGCATTCTCTCCCTTTTCAATATTCGGATTCCACTTATAATGCACCTCTACAACTTGTTTTCTTGGATGTTTGAGGGCCTGCCCCGATTACTTCTAGATCTGACTTTAAATATTATCTAAGCATTGTTGATGTCTACACTAGATACACATGTATTTATCTTTTAACTACAAAGCCCCAGGTCTTCTCTATCTTTCAGCAATATAAACAAATGATGTAAAAACAAACTGGTAAGAATTTAAAAGCTATCCAATCTTATAATGCAAAAAAAAATTTGTCCACTGATTTCAGAGTGTTTCTATAATCTAATGGCATAATTCACAGATTGTCATGCCCTCATACTCACCAACAACAAAGTGTTGTAGAGAGAAAGCATAGACATATTTGTGAGATGGACTTAACACTTTTAGCTACTACAAAATTGCCAATGCATTATTGGGAGGATGCATTCCTTACTGCAACATTTTTAATCAATAGATTCCTTACTAAAAATTTGAATATAAGGTCACTATATGGAATCTTTCACGGCATCAAACCAGATTACTCTATTATCAGAGTCTTTGGTTGTACCTGTTACTCACATTTAAGGCCTTTTAATAAAACTAAATTAGAATTTAGGTTTGAATAGTGTATATTTTTAGGTTATATACCTTTTTCAAAAGGTTTTAAATGTTTGAAATAAGATGGCAAAGTTATTGTAGCAAGGAATGTGATATTTGATGAACAAATTTTTCCCTATTTATTTTCTTTTGTTAAATTTGATTATGCTACTGCTAAGTATATTTCTGCATATGAATCTGTTATTATACCTCAAATTCCTATTTCTAATATTTCTATTTCTCAAGTACCTTCTGTTATAAGTCAACCTGCTACTACTGCTACTACTGCTGCTGCTGCTGCTGCTACTACTACTACTACAACTGTTGCTGCTACTGCTACTATTGCTACTACTACTGATACTACTACTGCTACTACTACTATTAACCTATCATCATTAGCTACCTCAGATAGTTCTCCTAAGCGATCAAGTTCATCTTCACACTCTCAAATTGATTCTTCATACTTTCAGCAATCTTCTCATTCCTCTATTGTACCAACTTCTGGTTCAAAAATTCAACTACTAAAGCTACTTACTACTATTGCAACCACATCTACTATTGACCTATCATCATCAGCTACCTCAGACAGTTCTCCTAAGCGATCAAGTTCATCTTCACACTCTCAAATTGATTCTTCATGCCCTCAGCAATCTTCTCATTCCTCTATTGTACCAACTTCTGGTTCAAAAATTCAACTACTAAAGTCACTTACTACTATTGCAACCATATATCTGAACACTCATCACATGGTCACTAGGTCTAAATCTGGTATTACAAATCCAAAGTCTTTTCTTACCTATACTTCCAATTATGATTTGACTAACAATATGCCTAAGTCTGTGCCTCAAGCATTGAATTCCTCTCATTGGCTTCAAGCCATGAAAGAGGAATATAATGCCTTAATAAAAAATAAAACATGGCATCTTGTGTAGCCACCACCTAATTCTACAATCATAAAATGGTTGTTTTCTATAAAACGTTCACCGGATAACTCTATTTTAAAATATAAGACACGTCTGGTAGCAAATAGATGTCATCAAATTGAGGGCATGGATTATTCTTAGATTTTTAGCCCTGTAATTTGTCCAACTGTAATGCCCTACCACACAGAACTTTACACTATAGTTGTAAATTAACGGTGGTGAGGCATTACGACACTTAGAAAAGAAAATACATATATAGTGATAGAAGGATAACATTATAACTAGGAGCCCGTAAAGAAAATAAATACTAAAAACCGTTAAATCCACACAGACGTGTTAAAGTGATAAATGTCATATACAAAAGCGAAATATATATTCATAAGTTCAAGTGAAGATACATAACAGTCACTAGTCTCGACCCGCGAAGAAAGACCGGCTAGAATATTACAATACTAGAGATATAAAAAATAAACAACCTATCTCTCCAACAAAAGCCTCTAAGAGGAATTTAAGTTATACAACAACACATTTTAAAAGGAGAGAAAACTCTAGAGCCAAAATAAATCTCAAAATAATCCTCTTTGCTTCACCACCTGAATTTTGCACTCTCTCACTGAGGTGCGTTGCGTCCTATATCTAAAAAACATGATAACAATAACGGGTGAGAATCTGAAGGCTCTTAGTAGGATAACACTTCCAAATAAAAACTACATAAGGAAATATGAATCCTCTAGGTAATTTTGATCTCCAAATTTGTAGGAATCCAAGTCTAGGGTCTTAACTAATCCATACAGGGTTAAATTTGCAAAGGTAAGAGTATTTAAACTGCCACCAATCTTATCCATTTCCAACA
>NC_029794.2:107741167-107752249 GCF_000816755.2 Arachis ipaensis | reverse complement strand
ACACACAAGCAATCATACCAAGTAATCACAAATAAGAACATTTAGGAAAAGTAATACAATTAGTAGATAAGCAGGATTATCAAATAGGCAAACCAAAACAATTATGTACACCCAAGCAATTACAAACAAATACACATGATGCATGCTTGTCCTACTGGCTGTGAGCTCACGTGTCGGTTAACCTGCTAGACCCGACACATCTAATAGCTAATCCAGATATCGTCTCTCTGTTGTGCATCCCAGGAGGAATATAAGCGAAGGAGAATGTCTTTTCACCTTCTCCTAGAGGTATCACCAAGACAAATAATGTGCCTTTCCACCTTCCCCTATGAGCTCGTGCCATATAAAACAAAGCAGAGTGTCTTCTCATATACAAAGGAGAGTGCCTTCTCACCTTGCAACAAGAGAGAATGTGGGAAAATAATATGAAGGAGAGTGCCTTTTCACTTTTCCCACATCCACACTATAACTCCGAGCAAGCGGGACAAAACCACCATCCTTGTCCGGTGCCGGTGCCTTATCAACAATGCAAGCGGAACGAAACCGACATCCTTGCCAATCCGGTCATCATATCACATTTACAATCATAATCACAATTTCAACCAATTTTCGAAGATGTAACTCATCATAACCCCATTCATTTATTAAAGCAATCAACCTCATCAATTCGTGAACGGGACTATGCCACCCTCCTCACTGTGGGCGAGATGAACTACCATCCCCCACAATATTAAAATATTTCATTCTACAAGTTTTATAGAAAAATATTTCAATTTAAGTTCATTAATTCCATTCCCAATGAAATAAAGTCAAAAATATTATTTTCAGAATTCATACGAAGGTTACAGGGGGTTACAAGCTCGCTGAAAAGTCTTAACAGTTCAAAACAGCATTTTTGAAAAATTAGCACAATCGTGTATATGCACAAAAGTGCAATGATGCATATGCACAACCTGGTTCGGCCACTAACTCTGCAAAATCTACATAATTTAATTTACAGAGGCGGTAAACAAGATGCGGGAAGGCCAGCTTGGTATGAGTGGAGGTATTGGAGCCAATGCTATAAATATGCTATGGAATTGTGAGCTCCACCTCTACCTCATTCTCCAGCATAATGCAGTGGATCATCACAACTCGATCCACAGTAACCTTAGAGCGAATACTCGTCAAAATGATGGAGCATTGGATAAACTCCAGCCAACCTCAAGCTACTGGCTTCAGATCATGCCACCCCAACTAATATGGCTGCCCTTCTAAATTCAGCCTCCACTGGGCTCCCGAGAGGTATATGTCTGCAAGAATCTGGTCATGCCTCTGGTCGCCACTCATCCTCTCAGTATAGGAGTGATCATAATCCCTCAAAGGTGGCAGTTGGAGTGTCTCCCTTATACTCTATTGAGCTGAAATCAAGAATCCTCTATCTTACCATAGTGCGGTAGTTCTTGGGACTGGAATTCAAACCTCGCACATGCTTGTATGTGACCCACGTGTTTGCATAAAACTCCTGGACCTTCAGCTGGCCTACTTTAGTATGCGGGTTACATAATGTTCCTCAGCCTCTTCTCTATATCTGCTCCTGAATTTCCAGATACTCATTTGACTTAAGATCAAACCGGACTTCTAGAATGACCTTTTTCTTCACGGTGATCTCAAAGAAGTGCTCTTCATGCGCTTTGGAGCTAAACTAGTTGTATTAGAAATTGTTATGAAAAAACTTGATACAATAGTCCCAATTATTCCCTTAATTATATATTTGTCAGCAAAGTTATTTTTTTTCTTCA
Organism: Arachis ipaensis; assembly: GCF_000816755.2. Classification (NCBI taxonomy): domain Eukaryota; kingdom Viridiplantae; phylum Streptophyta; class Magnoliopsida; order Fabales; family Fabaceae; genus Arachis; species Arachis ipaensis. Next base: position 107,750,468 of record NC_029794.2, on the reverse strand, counting down.
AATATAAAGAATTCTTATTATTTTATACGTAGGTCATCGATTTCGCATTGTATAAATTGTATAAAAAAAAGAGGGGGTGAGAAAAATATTCACTTTTTGCCCATTTTTCGCCGTAAAAGGAATTCAAGCTATTTTAACGACATGGGACGGGTGTAAAGCTAAGCAAATAGCTTCTGCCCCAAGAACGGAGGACTGTGTCAGTTGTAAGAGGTGTGAATCCGAAAACGAACCGGTCTGAGGGGCCTTCTCTTTCCTCTTCCTTGAAGAGGACTCTCCTCCCTTTGGTGCTAAAAACCAGTTGGTGTCAAAGAACAAGTGGTGCAGTCACACCAAACTTAAAACTTTTGCTCATCCTCGAGCAAAGAAAAATAAAAATAGAGGGAAGGAGGGGCCGGTTATGGGGTCAATAAAAAATAAGTGATGGTGGAAGAAGGGGGTGAAATATAAGAGAAATAAGTAAAAAGAAAAGAAGGGATATGACTAAAGAATAAAGAAGTAAATAAAAGGGTAGTAAGAGGGGGTAAACAGGATAGAAGAAGTGGAGTTGGTATAAGGGATGAGGAAGGGTTGGGGTAAAAATGGTTTATAAAGAGGAAAGGGGGAAGGGAAGTAACGTTGGGGGTTAGGTGAAAAGGGTAAAATGGAATTAAAAGCATTTAGTATGGGGGAATGGATGGGGGGTAACAGTCAGGAGATTATAGGGAAGAGAGATTTCAGGGTTAGAAGAGGGGTGTGATTGGGTGAGAGTGGGGATTGTGGGGCCCACCAGGTTTATTCAAAACAAAATTTGAATTCCCCCTCATGAAGGGGTCTTCTATGCGCTACCGGCGCTAAATGCCAAGTCTCAGCGTTTAGCGCCACCCTCGCTTGTTCTATTTTTCTTTTATTTCTTTCTTTTTTTTAATGAAGTCCCTGGCGCGAAACACCCAGGAGTGGCATTTCGCGCCACCAAGGTAGTGGCTAATCACACAAATTGCAACACCCCTGGTGCTAAATGCCAGGTAGCGGCGTTTAGCACTACTAGGACAGTAATGCCTCCTCAATTTGCGTGCATCTTGGCGCTAAACGCCATGTTACGGCGTTTAGTGCCACCCTCATAGTGGCTTCACCTTAAAATGTGTGCGGCTTGGCACTAAACGCCAGTCTCGACATTTAGTGCCACCATCACAGCGACCCTGCCTCGAAAGACATGCCTCCTGGCGCCAAATGCCAGCTCGCGGTGTTTATCGCTGGGGCACCAGAAGTGAAATTTCTCCAGAATGTTCTGAACTCCCTTCTAGTTGCACTTGTTCCTCTTATCAACACTTTGCGTGACCAAACACACTTAAAAAGAAGGAAAACTATAAACAAATAGAAGAAAGCATATAAAACCTAAATGAATATAAATTCAAAGGATACTAAGGATTGGGTTCAAAAACTTGGTTGCAAAATTTACAATCCACAACTTATTGGCAAGTGCACAGGTCGTACCAAGTAATAAACTCAGGTGAGTGAGTATCGATCCCACGAAGATTAACGGATTAAGCAAACAATAGTCAATTGATTATTCTAGTTAGACAATCAAAATTTAGGGTTTCAATAGCAAATAACATAAAAATAGAGAATTAAATAAAAGCAAACTAAAATTGTTTAAGAAAATAATATGATAAAGATAGTTAAGGTGTCAGAAATATTTAAATTTCTCGATTAATATTCGATGTTAACTACCTTGATCATGCAAAGATTATGTTTATGGCAAACCCCAAGTGATTAAATTTCTATTCTTAGGCAATCCAATCTCTTCTAATACAACCAACCGTCAAGTCCTTGATCACTCAATTGCACTAGAGGGTGAAGTTCAAATTCCGATTTATAAGCCATACAATCCTAATAATCCAAAAGTATAATGCAGTTATATGTCACGTACCACATTAAGTCTAGATGATTAGGAATTATGAGAGATTGGTTTCAACATGTAATTCCAATAATATAACTTTTTCGAGACTTAAATAGAATTCAAGTTGAATTAGAGCTATTTTCCAATAATCACTAATTCGTAGGATGAAGAACGAAACCAATTCTTAAACAATAATCAAAGCATTAATCAAGAGTAGAAGAACAAATAATTTTTAATCTATCAAAGTAAATAGAGCTCCTAATCTTAACAATGGAGGATTAGTTGTCCATCATGCAGAAAATTCCAAATCCTAATATAATGTAAAATCTAAAAACTAATGAAGAATGAAAAGAGGAAAGAGAGAACGAGTATAGAGTCGTCCTTGGGGAGGAAGATTTCTTGACAAATCTAATCAAATAAAATCTTTTATTAATAATTAACTCTTTGACTAACTAATGATCTTCCCTATAATTTAAGCTTGGGGTCTTCAAATCTTCATTAATTACGAAGATTTCTTGGGTCTGGGGCTATTGTAGGCATTCGGTGCCACTTTGGTGGCATTTGAAACCGTTTTTTATGCAATTCTACACTTTCTTACTACCTGTCTGGCGCTAAACACTGGAGGAGTGGCGTTTAGCACCGAGAGTCCCAAGAAGAATTCCTGTTGAACGCGGTTTGGCGCTAAATGCAAATGTCGCGGCATTTAGCACTGTGATGCCAAAAAAAAGTATAGACCATTATATATCGTTGGAAAGATCTGGAAGTTGGCTTTCTAATGCTGCTAGAACCGCATCAATTGGATCTCTATAGCTCATTATAATTGTTAGTGTATGATGAGGTCAGGGTTGACAGCATCCATGAATTCTCTTTGCACTTGTCTTCAATTCTTGGTTCCTCCTTGTTCTTTTGCTTCCCTTTTTCTAATATTTCTATACAAGAATCATGAAACTAAGGAAATCAAAATACTAATAGAATAGTCTTGAAAATTATATAATTATTAAGCAAAATTCACAAATTTTCTATAAGAAATGCTAATGAAAATTGCTTAAGATGCTCACGCATCAACCACAGCCCACACCCAAGGCCACACCACAACATACACTCAAGCCCACTATCAGCATGCCCTTATCACAACTGATTCCCATTGCTCCCAACAAAATCCTATCAGTACCAAGCCATTAGCTTAACCAAATCCGATTACATCCACTCTTCCAACACAGAAAAAACAAAGACAAAAACTACACAAACTGTTTAGAAAAAATTTACCACCAAACTAACAAAAAATTTAGTGGCTTCAAATTTAACACTTCAACAAAGACACCTAGAAAACCTGTGACAAGATCTACTGACAAGAAGGCACCTCGAAAGCCAATAATTTGGACTGATGGTGAATCATCCAATTCATATGAATCTGCAGAAGATAGTTTTTATAAGTAACATCTTCTACTTGGATTTTCAAAATCTAGTACTAAATTTGAGATAGAGACATCTAAAAAAAAGAAGAAGCAAGTTGCTAATACTTTAGACAAGGAAAAAGAAAAAGGTATACAAGAAGAAGAGTTAATCCCCCCAACTGATGACTCAAACTTTGAGAACGATGGAGGATATAAATCCGATAAGTAGAATCTTGGTAATTTATTTAATGTAATTAATCTACGTTTTGCTAAATCATACTTGTTTGGAATGATTTATTGTAATTTATTTAGTTTAATCTAGTGTAATTTATGGTTTTCTAATGTATATTTATTTGGAGTCATTTTATTTATTTAATCTAGTGTAATTTATGTTTTGCTAAATCATATTTGTTTGGACTTATTTGGAGTCATTTTATTTAGTTCAGTCTAGTGTAATGTATGATTTTGTAATGCATATTTGTTTGGAGTAATTTTATTTATTTAGTTTAGTATAATCTATGTTCTTTTGCTAAATCATATTTGTTTGGACTTATTTATTGTATTTTTTATTTAGTTTAGTTTAATGTAATCTATGGTTTCAAAGAATGACACTACTAGAGTTAGAGTTTGTAAAAATAAAGTTTAGTGTAATCTATTGTTCTTATAAAAAGAGGCATGCATGCTAGCAAATTAAGACATTTAATGATGACCATACTTGTGAGAAAAAGACAAAAAATAGGTGTGTAACTAAGAAGTGGGTTACTGAATTCCTAATAAAAAGGTAAGGAAGCAACCTACTTTTAGGCATTGTGAGGTATTTGACTATTTCAAGAGAAAAACTGGAGTTCAATTGTCTAGGACCAACATTACAAGATTTTTAGGAGATGCTAGGAAGATTGTGAGAGGTGATGAAGCAGCCCAGTATGCCAAGCTTAGGGATTATACAGAGGAATTATTGAGGTCAAATCCGGGATCTACTGTAAAACTAGGTGTTAATGCACAGCCTGAGGAAGGTCCTATCTTTTAGAATTTTTATGTGTGTCTTCATGGTTGCAAGCAAGATTTTGTGCATGGATGTGACCCTTGATTGGTTTAGATGCAGCTTTTCTGAAGACTTTTTATGGAGGATGGCTGATGTGACCGTGAGGCAAGATGCAAACAATCACATCTACCCCATAGCATGGGCTATTGTAGCTGTTGAGAACACAACAACTTGGAAGTGGTTCTTGAAATTTTTGCATGAAGACATCGGATAGTATTAGAAACATAATTGGTATTTCATGATGACATGCAGAAAGTACGTATAATATACTATATAGAAGCACGATATATGATATACTGTACTATTTAGATTTAATTATGGTTCTGTTAAGGATTATTTGGATTTAATGAATGTATAATCAGGGTCTATTTTGAGCATTAGACACTTATGAATTCTGAACTAGTACCATTCTCATGGTCATTCTGAACTGTTACCATTTTTACTTGTAAATTGCAGGGACTCATACCGACACTGCAGGAGGTTATGCCCAATGTGCATCACAGATTTTGTGTATGGTACTTGTGGCATAACTTCTAAAAACGATAGAAGGACAAGCACCTGAAATCATTGTTGTGGTATGTGTTAGAGCACAAATAATTTTAGAGTTTAACAAAAACATGCAAACCCTTAATACTATCAATGTAAAGGCATGGGAGTATCTGGACAAGATCCCCAGACAATCCTGGACCAGAGCGCACAACAAAGATACCCCAAAGAATGGCAATGTATGCAACAATATGTGTGAAGTGTTCAACTCAGCCACTAAACCATACAGATCAAAGCCAATACTTACACTGCTGGAGGAAATTAGGAGGATTGCCATGACAAGTGACGGAGGAAAATTGTCGGTAAAGAATTTTACAAAAATATCACGTTGCAAGTATAGTTTTGAACCAACAAATTATCCTCAATCAATGTTTAAATTGTTTGTCACAATACAAACCCAATAAAAATAAATCGAAATATTTAAACCTCGGGTCGTCTCTCAAGGAATTGCAGGGAAGTGTACTTATAACTGGTTATAGAAAAGTATTTTTGGGGTTTTGTGATAAAAGACAAGTAATATAAATAACAAGGAAATAAAATAACAATTAATAAAAGTCCTAGCAAGGATTGATAATTAGAATTCCTATCCCCATTATCGTAGTCACTTGTGATGATAATTGCCTTTTACTCTCACTTTGTTAGCCTCTAACAATTGAAAGTAAGCCAAGTGAGCAATTCAACTTGAGTTCACAAGTCCTAATAAAAAACTAGAGTTAGTGAAGCTCAAACCAACTAGTAACTTTCAATCACCAACTAACAAGAGACTTTGACAATTCAAGAGTCTCCAACTTACTCAATCCAAGCTAAGAATACAAAAATCTAAATTAAAATCCAACCAAGCATTTTATCAAACACTTGGAAGGCATAAAATAAAAACATAGAAAAGTAATAAGAGAATGTAAAATCTAAGATCAACAATTGCAAGGAATCAATAACACAAATTAAAGAAAGCAATCATAAACATGGAAACATAAATTGTATTAATATGGATCAAAGGAAACATAAGAGTTCATAAACTAAATTGGCAACATAAAAGAATCAATGATAGAAGTAGACAAACCAAAGTACTAGAACAAATAAAAGTAGAAGAAAACTAAATAAAAGTAAGATAGATATCTGAATTTGAGAAAAGTTAAACCTAAAAACCCTAAAACCTAGAGAGAGGAGAGAAGAGAGCTCCTCTCTCTCTAAAAAACTACATCTAAAACCTAAAAATTATGAATGAATGAGAAATGAATGATTGATTTTCCTTCCAGCTCCACTCTGAAGCCTCTAATCAGTATTTTTGGACCTAAAACTGGGTCAAAAGTAGCCCAGAAATCGCTCCCAATGTTTTCTGTAAATTGCAGCACATGACGCTCTGTCATGCGTACGCGTCGCCCACGCGTGCGCGTCGGTTGTCTTCTGCATCAGTCATGCGTACGTATCATCCATGCGTACGTGTCACTGCCAGCTTCTCAAAACTTCAATTTCTTGTGTTCCTTCCACTTTTGCATGCTTCTTTTCCATCCTCAAGCCATTCCTACCCTATAAACCCTGAAAACACTTAACACACATATCACGTCATCGAATGGTAATAAGAGAGGATTAAAAATTAGCAAATTTAAGGCCAAAGAAGCATGTTTTCAACCATAGCACAAAATTAGGAAGGGAAATGTAAAACATACAAATTCTATGAATAAGTGTGAGAATAATGGATAAAATCTGCCAATTCAAGACAAAATAAACTGTAAAATAGCGGTTTATCAACAAGCATAGCCAGAAACAAACTCAAGCTGGCCAATCATATTGGGCATTTACCTCCCATACAACAAAGCAGGCTTGCAAAGGAGAGATATTTCAACAAATATCAAATACCTATGTGGTTTGGTGATGCTGCAGAAGTCATGTTTGAAGTTCATGGTTAGCCACACAATGTGGTAGTTGATTTAGGAAATCACACATGCAATTGCAGCTCATGGCAGCTATCAGGTAATAGACATATAGTTTTTTTGGATTTATTTTTTTAAATACTGTAACATATTCACTTAGTTATCTTGCTTTTAGGATTACCTTGTCGTCATGTCATCGCGACTATTGCATGTATGAATGGTCGGCCTGAGAACTATGTTCATGCATAGTTGACAATGAAATCTTATAATAAGACATATGAGTTTCATATCAACCCGTTCAAAGAAGAAGAGATATGGGACAAGTCTCAATACTCTTTCTACTTACCCCCGACAAGACCAAAACCACGTGGGAAACCAAAGCTCTATGCAAGAAAGAAGGATGCACATGAGGCCCTGTTGGAGGCAGTCAAGAGAAAAAGTTCACAAAATTAAAGAGGCAATATGGCAAGTTCACTTGTGGAACTTGTGGCGATGTTGGTCACATTACAAGGGGGTGCGAAGTTGCAAAAAAGTTAAGGACAGAGAAGGCAGCAGCAACTGTAGAACAAGCTGATGATGAAGCTGATGAAGAAGCCCCACAAAATGCTCAAGTTGATTATCAAGTTGGTGATGAAGTTGGTGCCCAACAAGGTACTGTTGTAGAAGGTGCTGCTACTGCTCAAGGTACCATTATTCAAGGTGTTGTTGCTCAAGGTGTTGTTGCTCAAGGTGCTGCTAAGATAATTCATGTTACTAAAATTATTTACAAGCCACAATTTGAATAATTTTATTGAGTATTATGATCAACTATTACTATTAATGTTGTAAATATTAGCATTGTGGTTGATTCTAGTTGTTATGATCGACAGTTGTCCAAGCAAAAAATAACTAGGCGAAAGAAATTTCCAATTGTCAGGCCATCTATTGATGCAGCCAGTTCTTCAAAGTCAAATGTTGGTGCTGCTGATGTGGTTTCAAGGGAGACAATGGAAAGAGCAAGTGCGGGAACATCTAAAAAGATGGAAGCCTTATTGAAGTTTGTTCCAACACCTGGATTTAAGGCACCAAAAAAGAAAACTTGATGATGTTATGAAGACTTTAGTTGTTATTTTATGAGAGTTAGAATAATTTGGTGTTGTTGCTTTAATTGTTGCTTTTGATTTGCGTTGTGATGAATTAAGTCTGAACTTGTATTTTGTTAGTGTTTGTTCATGGTGGTATGGCCCTAACTATAAACTTTTGGCCTAGTTTATATTTTGTATTTTGTATTATGCTGTTGCATAATTAACACTATTCTGTGCTTTTGTTAAGACAACACCATTATCATGGTTATTATAATTATAATGATATATTACAAGTTGGTCTAGTTAAAGTATATATTTATTAGCTTTATTTTGTCATTACTTTATCCTTCATCCAGGTTAATTAGATACAAAGTTGAGGAGAACTTAACTTCATTCATTCATAATCATAAATCACACTCATACTCTAGCTATTTTTTAACTAAAAATCAAAACAACTAAACACCAACACCAAACCCAATAGTTATTACAACACACAACAGCAACAACATCAGCATCTTCAATGTGCTAATACTACTCTCTAAAGATTTCATTCTCCAATTGAGTTCATTAAAAACTTTTTGTGCAACTTGAACTACACCTTGTTCTTCATATACATCAGCCCAACGAAAGAAATTACAGTGAACTTCAAACTACAATAATACAAAAAAAATATTAAATTAACAATCACCAAATCATCTCTTTAAACCCGTATCAACTTAAAAATTCCATCAAATAAAAAATTTTATCTCATAGTTGGGACACCCATAAAAAGGTCTTCCTAGATTCTCTGGCGTCGTTGAGTACTTAATCACCATACGCAACCCACAATTGCATAACACAACGTTCTTACCCCTAGTTTGAATTTTCCAATTACTGTAATTTCTTTCATTGGAGTTGTTCTTGCTTGAGCTTCCTTGACTTCTATCACCGTTACCCATCATGCCTCACCCAAAAGAGCGACTTTTCAGAGTTTCACAAGATGAATAACAATAACGAGGAGGAGATGAGTCGAGACGAAAACAAAGATGAACAACAGCAACGAAGAGGAGACGAGTCGAGACGAAGAACAAAGATGAACATTTGGGGGTTAGAATTTTATAAGTGTAAATGTATTAATTTGGGTGTTTTAATCAAATTTGAGACACCAATTTGAGTTGAATTCATTGTGTGTCTACTTAGCACTTAATTATACACCGCAGTGCCGTTAAAACATCTCCTAATTTTTGGACTAATAAAAATTTACAATTCTAAGAGTCCATGACTTATTTGGTCATTTTAAAAAATAGAGGACTAATCTAAAGTAAATTGAAAACTCAAGGTCTAAATTAGCCGTTACCTCTTAATTATACTCCATATGAAACGTAAAGCTTTTGGATAGCAAAAAATAAAACATGAAATCATAACTATTTTTTTATAGTAACAACAACATATATGAATTCAAGGAATATAAAATGTTAGTAAATAGTTTATAAATATATAAAAATCATAAAATTAATTCTGTGAGTATC
>NC_029794.2:107733248-107741152 GCF_000816755.2 Arachis ipaensis | reverse complement strand
AATTAGAATTAAAACAAATAAAATAAATTATAATTCATAATATACAATAAAGACTGAATTATATCATAACGGATAAGTATAAAAAATACAATTCTATTACGTTACTAACAGTATTTCTATCAATTTATGCCAACTTTTATTTATAACTGTATTTAATGAAAATGTCTTTGTGGATGTGTCTAATAAAAATATCTTTTTTATAGTTGAATTTAATAGAAGTGTCTTTATAAATATATTTTTTGGATTTATCTCTTTATATATGTGTTTAAAATATAATAATTAATTATTATTAACAATAAATTGATAAATAATATGTTAGTACCTATACTTTTTCTAAAAAATATGATTAATTGACTATTAAGTAATTAATATGAATTTCAAGATAAAATATTACATAATGACATTATTAATTCATGAGCAGGCAAGCAGCATATGCATAAGCATGTGTTGACCGATGTGAATACGTAAAGTTAATCAGTACAGTACCTCCTATGAATGAATACTTGAATAGTGATTCATGATTCATCCATCAATTTCCTCTCCCGCGGCCGCGATTACCGCTTCCTACCTCTGACCTATATATGCTGTTCTTTCTATGCCACCATATAAAAACGAATGAAATGTAATTTAACAAGATATATCTATTTGATTGTATTTTGTAAATTGTAATAGTCATTTCAAAATTTTTTTATTTTTATATATTATCATAATTAAAAATATAATTTAATCAATAAAAAATAATTTATTAAAGGATATTTTAGTAAACAAAATTTAATGACAAAAATATAAATTTTTGCTAAAGGGTATTTTTGTAAAAAATAATTTATTTTTTCTTGATAAATGGATAAAGTTAACAGGGCAAGTTACTTAAATAAATAGAATAGAGAAAACGTTTACCTAAATGTGCAAAACTGGTTCTTGTTACCTGCATGTGCAAAAAGTCATTTCTATGTAATCCGTGGCAACCCACCACGGTTTCAAAACGTGCATAAACCGTGGCAGGTCCCAGCGGATTATGGCCAAAAGATATAGAGTGTAAACCGTGGTAGGTCACCACGGTTTACTAAGGAGAGATGGCGTGCATAAACCGTGGAGAGTCACCACCGTTTATGAAAAAACTTGTTTGCACATAAAACCTTGTGGGTCACCACGGTTTATGTGTGGTAAATAATGGCCAGAAAACCTTGTTAATTTTATGTCCAATAGAAAATGAATTTATTAGCACAATAAATTTATGAGCAGAATCTTAAATTATGTCTTATCAACAACAGCTTTTTATAATAAAAAGAGTACATTTTATAGTATATATTAGTCAATAATACATAAAAAGAACGAAAAAATTTTATTATAAATATTCAATAGAAATAGATGATTTTTTTTTCTTTATAAAATGTACTATATAGTGTGTATTTATTAGGCTGCCTTTGTTTTCAACAACAAAATAGAATAAGACACTGAAAATAGGATAGGACAAGACACTGATGGATAGAGACATAAAATTTTGTGTTCTTGTAATTCTGTTTGGTGATAAACTAGAACAAATTATGAAAATCTAATTTATTCTCATTTTTTTCATTAAAAAAATTTGAGATGAAAAATATAATAATAAAAAATATAATAATAAAAAATTAACAAAAATAATAAAAAAAAATAAAAAATAAGTTGTGTCTCTTGGACATAAAATTAACAAGGTTTTCTGGCCATTATTTACCACACATAAACCGTGGTGACCCACAAGGTTTTATGTGCAAACAAGTTTTTTCATAAACCGTGGTGCACGCCATCTCTCCTTAGTAAATCGTGGTGACCTACCACGGTTTATGCACGTTTTGAAACCGTGGTGGGTTGCCACGGATTACATAGAAATGACTTTTTGCACATGCAAGTAACAAGAACCAGTTTTGCACATTTAGGTAAACGTTTTCTCTATTCTATTTATTTAAGTAAATTGCCCAAGTTAACATTAGTTAACACAAAAAAATTTAAAATAGATTAAAGAAAAAGTTTTTTAAAAATTATAAGAAAAGAGAATATACATATTATAAATAAAGGAGAAGAAAGTGTCATTTTAACCTCTTTTAGGAAAAAAAAGTGAAAATTTCTTTTAAAAATTTTTTTTTATATTACTTATTTCGTTTATTATGAAAAAGAGACGGTTATAAATACATCTTATTCTTATTGTAAATAAGATAAGTAATCAAATATTAAATTCATATCTCATTTGCAAACGAAATAAATAACAAATACTATATCATATGTATCTTGTCTTCGTTGCGAATGAAATACGTATGATACATATTTATATAAGTATTTGAGGAGTGTTAAGAGGCAGTAATTTTTGTGTTTTGTAATCATCAATTGGTCATTAATAGTGTTTTTAATGGTGTGAGATTAAATCCAATAGTATGAGATCATTTAATTTTCTTTTGATGGTTAAATATTGGTTTTTTTTTAACATTTTACATTGTGAGCGAGTTTTTTTATTTGCTAGAGATATCCTATGGTGGGAGCATTCTCTACAGACATTAATTGAATAAGAGCTGATATATTGTGGAGACATTTAACTTTAAATCCTCCTCTATGTGTTTGCTTGGTGTAGCGTAATGCAATGAAGATGCTGCTATTAATGGATCTAATACTACAGAAGTAGACGAGTTTTGCAAAGTAGGCCACACACAGCGTGAAACAGTTGGACTAAATATTAATCATAAATGGGCCTTGCGAAATGTGAACAAAACCACCGATTGGTGCAATAAAATTCGATTGGGTTGTGGCTGAGTTCATTTTGGTCACAATGAATAAATCCTCACTTTATGACTTTATGTATTGAATTTGGCATTTTTAATGGAATTAATAATTTTATATTATAAAAAATAATAATAATAAACAAAGTAGATATTAATTCAAAAATATATGATAAAGAGTGAGTTAGTGTTAATGTCATTTATATTTGGTAATTATGTATTAAAATGAATTGAAATAAAATAAAGAATGATTAACAAGAAAAATAAATAAAAAATTGATAAAAGAAAACAAAACTTAGAAAAAAAATACTAAAAATGATAGTCTAAAAATTTTTTTTTTGTAAAGCACGACCATAAAAAATTACAAGAATTTTGATTATTATTCCTAGTACCTCTTATTATAAATGAAATTGAATGATAAATTAACAGAAAAAAATAATTTTCTTCAATTACTTCCCAATCTAATAATTAAACGGAAACACAAAACTTATAATTTATTGTTTTTGAATTAAAATGCGTTTAAAGAAAAAAATTTCAATTTGGTTACAAAAGCATTTACCATTCAACACCCAAATTCAATCTCATTTAATATTTTGCTAATTAAATATTTCACATATATTTTCTTATGCAACAAAACTATTACTACCAAGATCATTAATTTTTTAAGCTCACATTAATTTTTTTAAGCTCACTGCCATTTTGTTTTCATTCTCATCGAACCTAACATTTAATTTTCTTCAACATTCAACATACAATAACATAGCATCTCCAATAAAACTTAATTACTATGCATACGACTAGAATAACCACTAGGCAAACCATTCGTTTTTAGACGTCATTAATAAAAGTGCTTCTTAACAATAACTTTAAAAAATTACTTTTTAATCATAACCTACAACCAAAGTTCTGAAACCGGTTTGAATTGGTTGGTCGAACCATAAACCAATAGAAAAAGCAAATTGATCAAATATCAAAACCAAAAAATTCAAAAATCGTCATTTAACTGTCGAATCAGTCTGAACCAGTTGGTCAACTGAACCATGACTCGGTTAGTTCTTCAAAACGACATCATTTTGGATGACTTTAAAAAAAAAAAAAGGAAAACCTAACGCGTCAATGCATTACCCCCTTCCCCCAACACCCCCTCATTCATGAATAACACACTCATAATCAGAAGAAAAGCTCAAAAATCCTCCCAAACCAAAATCTTAGCTTCTTCAACGGCTCTGCTACTGCCGTCCGTAGTTGTCGGCACCTTCGCGGCTTCCTCTTTTCTCCTATCCCGAACCCAGGCCCTCTCTTCTAATTCGGCACGTCGTCCCCATCCTCCATGGCTTCTCTGTTTGAGGCTTAGGGCAGCTCGCCATCGTGTCGCATTCGTCTCGCCGGTTGCGGTCATCTCGCCGCTTGTTGTCCTGCTCTCCGTCGAAAGTTAGTGGCACTGCTTTCACTTTTTCGGTTATTCCTTTTATGTTCTGTTTAGTGATTTCTGAATGTGAAATTGTGAATGGAAATCAAATCATTGATTTTGTGTTATTGAAATTATTGCTAAAAATGAATTTGTTACTCTGCCGTTGCTTTTTTTTTTAATTTCTGAGTATGCTGATTTTGAATTTTTTTATAGGTTTATTGATTTCTGGTTTAGAGTGATTAATTATTGCTGTTTATTAATTTTTGTTGTTGATTGTTTTTTATTTCTGACCCTGTTCAATCTGTTGTGCTGTTGGTAATGGTATTTTTTTATTGGATTTATCTTTTGAGAGCTGCTGTTAGTGTGGTCTGATGTTGCCTTATTGATTTCAGTTATGGTCTTATGGATGATTATTTGATTTCTGGCTGTGTTGCTACTATTTTTAACTTTGTGAATGATTTATTGATTTCAGTTATAGATAATAGTATTAATCAAGAAGCAATTGCTAATAATAATACATCTGTGAATAATATGTCTATCAATCCTCCTATTTCGAATGATTTAGATATTTTTTTATTATCTAACTTTTGAGTTTGTATTTTAATAAGATTATATGGATTTGTTTGATGACATTTCATGTACTGTTTTAAATTTGAAAGATATTTTAAGATTTATATTATATTATAATTATATTTTAAGATGTTTATTTATAATTTATTTATTATTTTATTTTAAAACGATTTTTCAGTTGAATAAACTTGTTGGAAAGATAAATGAAACAAGTTTGTTTAAACAAGATCGAAGGACTTTGAAATCAAATATAAAGTACAAAATCTTAAAAGAAAATGAAAAGAACAAACTTGTTGGAAAGATAAATTTGCAATAAGATAAAGGTTACAAAAAATTTAAAGTAAATGTAAAAGACATGGAAGAAACCCTACAAAAAAGGAAGTTCTTAGCAAACTCAAAAATTCGATGGTGATATGAGAGTACGAGAATGTTTTTTGAAATAAGATTTTAACCTCTGTTCCTTCCAATCTTCATCTATTTATAAGACTCTTCGACCAATTAACTTTAAATATATTTTCCACATGCATTAATCTTTAGGTAACTCTTTCCACATTTTGAATGATGTGAATAACTGCCATCAATTATCTTCAATCATTAATTTTCTTTAATAAAACTTGTCGATCAACCTTATCTCTCTCCCCGATGAATCCCTTTGGAGGAGTACCATATCTTTTGAAAGAACCTATCAAACCTTGACTTCGATACTTCTATTTGTTTTATTTTTTATTAATAGTTACCCTTCTATTTTTATTTTTTTGGTATTTAAATTTTTTTTTTTGGTTTGTATCAGGGTATCCATCAGGTCGAAAACCCAATGACTAGTCCTTCAAATACTACAGAGACAAAGTGGACGACCCTCCCAAGCAAGCAAGCTCCATTCCCATCCTCCAGTAAATATCGAATCCGAGAAAAATGGTTAAGAGACATAGACCCTCATCTATCTGTGCCAATGCACGTTGATTTTTTTTTATTTAGTTACCCTTGTATTTTGTCATCGGATGTTACCCTAATTTTTCTTGGCCCACATTTTTTACTTTTACACTGGCTTTAACCCACACAACCCAACAAAAATATGAGTCCACTATTTCTATCGGCTGCAAGTCCCAGCCGACAAATTTTCTCTCAAGCTTGGCTAAGGAAAAGGACAAAAATCAATGCAATTGTCCATAATGTCATTCTCATAAGCATAAAATGGGTTAAGAAAGTGACCCGTGCTAGGATCTACCTGCACTCTCTCTCACTGGTCTACCATATTACTTAATCACACATCTGCACTATCTAAATATTATATTATAAGTCTCAAAGCCTCTGCATGCATACTGGTATAGCAATAAGACAATAAAATACAATATGTAAAAATCTTCCTATAATATTTGATATTTTATACATGTCTCATGTTCACTAATGATAAAATAGTCCATAATTATTTTGTTCTCTATGCAAACGAGATAAAAACAAGCAACAGAAAAAACATAATTTTTTTAGAATGTACCTATATTCTATTTTTTTGGAGCGTGATCTTATTTTGTATATTGAATTATATTACATTGATAGATTTTGAAGAATTCAATTGTTATATATACAAAATATTAAATTTTTTATATTTATTTAAATAAATAAGTGAGTTGAATATTTTAATTAGTTATTTTTAATTTGTTAAGTACGATTTTAGCCCTTAGAGTATAGTTTTTTTGTCCTCAACCTTTGTTTTGCATAAAAAATTGTCCCTAAAGTCTTAAAATCGTCCTTACCTTAGGGACTAAAATCCGCCAGAAATGGCGGCGAAAGCGGAGGTAGAGGTGGATTATGGACAACTTCTTCTTTTTCCCTTTTCCCTTCTTCTTCTTTCCTTTCCCTTTGCAGGAGCAAAAACACTTTCTTTCTCTTATTTTTTTATTTTATAATTTTTTTTGTTATGGGTAATCTATTATTCTATTATATATTTTTAATTTTACAACTAAAATATGTCATATGTCACTCTCTCATTGCAATTAGAATCAAATTTTTTTTTTCCAAAATTAAAGAATTCTTCCATCTTCCTTACTAATTTTACAACCAAAATGTGCCATATGTCACTTTCTCATTACAATTGGAATCAAATCTTTCCCTCCAAAATTAAGAAATTCTCTCATATTCCTTACTAATTTTACAACCAAAATGTGCACTCTCTCATTGCAATTGGAATCAAATCTTTCCCTCCATAAGGAATTCTCCCCCTCTTCCTTACTAATTTTACAACCAAAATATACCACATGTCACTCTCTCATTGTAATTGAAATTAAATCTTTCCCTCCAAAATTAAAAAATTATTTTCTCCTCCTTACTAATTTTGCAACCAAAATGTGCCACATGTCACTTCCTCGTTGCAACTGAAATCAAATCTTTTCCTTCAAAATTAAAGAGTTCTTCTCTCCTCCATTTTCTTTTCTCTATCTCTTTCATTCATTCAACCACTCTATCTCTTTTATATATCATTATCAATATCAATGACTAATTACTTATTTTACAATCAAAATGTGCAACATGACATTCTTTAATTGTATTAAAATTAAAATTGAAATATACCTATATTATGTATCATATATTACTATCTAATTTAATAACCAAATGTGTCACATGACACTCTCTTATTAAAATTGAGAAAAATATTTTTCTCCAAAATTAATAAATTTCCTTCCTAAATTATTTCATCTACCTTTCTCCATTTTTCTATTTCTCTCTACCATTTTCACTCTATATATATTTTATATTTTATATTTTATATTAGTAATTTGACAAATCAAAATATGTCACTAGATATTTTTTATTACAATTAAAATAAAATTTTTTCTTCCAAAATTAACAAACTCTCACTCTCATTCTTCATCTTTATCGTTCTCTCTCTTTTCTGGCCTTCTTAGTCGGAGATTTTTGTCAGTTTAGGACTTTTTTTTAAAAGTAGTTTGATTTTATAAATCTTTTATGTCATACATAATCTATACTGTCAGAACAAAGTAAAATACTTGTTTGATCCAAATTTTAATATTTAAGTAAAATGAAAAATTTTAAAACTTGATTTTAAACCTTAATAACGATTTTGTATGAAAAAAAGGTTAGAAACGAAAAAAGTTTTCGATATGAACCAAAATCGTACTTAACTATATTTTTAACGTATAAAATAATAAATAAAAATATTAAAG
>NC_029794.2:107730489-107733230 GCF_000816755.2 Arachis ipaensis | reverse complement strand
AAGTATTTTCTGTGAATTTCCAAAGCCGGACCCACCCATCCACCCCACACTCCTTCCGTAGGAGATTCAAGAAACAAATTCTCTCAATTTTGGGCACCTCTCTCACCACAAAAGTCAAAACCATCAGCTATACACGTATCCCTTTCGCCACCGCCACAGCCCACTCCTCCGTCGATATGGAATCGGAGAAAACAAACTTTCAAAGCGTGACGATAGGATCATGTGCAAGACCCTCATGGTCCATCCTCTTTCTCCTCTTCACCCTCATCGCCATCTTCTCCATTCAGCTCTCCACCACCACTCCCTACCTCTTTCCTCCCAACTGGGCCCTCATTCGCCCGCAACGACCCGTCCCTTCCTCCTCCGCATCGGATCCGATCACATGCTCCGGTTTCTTCAGGGCGCTTCCAAAGAGGAAGCTCGTCATGTCCATCAAGGACTTCGGCGGCGTCGGCGACGGCAAAACATCCAATACCGAAGCCTTCAGGAGAGCCATTCGCTACATGCAGCGCTTTCAACACCGTGGTGGGTCCCAGCTTAATATCCCTAACGGAACTTGGCTCACCGCTCCCTTCAATCTCACCTCTGATTTCACCCTTTTCTTGAACCAAGGTGCTCTTCTTTTGGCCTCTCAGGTCAGGTGTCCCCACTTTTTCGATCTTCACATTCTTTTCTTTGTTTTTTATCAACTTTGATTTCCTGAATTAAAGTTGCAGTTATGTTTATCGTAATAGTATTTTACGTGAAATGGCTCTTGCTACGGGAGCTCCTGGAAAGTAAATTTATTTAATTTCAGTGTATAAAGTATTAAATAGCTACGTCTTCTATTTTTATTTTTGTTTATTACTACTGTATTTAACTACACTAGATGAACCTAACCCAAATATTTATAATTAAAATGGTGTTTTTCTACTTTCTATGTGCGAATTCATCAAAACCAGCTCAGGGATCTGCATGTGATTTCGCTTTCTGTCCCTTTTCATTTAATGTGGGCCTAAAAAGTTACTCATAAAAAACGAATGTTCTTGATCTTTGAGTCACTCTTTTTTTTTAATTGTAAGAAAATCACATGATTTTCGGTTTTTCTTGGAGCTTTCTGCGGGATTTAGCTTTTTGAATGGTTTGTTCTTTCACTATATATGGTTAGGATTAACAATCACATGGAACCGTCCAAATAATAATGCTTCTGTACCTTGATCCTTGGTGGGTCTTTTTTGTTTATTTATTCTGTCCTTAGGCTTTTAGCTTTGTGTTAATTAATTGATTAATTAATTATGCCAATTGCTGAAAGAACTGCTAGTTGTTTAATGTTAAAATTTTCAATTGCCAGGACGTAAAAGAATGGCCTATAATTGAGCCGTTGCCATCTTATGGAAGAGGAAGAGAGAGGTTAGGAGGAAGACATATTAGCCTTATACATGGAAATGGACTCAAGAATGTTATCATCACAGGTAAAACTTGTGAACCTATTTTCCTTTTTTACTTTCAATTACTTTTCTTAACAACAAATTAAGTAGGAAAAAGTAGGTTTTTTTTTCTTTCTTTTTATGGGGGTTATTTAAATAGTTTTAAATAAAGGGTCCCGTGATTGGTGCTAGTGGCCAAGAGCACGGACACCGTAACGTGTGGGACAGGACCTATGTATCGCAGAAAAAGCAGGTTTGAAGACCAAATGTCGAAAGGGGGTTAGTTAATAGGTATATTCATGTCCTTTTTTAAAAAAGTCAGAAAATGCTTAAATCCCCGAAACAATAAATTGAAGGTTAAACTGGTGAATCTCACAATTTTTTTTTTTTATTAGACATGTAAATATTTACGTTTTGTTTTATGTAGGAGATAATGGGACAGTTGATGGTCAAGGGAAGATGTGGTGGGAACTTTGGTGGAACAGAACATTGGAGCACACAAGAGGCCACCTCCTTGAACTAATTAACTCCGATAATGTTCTCATATCAAACCTCACCTTTCGAAATTCTCCTTTTTGGACCATTCATCCTGTTTACTGCAGGTACCATCCTTTTTGGCTATTTGTCTCTTCTGCTATAGTGTGTTCTAAGTTCTAATGTATTTTTAGTTGAATTCACCAATGTTTCAATTCAACTGATTGGGGATCTTCTGCATTGTGCACAATTGGAGTTGTAGCAAGTTCAATTTAAGTGCATCAATTTAAAACTAAAATTAATTGTGGCTTCCTTGTATTTGGCTTTTGGACAACAAACACTTGGGAAAGTGATTTAATTGACAAGATTGCTTTGTTTCAGAAATGTTGTGATCAAAGGGATGACAATCTTGGCTCCTCTTAATGCCCCAAATACCGATGGCATAGACCCAGGTTTGTCCATTTTTTCCCTATCCATTTCCTTAGTAATGCACGAAATCTAGGACAAAATGTTCAGTATAAATCAAGCAATAGTCTAGTGAGTTTTCCTTCCTGATGATACAGACTCAAGCACCAATGTATGCATAGAAGATAACTACATAGAAAGTGGAGATGATCTAGTAGCCATCAAGAGTGGTTGGGATCAATATGGAATCACCATGGCGCATCCTAGCACAAATATCATAGTGAGGAGAGTCTCAGGCACAACCCCAACTTGTTCCGGAGTTGGAATAGGCAGTGAGATGTCCGGAGGAATTTCGAATATAACAATTGAGGGTCTACATGTGTGGGATTCTGCAGCTGGTGTTCGCATGAAATCCGATAAGGGTAGAGGTGGCTATATATCCAATGTTAGCATAAG
>NC_029794.2:107726242-107730481 GCF_000816755.2 Arachis ipaensis | reverse complement strand
TCAAATGATCACCCTGATGATGGGTGGGATCCAAATGCTGTTCCAAGATTTAAGGACATCTCTATAAGCAACATTGTCAGTGTGAATTCGACCAAAGCACCGGTTTTAGAAGGTATAGAGGGGTCATCATTTGAAGGCTTATGCTTCAAGAATATCACACTGCATGGAATTGCCGCATCCATAAAATGGCATTGTGAATATATATCTGGTTTTGCCACCAAGGTGTTTCCTCTTCCATGCCCCGATTTAAAGAACACTAGCAGTGATTCATCATGGTGTTCACCTTCTTGACAATGGGTAAAAAACCCAACGGTTTTACACAAATTACTTGAAGAAGTACGAGACTACGAATGAGCCTTGCTAATGCAGAAATCAGAATCTTGGTGGATAAGTAAAAATGAGCTAAATTGAATTGGGATTTTGAATGAAGCCTAATTTAATGTGACATCTTCCTTCCATGGGTGGCATGGGCACAAGATCTGATCGGTGTTTTTTGAGATTGGAACGTGCAGGGTACCAATTTTTATTGGTATGTGACCCCTTTTTAGCCATGGTTGGTGGCTGTTGAGTTAGGCTTTGGGATGTGACCGATGAAATGACTCATGAGAAATTTTAATAATGGAGATGGAACATGGCTTTATGTTTCATGTGTTGGGATTAGATCAGATGACATGTACTAGTGCATTTACTTTGTAAGGGAGAAACAATACTGCTACCTTTCCAATTTTTAAATATGGTTATTGAGTTTCTCTTCTATATTTATTTTTATGAAATTAAAAATGAGGAACTTCTATATTCTTTATTATTATTTATTTATTGGGAAATATTTGGCTCATTTTTGTTATACGGAGGAAATTGGTGTGTAATGCTAGGTTGGTAGAAGGGTTAGTATTTTTTCTTGATATGGAGTTAATTTTTTTCAAATTATTACTAAACAAATAAGACGATCAGATTTATTGAGGGAAGAGGAGGAGAATGAAATCTGAGGGTCTGATTCTTCATATCTGTGTATTATAAAATTTTAAATAAAATTCAAATACACAAATATGAGTGTTAGATTTGTGCATTATCAAATTCAAGTACATACATTTAAGGGCTAAATTTATATCTTTCACATCTTGGGTAAACACATATTCTAATAATACTGTAAAATACTATTTTCTCTCCAATATCAAAATTAAAAGTTGGAAATATTGCCCTTCTTTTAAATTATACTTTTGATTTGTTACTAACCTCTTTTAAAGAAAGATTTGTGTTTGTGTCATGTTTATTAGGAAACTTCTGTCATTTTTTATACAATACAGGAGTGTGGAGTGTTAAATAATATAAATAACACTTATTTTCATTAAAGTTGATCTATATTTTTACCAATGGATAAATGTACATAATATCGTGTAACTGTATAATTTAATGTTATTTTTTAGGTGTGATTATCGTAAAAACAGTTTTGGCAATGATAATATAGAGCCAAAACTGGTTCTTAGAGAAGATGATGGCAAGTTGGCAACACAGGTAGGAAAAGAGGGGTAGGTATAAAGAGTGATGGTGAAAATGTATTAGGGTTGGGCTTAATAAAACACAGAGAAGGGCTTAACAAAATTGACACATTATCTGATTCAAAGTTTACCATTTGAAAATAAGCACATACTCAAGCCCATCAGTATCCCTAATTCCCTAGATAGCTACTTTTCGGTGCATCATCATACAAGCACTTCTACTAGACCCAATAGAGTGGATGGTTTTTCTTTCAATCCAAGCAAATGCACCTTCACACAATCATATTAATACCAAAGCCAGCAGTGAACTCCAAGAATGTGATAACTTGTATTTCTTGCAACCCCAAAACTCATTCTTGAAGACTCTCTTCACATACATATCAACACTAATATGTATATATCAATATCTTCATGTACATATATAATTTGGAACACCACCATTATTTACTAGTGGAGAAAAACTACAGCAGGAAAATATTGACTTATTAGTGGGGAATTAAATCAAAACATGAGTATGAATTTATGTTCTTCCTTTTTCTTCATGTTCTTCATTGCGACCCCTTTTACCTGCATCATCCATGTTTGCTCAGCAGATTGTGATAATCTACAAGATACATGCCCGACATCTTTGCCAGAAAAGGAAACCATATTCATCAATGGACTACCCTGCAAGAGTAAAGACAACAACACTGCTCAGGATTTCAAGACCGCAGAACTGACAAGGGCTGGTCCTAGAGACAATTTCTTCGGCTCCTCAATGAACATAGTTAGTGCTTCCAAGTTCCCCGGCCTTAACACGGTTGGCATCTCGATTAGTAGAATTGACATTGAAGTGGACGGGATGGTAAACCTTCACAATCATCCGAGAGCCACCGAGATGATCTATGTCAACCAAGGGGTGCTGGCAGCAGCATTTCTTGATACGCAAAACCAGCTTTTCCAAAAGTCTCTGAGAGCAGGCGATGTGTTTGTGATCCCTAAAGGATTGGCTCCCTCAGTGCTTCTACACCTTCTGAGACCACATTGGAGTCGGTAGAGAACCTAAAGCGGAAACTCATAACCTCATTTTCTGACTTAGAACTTCATCATGGCACTACTGATTTGGCCTCACAAATACTAGAGATCATATACAGTTAGCCATTGAATGAATGTTACATCATGAACCATGAATTTTTCACAGACAGTTCATTTCTTGCACTCTAGTTATATTTATATTGATGGTTTGATATGCTTGTTGTGGTCTTGTGTGCATTATGAGCTCACATTTGTATTCCATCATTAAAGTAAGAGACCTTTACAAAAAAACTGTTACATGTCAAAGCAAGATTTGAATGGAATGACATAATTAAGTCTAGAAATTAATTACAAGCTGTGTATATATAGGCGATTAGGAAAGCATGAACATTCTCTTCCAAAACATTGCTTTTACTTCACCAAAAATAACATTGCTTTTATGTATCATATTTGGCTTCAATAATAAATCCACAACATTGAAACCCTAAATCAATGTCTCAGTAAGTATAAATCCAAGTAACTAGATACAGGCATCAACATATTTTCTTCCATCGTGATTAAAGGCCTAGAGGTGCCACACACAACACAACTAGTTCCAGGCTGTTAAACCTAACCTATCAGCAAGATTGTACATAACCAATTGATCCCAGACCGGCCCAAAGAGGCGTTCCCCTCCAAGCGAAAATGTTAGAGCCCAGGTACAGAGAAGCGCCGAGAATACTGTGAACCCAACTGCTGATCCTACAATATCTGCATAAGGATATCTGATAAATTAAAGCAACTACAAAAAGAAACATGGCGACAAAATTTAATGAAAAAATTACAAAAAACGGTTGAAATAGATTCAACAATCCAGTCATAATAAAGCAAAACTCAGACCTACTTCCAGATATGAAGCTATGAGAGCTTTCTAAATCCAATCCATTTATTATAGACAGCACTAAGTCACTACTTTATAATTATCAATTTCAGATATAAACTTGAAGCAAATATACATCGTTCTTCCCCTACAACGAGAATTTGTTAGGCACTCTAGTCGCTACACAAGGAATACTGTCATGCTTATGAGAACATTGATGCCAGACTTGTTAGAAGGGTGAAGCATGATGCTAAATGAATTTTTGTGTGTACTCCGGTTGGTACAACATTCACCCCAGATTTGGGAGTGAATGTCAAGCACTTATATTGCATTTTTACATCCCAAGATCATCAATATTCCTTCAGATACCTAGTTTACTGCTCTTATGACCTCCCATATCATATTGCAGACTGACAAAAAAAAAAAAAAAGGGGGCTCACCAAAGAACGATTTCTTTTCAAGTAGTTTGCTATCTGCAACCAACCAAATCATGATATACCAACAGGCAAAGATAACCAATGGAGAAAGTAAAAGGACCATTACATGAGGGATTATCCGCAAAATGTACATAGTTTCAACAGAATCAGGTTGGTCGCAGGCACCCTGCATATGCAATTTTTTCCCTGATTTGCATTTGCATCTATTATTGCTTTCAAATTTCCAACATGTCAGAACATTGAATATTTTCCTACCTTTCTTTTTCGAAAAAACTATGTTTTTAGCAACAGGTAAGTGGAGGAACCAAAGATGCCAAGACACTTTCGGCTAAGTGATTAGGAAACACTATCTCACTAACTAGTACGAACAAATCGCAAGTGGGTGAAAGAGCATAACAAAAGATCAAACAGTTCATGAGCAATAACATTTTCA
>NC_029794.2:107725286-107725808 GCF_000816755.2 Arachis ipaensis | reverse complement strand
AATGCGAGGGAAGGAGCGAGAGTGGCGAAGGACGGGCCAGAAGTAGAAGCAGTTAACGGCCCAAAGAAGAGGAAGAAGTGCGAACCCGAACTTGTAGAACCGCCGAGCGTAGCTCACTGATTCTTCCTCCGACAGCCCCAGAGGTCCGTCGATTGTTGGCCAAATTCCCCCCGTACTCCGAATCGGGCTAGGATCAGGGTTAGGGTTGGGGTTGGAGCTGCTGTTACCCTGCAACTGCACCTGCACCTGCATCTGTGACTGCGACTGCGGTGCTTCCATCTCCACCGTGATCAACGGTTCTGCACTCTACCGTCACTCACCTACGCTTCCTCCAGCCAATTCTTTCTATTCGTTTCTGATTCAGGATTCAACGTGTTCGTCTTAAAGTTAGATCAATAAAAAATTTAAAATTTTGAATTTTTATTTTAAAAAATAAAGTATAATTTTTTATTTTTAAATAATTTTTTTATATTTTTTTATTCTACTTATAAAATAAATAATAATAAATAATATTTTTTACTC